>NC_140246.1:25668533-26013533 GCF_949987555.1 Borostomias antarcticus | reverse complement strand
CGTGGTCCGTCTCCATGGCATCCCCCTCGACATTGTGTCAGACAGGGGGCCGCAGTTCACCTCTCGGGTCTGGAGGGAGTTCTGTCGGGCTATGGGGGCCACTGTCAGCCTGTCCTCGGGCTTCCACCCCCAGACCAACGGGCAGGCGGAACGGGCCAACCAGTACCTGGGCACTGCCCTGCGGTGCATCACGGGCCGGAGCCCGGCCTCTTGGAGCGAGCGCATCTCCTGGGTCGAGTACGCCCACAACACCCTGCCCAACGCCTCCTCAGGTCAGTCCCCGTTTGAGTGCTCCCTGGGTTACCAACCGCCCCTTTTTCCTGAGCAGGAGGAGGAGCTGGCTGTCCCGTCAGTCCAGGCCCACATTGACCGCTGCCGCAGGATCTGGAGGACCGCCCGCTCGGCCCTGCTCCGCTCCACCCGCAGAAGCCAGCGGTATGCCGACCAGCGTCGGACCCCGGCCCCCAACTATGTGCCTGGCCAGGAGGTCTGGCTCTCCTCCAGGGACATTCCGCTGCAGGCAGGTTGCAGGAAGCTGGTCCCCCGCTTCCTCGGCCCCTACGTCATTGAGAGCGTGGTCAACCCTGTGGCGGTCAAGCTCAGGTTGCCCCCCGCCATGAGGATCCACCCGGTCTTCCACGTCTCCAGGATCAAACCTGTGAAGGTCAGTCCCCTTTGCCCCCCAGGCGATGCTCCTCCCCCCGTCCGCCTCATCGACGACCATCCGGCCTGGACTGTCCGGCGGTTGCTGAGGGTCCGTCGCCGGGGCCGGGGTCTGCAATACCTTGTCGATTGGGAGGGTTATGGGCCTGAGGAGCAAAGCTGGGTGCCCCGCAGGCACATCCTGGACCCCTCTCTTGTCCGGGATTTCCACCGGGCCCACCCTGGCCTGCCTGGTCGGTCGCCGGGAGTCGCCCGTAGAGGGGGGGGTCCTGTCACAACCCATGCCTCTAACCCTGCCTCTCTGCCTGCCCCTAACCCTATCTCCGAGAACGAGTCCCCTGGCACCTCCCAGAGGGCGCAGAGGGAACTGCGGGCTTGTCGGCGTGAGCAGCTGCCGGTCATTCCGGTGATTGCACCCCATCCTGGCCAGCCACCACCTGCAGCCCATCAGCCCAGGAGGTTAAGAAGCCACTCCACACAGCATGCGGAGCCAGATCGTTGACTAACCAACCTAGTGGGTACACGTCTCTAGCTCCCTGCCTCGTCTGTCTTTTGAACCTTGCCTTACCCTGTTCTCCCTGTCTTTCCAGTTCCTGCCTGACCCACGCCTGTACGATTACCCCGCTCCTGCCTGATCCACGCCTGTACGACAACCCTGCTCCTGCCTGACCCACGCCTGTACGACAACCCTGCTCCTGCCTGACCCACGCCTGTACGACAACCCCGCTCCTGCCTGACCATCGCCTGTACGACTACCACGCTCCTGCCTGACCATCGCCTGTACGACTACCACGTCCCCGCCTGACCCACGCCTGTCTACGGATCACGTTACTGCCTGCCTCTCCCCGGATCGCAATAAACGTGCCTACGGGCTTTCACCCCAATCGTGTCTGCTCTTGGGTCCTCCATCCTGATCCTTAACACCTATAAAGCAACTGGTTATTCACCAGATCACTGATGAAGAGGAGGTTCACCCAGGAACTCATATTACCCAGAGCCATCACTGCTAGTCCTCTAATCAACCAGTATCAACACATCATTTATATGACAACTTGGTTAAACAAAGCTCAGAGAGCAATATGTACTCTATTCTGTCTTCAATTGGGGGTGTTTTTGTCAAAGAATTAATACAGAATAATTGTAGAAAATTCTTACTCTAAAGTTTATCCCCATTATGGACTTACTTGTTTTCTCTAAGTCAGTGTGTCAGATCCAGAAGTCACTAGCTACTCTGATGAGATGGAATGGATCACTGACTGTTTAAGTGTCTGCGTCAGCAACGTCTACTATGACATCATAAAAGCAATGGGAGATGTAACGTGGCGAGGCGCCCTCTAGTGGTTTTGATAGGGGTGTGGAAGTGTTGGAGTCGGACTGATGAGTGCATTTTTGAAATAGGATATCTACATTAGGTAAACACGGGTGTAATTAATAAAAAGGCGAGGTTGCTGCGAGTGGTTGCTAAGCAAAGCGTTGACTAAGTGTAGTCACAAGCACCAACCCCCCTCTCCCCCCGCCGGGACGGCTCCCTCTCCCTCTCTCCTCCCCGATAGGTAGATTTGGGGAGCGTTCTTTGAGCGCGAAGGACGACCGAGAGGCGAGATTAGCGTTCGTTCAAGTAATAATGAAAAAAAAAGAGTCCCATAGCCATTGAATTGGTAGTAGCCTAGGCTATTTTGAGGTTGGTCATTTCTCCGAGTGAGAATTGTGAAGCGTGGCGAGTGAGCGTGAGAATAGGCTGCAATGCGTGTGTCTGAGACTTGGCAGCCCCGGGTTTCACTGATCTAGCGGTCAGTAAATTCGACCAAATTTCAAGAGGTGGACATCACTGGATTCATCTCGGCATACAGATAATTCAAGATTGACTCATGTTTACGAAGCGCACCAGCATAGTGCTCTGATCAGCTGCACTCTCCAGTGAAGTTCTCAAAACGCGACAGATGCCCGGATCAGTAGCCTAGATCTCATTGTATTACAGTCATTTAGCAGACGCGTTTATCCAAAGCAACTAACAATAATTGCATTTAACGTATGAAAAGCCAATGTAGGCTACTAGCATCATAGTGCATCATAGTGTAACCGGGTGGTAAATAATATTTCTGCGTTCCCCAGGTCTTGCGCTGTGTAGCGAATGTATTTCTTTTAGTTTTAAGTTAACGTGTAATTGCGTGGGTATTTGGGCCGCCGCCACTAGAGGGCGATGTCGCATGTTCTAGTATCATGCGCAGTGAGATAGTTTCCTGCGCAGTAAGAGAGTCTTTTGGTGAGAAGCACTTCTGTGTAAGCATCGCTGTGTAAGAAAGCGCATCTTCGGAATCCAGTATTATCTGTGGTAAATAATATCATTATAATGTACATCTGGTGTTAATATCTTGTTTATACGAGTTTATAGTTAAGTATGTGATATTTTGACCCTCTGGCATGTTTTGTTGGGTTGATTTGAGATTGTTGGCGGGCATACTGAGAGCTCCATGCGGGAGACAGAACGTTGCTAGTGAGGTAACTAAGCAAGGCCGCCTTCGTTATGTTTGATTTCTTTCTCAGACTACATACATTTCCAGAGTGATATTAATGTACTATTGTAAGTTACTGTATGCTTACGCATTGTGTGTTTGCTGCATTTCTTTTATTGTGTTCACCAGAAGTCCACTGCCGTATTGTTCTGGGAAAACTAAATTGAAACTTCCTGCCAATTTTAGGAACTCGTTGTCACTCTTTATTTTCTATGAGTGACATCACTAACAAAATAAAGAACCCCCCAGAAGCAGTTGTGCCCGATGTGTTCCTAAATTTCACGGGCTACAATATTGGTACCAGGAGTGGGGTAGAAGACAAATTGGCAAAGATAAATCTACGGCAATACGGCAGTGGTGAAGATTGGCAGGCGGTGAACGGTGTCACCAGTGGCCAGCTTGGTGGAGGAGTAGCTGTTGGGAGTGACGACTGGTGGTGTTCCAGAGGGAGCCAGTGACGACAGCTGTACCTGTGAGGAAGATCATCGTTCCTGCCTTGGTGGTTCCTGTTACAATGTCATCAAGAGACTGTGTCATCTATATCTCCAAGCAAGTCCCAGCAGAGTTTACATCATCAAGAGACTGTTTTATATCCTTGAGACTGGTGTGGTGTATGGGACTGAGTATCATAGTAGTTATCACTTATAACTGTAACAATGTCAGTGGTAGAAAATGATAATGGGGAAAATATCACATCCGCAGGTGGTGATGGGGACACAATGGAGGAGCTGCGGCACCAGATCAGGGAGCTTAACAGATGGAGAGATGAAACGAGGGCAAGTAGTGCCAACAGGGGAAATAGTTCCCAACAATACATCTGTGTACCAAGAGAAAGGCAAATCCAAATTTTTACTGGGGATATCAGTTAGGATGGGAGGTCAGTGGGGGAATTCATTGAGGAAGTGGAAAGGGTCCTCAGGACCAGAGAACAGTCTAGCGAAGAGAAGTCTGACTTCCTCCTCTCCCTCCTAAGAGGTCCTGCTCTAGAAGAGGTCCGACTGTGTATGGGAGATGGGTCTAGGCCTAGGCCACCTAGTGATCTTTTCACTTTCTTGCGTGAGGCATTTGGGGAGAAACGCAGCGCTACACAACTCCTGCAGACCTTTTACCAACGTAGACAGCTAGAAGGTGAGAATCTCCGGGATTACTCCCATGCGCTTTCCCAGATCCTAATCTCTGTAACCCAGCAGTCACAGGATGCTGTATCCAATGATAAAGTAGTCCTCAGAGATCAGTTTGTTGAGGGTTTGAGGGATGCAAACCTTAAGCGGGAGCTCCGCAAGTTTATCAGAGACAAACCTGAGTCAAACCTCCTTGGATGTTCGTAAGGAGGCAAGCATGTGGTCGGTGGAGGACGATAGGTCCCACGGCCCTAGAGTGGTAAAAAGCCGACAAGTTCAGTCAGAAGTAACCTGTGAGCCACAGTGTGCAGCCATCTCTGCCAGTGATCAGCCAGCTACTTTAGACCATGTCCTAAAGGTGGTTGCACAGCAAGACAAACGGTTGGCTGAACAAGACCAAACCATTTCAGAGCTAACTAAAGCAATTAGAGAACTGACAGCAGCAACTAACAGGCCTAGAAGGCAGCCAAGGTACACTGAGGATGGGCAGCCCATATGTCTAAGGTGCAATAGGGGGGACACATAGCCAGGAAGTGTACTCAAACTCGGGGTCGAGACAGTGTGACCGTCCCGTCATCTGCGGTCCAGGAAAACTGATGCCCTCGGATGCTAAGAGCCAAGCCATTCGAGGGAAACTTACTGGCTCATATAGGGACATCCCTTACAGAAGTAGGATACTTGAACATGCAGTTGGAAAGTGCCCTGTAGTAGACTTAAGGATTGAAGGTGTACCAGCATCATGCATACTAGACACGGGCAGTAATGTAAGTACGATCACAGAGAGCTTCTTTAGGCATCATTTGTATGGAAAAGATGAGGACATCGAACCTACATCTGAGTGGTTAAAGATAACAGCAGCCAACGGATTAGACATCCCTTACCTAGGCTATGTAGAACTGGATGTAGAGACCATGGGGATGACCATACCAGAGTGTGGGTTCTTGATCGTTAAGGATGAACTGAACTCCTCCCCTTTCCCTGGGCTGGTGGGCATGAACATTGTCAAGAGGTGCAGACAGTTAGCTCAGACAGAGTTTGACACCACCTTAGGTGGACAGCTTGATTCAGGATGGAGAGAGGCTTTCCAACAGTTGCAGACAGCCAGTGTGACTGAGCGGGCCACTTTTGCCAGAGTCTCAGGGAAGGATATTGTCCATATACCAGCCTCATCTATCGCAACAGTAATGGCCAGGGGGAGTAGGACTGAAAAATATGGGGGACCTGCGCTACTGCTAGAGCCGGTGAACACACCGTTGCCGGGTGGCCTAGTAGTTGTGCCTATGCTAGTGTTCACTGACAGTCAGGTCTTTCCAGTTCAAGTTATGAATCTCTCTCAGGAAGATGTGTGGTTACAGCCTAGGACTAGGCTGGGAGTGCTGTCCAGCGTAAAGAGCATGGACAACGATGGGCGCTGTCAGGTCAAGTTTCAGAGAATCTCAGCAGACACTGAGGAGGTCACAGTCGATACCCACACAGGCCAGCCATTGAACACACCGTCCATGTTTGAGAATGTCAAGATAGGAGGGAGCCCTGAACAGCAGGCCAAGCTAAGAGTGATGCTGGAGAAATACTCTACCGTCTTTGCGTCAGAGGATGAGGATTTAGGTTACGCGGACAACGTACAGCATGAAATACATCTTAGTGATGACAAACCAGTGACCCAACCTTACAGGCGAATTCCACCTACACAGTATAGTGAGGTAAAGGAGCACATCGCCGAGCTTTTAAGAAAGGGTGTCATTCAAGAGAGTGCAAGCGCCTACGCATCCCCTTTAGTACTTGTGCGCAAGGCTGATGGTAGTCTACGGTTGTGTGTCGACTACAGGAGACTGAACTCTGAGACCAAACGTGATGCATTTCCGTTACCTCGGATAGATGAAAGTTTTGATGCACTGAGGGGGGCCAAGTTCTTCTCGACGATTGATCTGGCGAGTGGTTACCACCAGGTTACCATGCATGAGAGAGACAAACCAAAGACAGCGTTTACTACCCCGTTTGGTCTGTATGAGTATACACGGATGCCTTTTGGGGTTTGCAACGGAACGGTGACCTTTCAAAGGCTCATGCAGGCCACCATGAATGACCTAATTTTCCAGATCATCTTGGTTTATTTAGACGACATTTTGGTCTTCTCACCCACGTTTGAGGACCACATGGACAGGCTGGAGGTGGTGTTGCGGCGACTAGCAGAGACGGGCCTTAAAGTTAAGTTGCAGAAGTGTGACTTTCTGAAAGAGACTGTACGGTTTTTAGGTCACCAGGTGTCAGCAGATGGTGTTGGCACAGACTCCAGTAAGGTTTCTGCTGTGAGTGAGTGGAAGGTCCCCAGCACTGTCAAGGAGCTTAGATCTTTTCTTGGATTTTGCAGCTACTACAGGAGGTTCATTCAGGGCTTTTCCCAGATAGCAGGACCGCTGCACGACTTGGTGAACCACTGCCTACGTGAGTGTAAGCTTAGTCGAGATATCAGTTTCCTGTGGACTACTGAATGTCAAAATGCTTTTGAGCAACTGAAAGAAAGACTCACATCCGCTCCCATCTTAGGTTTTGCGGATTTCACACAGCCCTTCATACTTGAGCCAGATGCAAGCCAGCATGGGTTAGGTGCTGTGTTATACCAGCAGCAGGGAGACACAAGACAAGTCATTGGCTATGCCAGTCGTAGACTACGTAAGGCTGAGAGAAACGATCGCAACTACAGTAGCATGAAGCTAGAACTACTTGCACTGAAATGGGCTATAACTGAGAAATTTAGAGGATACTTACTTGGGTCCAAGTTCATAGTCTTGACTGACAACAACCCACTATGCCACCTCAAGACAGCTAAGCTAGGTGCCATACTGCAGCGGTGGGTGGCGCAGCTGTCCATTTTTGACTTTGAAGTCAAGTTCCGCCCTGGACGTAGCATTGCTGCTGCAGACGCCCTGTCTAGGCAGGAGTTTGCAGGGGAGCCTGAGCCAAACTCGGATTCAGAGTTTGATGACTGTGTAGCAGTGTGTAGCCTTATGCGGGGTGGAACAGCCTTAGAACCTGATCTTCTATCTGCCAGCGCCGACTGTTTTAGGGTGAGCCAAATCCGTGCCTCAGAGTCAGGCACCACCGCAGCCGATGAGTCACAGGGGAACACACCTACGTTCCCGGGGTATACTAAAGAGCAGTTAATAGAGTTCCAGTCAAATGACCCTATCCTTGGAGAGTTTAGGAGGTTTTGGGATAGGGAGAGGAAACCAAACCATAGAGAGAGAGTACAACTGACTAGTCCTGTCCTGCGCCTTCTGAAGCAGTGGAGTTACATACAGCAGAGAGACGGGCTGTTGTACCGTGTCATTGAAGATCCACGTCTTGGGCAGTGTTGGCAGTTACTCTTACCTGCATGCCTGAGAGATCGGGTCCTAGAGAGTGTCCATGACAGTATGGGACACCAAGGGATCGAACGTACAGTGAACCTACTAAGACAGAGGTGTTTTTGGGTTGGGATGTACGAGGATGTAGAAACCTGGGTTAAGAAGTGCCAACAGTGCATCCTCACAAAGATGCCCCAGCCAAAGATCCATGCCCCTGTCACAGCATTCCTAGCATCTAGACCACTTGAGGTAGTGGCAATAGACTTCACAGTGCTAGAACCGGCGTCAGATGGCCGTGAAAATGTCCTAGTGGTCACGGATGTGTTCAGTAAGTTCACACAGGCCTACCCTACCAAGGATCAGAAAGCTGACACCACAGCCAAGATCCTGCTCAGGGAGTGGTTCATGAAGTTAGGTGTGCCCGAGAGACTGCATTCCGATCAGGGCAGAAACTTTGAAAGTGAAGTGGTAGCTGAACTGTGCAGGCTCTACGGTGTAAGAAAGTCACGTACCACTCCCTATAGGCCTCAAGGCAACGCACAGTGTGAGAGGTACAATAGGACACTCCATGATCTATTGCGCACACTCCCCCAGGAGAAGAAAAGACGATGGCCTGAATACCTACCTGAGCTGGTGCATGCATATAATGTGACACCACACTCCACCACGGGGTACTCACCCCATTACCTGCTTTTTGGGGTACAGCCACACTTACCGGTAGATGCATTACTAGGGCAGGAGAATGTGTCGGACAATAAACATGACTGGTTGTCTGTACACCAGGAGAGACTCAGGCAGGCACACGAGCGAGCCAGAGAGTACTCAGAACAGAAGGCAGCAGAGAGAATGACTGTGCAGAACGAGAAGGTGTTTTGCCCTCCTGTAGACATTGGTCAACTTGTTTATCTGCGTCATAGGCCCCAAGGAAGGAACAAGATTCAGGATGCATGGAGTCCTATAGTCTACAAAGTAGTTCACATTCAAGGTTCCACACACACAGTTGAGCCTCTTGAAGGGGGTCCCATCAGAAGGGTCCATCGGTCAGAGTTGCGTCTGTGTCCTCCTCTGGGTCCCGAACCAAGAGTGAGATTTTCTCCTGAAAATCAGCCTCCAGCAGAGGAGGCACCAGAGTCTGTGGGACCCGAGTTTGTGGTGGTTGAGGGAGTACTTTCACCTCATCATAGTCAGCCTAGGGATATACCTGTTCCAAGCGGAGCACCTGATGCACCATTAGTCAGGGAGGCAGGGTTCAGGGACAGTCAAATGCCAGAACCAGACTGTGCTGATCCGGATAGCTCAGACTCAGATGATGATCATCATGTTCCGACTACCACCCCTCGGAGGAGCAAACGAATCACAGCAGGGAAACATGCCAACCCTTTTAATTTACCTAAGTTGTCATGTAACGCAGCCTCAGTCCACACAGAGATGGTCGCGCAGGTACTGACCAGTCTAGGTACAGCTTTATTTGAAAAGGTGTTGCAAGGAGTTCACTTAAGAGAGGATAGTGTTTAGTCATCGAAGACGTTGACATTTTGCAGGGGAGAGTGTAACCGGGTGGTAAATAATATTTCTGTGTTCCCCAGGTGTTGCGCTGTGTAGCGAATGTATTTCTTTTAGTTTTATTTTTTATTAAATAAAAAATAAAACTTATTTAATAAGTTATTTGGGCCGCCGCCACTAGAGGGCGATGTCGCATGTTCTAGTATCATGCGCAGTGAGATAGTTTCCTGCGCAGTAAGAGAGTCTTTTGGTGAGAAGCACTTCTGTGTAAGCATCGCTGTGTAAGAAAGCGCATCTTCGGAATCCAGTATTATCTGTGGTAAATAATATTATTATAATGTACATCTGGTGTTAATATCTTGTTTATACGAGTTTATAGTTAAGTATGTGATATTTTGACCCTCTGGCATGTTTTGTTGGGTTGATTTGAGATTGTTGGCGGGCATACTGAGAGCTCCATGCGGGAGACAGAACGTTGCTAGTGAGGTAACTAAGCAAGGCCGCCTTCGTTATGTTTGATTTCTTTCTCAGACTACATACATCTCCAGAGTGATATTAATGTACTATTGTAAGTTACTGTATGCTTACGCATTGTGTGTTTGCTGCATTTCTTTTATTGTGTTCACCAGAAGTCCACTGCCGTATTGTTCTGGGAAAACTAAATTGAAACTTCCTGCCAATTTTAGGAACTCGTTGTCACTCTTTATTTTCTATGAGTGACATCACTAACAAAATAAAGAACCCCCCAGAAGCAGTTGTGCCCGGTGTGTTCCTAAATTTCACAGGCTACATAGGCTACTTGACAGAACTCACAAGTGCATCTCCTTTCTAAAACAAGTGACTAAGAGCATAATCTAGTGCTGAAGGCAAAGTGCAAGAATAGCAATCTAAAATACAATAGAGGGATCGTTGTAGTTCTCTCTGTAAAATAACTACAACGTAGACCTAAATTAAAGAAATAAAAAGTACCTTTGAGAAACCGCACATTATTGCGGCGGAATTTGATATTGCTAGTAGCCTAGTTTATGGCTTTGTCAATCCATTGATATCGATTTATAATTATTTCAAGTTTTTCTCCCTATGCAAAAGATGGGGCGGTTGTGTGAACCCAACCAGTAGAGAGCGTAGTTTTACGCTTTGGCTCCCTTGAACATAGATGGTGAAGTGGGCTATCTGGAGCGTACAGGGAACATAGTAGGCTAATGCTGATGATTTCTGTCACGGGCAGCATACACTGCATACCCTCAGTCCCCTAATAGGTCTTATTTCATTTGAACTTGGCTATTAACTTGATGGAGCATGTTACATTTGAGCAATATGATGATAATATGGCTAAAAGGTAGGCTACAATATGTCACAGTGCACTGGCTACTGCTATCATGTACAGTACTCCTACACATAGTAACTTCAGTTTTACAAGATGCCACAGTGCACTGGCTACTGCTATCAATACGATACAGTACAGTGCTCCTAAAATACCTATGTTATATACAGATGCCCTCAGCTGCAGGATCATCTCCTTTGATGATTTTACCTCTTTTGAATACCACGCTATGTTCTTAAAATGCCAGCCCCCAGTTCTGGCAGTAACCGTGTATAGGCCTCCTAAACAATGCCCTGCCTTCTCTACCGAATATTCAGAACTCCTGTCCATTGTTACGGTTTCACCTCCACACACGCCCCCCTCCTCCGCCTCTCCACAACCCTCCACCTCTGTGCCTACCTCACACGCCCCCTGCAGCTCGGCACGGGCACTGAGGGCGCTCCAACGACAGCTGAAATGAGTTGAGCTGATGGGCGAATGAGCTTATGGCCGGATCACTGCACACCTGCTGCCACCTTCTCATGAACCCCCTCTACCTACAAGAAGCCGGTTTCTCCAGCCATTCATCGCCAGATCTTCCCCAAGAAACGCCTGGCAAGTATCGTAGTTGTTAAACAAAGTATTTCTGCTTATATATAGTGTGTTTGTGTGCTCTCTGGACCACCCCACCCCAAGGCTTACTCGTCTCTCCGTGTTCCCTACAGAACGACCAGGTGTGCTGTGATCCGGCTTGCCTGCCCATCACTCTGCCCGCCACCCACCGCAGCTGCGCCAACCGGCCTCAACCTCCAGCCTCCCAACCTGAGCCATCCGGGCACTACCTTCCCTCCCAGCTCCAGCAATAAACGCCCTGCTGGGCAAAGAGCTTCCTGCCTCCTGTGTCGTGCACTTGAGCCCCGTAGCTAACTAGCCTTAACAGTCCATCATCCATACAAATTATGACACCCTTGATCTAGTGATTACTAAGGGCCTGCTATGCACTCTATGTATATCAAGTTGTGTACAGAAGCTGGTTGCCCTGAAACAGGCTTGTTCTGTTCTGATATCTGTGTTGCTTCAAAGGCTCAGCATGCTACTAACCGTTTTCTGTCTCCCCTAGTGCCTCTCTCTCTTCCTCCTACCTTCTAACCAGGTCCAGTGGATGCCCCACTGTCACCCGCACACCACCCTGAGTCCGATAGATACCCCCGTGTCAGCTGTGGATGTCGTAGTATTTAGTTAACACACACACACACGTACACACATCAGTCCACATCCGGCTTAGGCCTGGACCTGGGCCCAGTCCCCCTTCCCCTCACCCTAACCCGGGTCCGTATCCTTTTCCTACCCCCTCTCTACCCCAACCCCTGCCTCTATCTGGGCCCAGGCACATTCACGCACACACAGACATACACCAGTGTTTGCCATGTCTCTCCTATTATGTTTTTAGCCTCTCTTACTCTGAAAATGTAATTTAATGTAATTTATTGCTTTATAAATGTTCTTAGCCGGTAGACAAACATACTCCAGGAGCTTGCTCGATTTCCTTGTTGAGAGGGGTCAGGGAAGAATTTGTACAGCTCACTTTTTGCTTCCCTCTGGAATATGTAGGGGTGGGATGAATCCCCACCTCCCTTGTTCTCTGTAAAGCGCATTGTGTTGCCTCTGGGTATGAAATGCGCTATACAAATACAGCTTTGATTGATTGATTGATTGATTGATTGATTGATACCACTTCACATCACAGCGAGCATACTGTAGCTATACAGCTCTTTACAACACAGGACAGTAGGTCTATACCTAGCTGTACAGCACTTTACAACATACAACAGTAGTCATATACCTACTGTAGCTACTGTATACAAGTACTTTACAATACAGCACAATAGACCTATACCTAGCAGCACATTAGGCCTATATTTAGATATACAGGACTTTCCAACACAGCACAGTAGGCCTAGCTGGATAACACTTTACCAAACAGAAACCAAAAGAATCAAGTATTATTATTATTATTATATTTATCTGCCCCAGTCTGACTGAAGTCCTATAAAGCAAGTGGTTATTCACCAGATCACTGATGAAGAGGAGGTTCACCCAGGAACTCATATTACCCAGAGCCATCACTGCTAGTCCTCTAATCAACCAGTATCAACACATCATTTATATGACAACTTGGTTAAACAAAGCTCAGAGAGCAATATGTACTCTATTCTGTCTTCAATTGGGGGTGTTTTTGTCAAAGAATGAATACAGAATAATTGTAGAAAAGTCTTACTCTAAAGTTTATCCCCATTATGGACTTACTTGTTTTCTCTAAGTCAGTGTGTCAGATCCAGAAGTCACTAGCTACTCTGATGAGATGGAATGGATCACTGACTGTTTAAGTGTCTGCGTCAGCAACGTCTACTATGACATCATAAAAGCAATGGGAGATGTAACGTGGCGAGGTGCCCTCTAGTGGTTTTGATAAGTTAACATGATACGGTTTTTGTCAAATATCTCGGAAACGGAAGCTCGTACAGCAAATTTATCTGCATAGGGGACTGCTAACTGTAGAATTTGATGAGGAATCGAATGAGCCCATCTGCGAGGCTCTACGACTTTCGATTCAAAAGTTATAGCCTTTTGAACCACATCATTTTCATATCTGTACGGTTTTTGTCCGATTTCAAGGACATTTGACACATCATTTTTCATATCTGTACGGTTTTTGTCAAATATCTCGGAAACGGAAGTTCGTACAGCAAATGTATCTGCATAGGGGACTGCTAACTGTAGAATTTGATGAGGAATCGAATGAGCCCATCTGCGAGGCTCTACGACTTTCGATTCAAAAGTTATAGCCTTTTGAGCCACATCATTTATCTTATCTGTTTGGTTTTTGTCAAATATCTCGGAAACCGAAGCTCGTACAGCAAATTTACCTGCAAAGGGACTGCTAACTGTAGAATTTGATGAGGAATCGAATGAGCCCATCTGCGAGGCTCTACGACTTTCGATTCAAAAGTTATAGCCTTTTGAGCCTGTGAGTTGCCATCACTGCTAGTCCTCTAATCAACCAGTATCAACACATCATTTATATGACAACTTGGTTAAACAAAGCTCAGAGAGCAATATGTAGGTACTCTATTCTGTCTTCAATTGGGGGTGTTTTTGTCAAAGAATGAATACAGAATAATTGTAGAAAATTCTTACTCTAAAGTTTATCCCCATTATGGACTTACTTGTTTTCTCTAAGTCAGTGTGTCAGATCCAGAAGTCACTAGCTACTCTGATGAGGTGGAATGGATCACTGACTGTTTAAGTGTCTGCGTCAGCAACGTCTACTATGACATCATAAAAGCAATGGGAGATGTAACGTGGCGAGGCGCCCTCTAGTGGTTTTGATAAGTTAACATGATACGGTTTTTGTCAAATATCTCGGAAACGGAAGCTCGTACAGCAAATGTATCTGCGTAGGGGACTGCTAACTGTAGAATTTGATGAGGAATCGAATGAGCCCATCTGCGAGGCTCTACGACTTTCGATTCAAAAGTTATAGCCGTTTGAACCACATCATTTTCATATCTGTACGGTTTTTGTCCGATTTCAAGGACATTTGACACATCATTTTTCATATCTGTACGGTTTTTGTCAAATATCTCGTAAACGGAAGCTTGTACAGCAAATGTATCTGCATAGGGGACTGCTAACTGTAGAATTTGATGAGGAATCGAATGAGCCCATCTGCGAGGCTCTACGACTTTCGATTCAAAAGTTATAGCCTTTTGAGCCACATCATTTATCTTATCTGTTTGGTTTTTGTCAAATATCTCGGAAACCGAAGCTCGTACAGCAAATTTATCTGCATAGGGGACTGCTAACTGTAGAATTTGATGAGGAATCGAATGAGCCCATCTGCGAGGCTCTACGACTTTCGATTCAAAAGTTATAGCCGTTTGAACCACATCATTTTCATATCTGTACGGTTTTTGTCCGATTTCAAGGACATTTGACACATCATTTTTCATATCTGTACGGTTTTTGTCAAATATCTCGGAAACGGAAGCTCGTACAGCAAATTTATCTGCATAGGGGACTGCTAACTGTAGAATTTGATGAGGAATCGAATGAGCCCATCTGCGAGGCTCTACGACTTTCGATTCAAAAGTTATAGCCGTTTGAGCCACATCATTTTTCATATCTGTTTGGTTTTTGTCAAATATCTCGGAAACCGAAGCTCGTACAGCAAATTTACCTGCATAGGGGACTGCTAACTGTAGAATTTGATGAGGAATCGAATGAGCCCATCTGCGAGGCTCTACGACTTTCGATTCAAAAGTTATAGCCTTTTGAGCCTGTGAGTTGCCATCACTGCTAGTCCTCTAATCAACCAGTATCAACACATCATTTATATGACAACTTGGTTAAACAAAGCTCAGAGAGCAATATGTACTCTATTCTGTCTTCAATTGGGGGTGTTTTTGTCAAAGAATGAATACAGAATAATTGTAGAAAATTCTTACTCTAGAGTTTATCCCCATTATGGACTTACTTGTTTTCTCTAAGTCAGTGTGTCAGATCCAGAAGTCACTAGCTACTCTGATGAGGTGGAATGGATCACTGACTGTTTAAGTGTCTGCGTCAGCAACGTCTACTATGACATCATAAAAGCAATGGGAGATGTAACGTGGCGAGGCGCCCTCTAGTGGTTTTGATAAGTTAACATGATACGGTTTTTGTCAAATATCTCGGAAACGGAAGCTCGTACAGCAAATTTATCTGCATAGGGGACTGCTAACTGTAGAATTTGATGAGGAATCGAATGAGCCCATCTGCGAGGCTCTACGACTTTCGATTCAAAAGTTATAGCCGTTTGAACCACATCATTTTTCATATCTGTACGGTTTTTGTCAAATATCTCGGAAACGGAAGCTCGTACAGCAAATGTATCTGCATAGGGGACTGCTAACTGTAGAATTTGATGAGGAATCGAATGAGCCCATCTGCGAGGCTCTACGACTTTCGATTCAAAAGTTATAGCCTTTTGAGCCACATCATTTATCTTATCTGTTTGGTTTTTGTCAAATATCTCGGAAACCGAAGCTCGTACAGCAAATTTACCTGCGTAGGGGACTGCTAACTGTAGAATTTGATGAGGAATCGAATGAGCCCATCTGCGAGGCTCTACGACTTTCGATTCAAAAGTTATAGCCTTTTGAGCCTGTGAGTTGCCATCACTGCTAGTCCTCTAATCAACCAGTATCAACACATCATTTATATGACAACTTGGTTAAACAAAGCTCAGAGAGCAATATGTACTCTATTCTGTCTTCAATTGGGGGTGTTTTTGTCAAAGAATGAATACAGAATAATTGTAGAAAATTCTTACTCTAGAGTTTATCCCCATTATGGACTTACTTGTTTTCTCTAAGTCAGTGTGTCAGATCCAGAAGTCACTAGCTACTCTGATGAGGTGGAATGGATCACTGACTGTTTAAGTGTCTGCGTCAGCAACGTCTACTATGACATCATAAAAGCAATGGGAGATGTAACGTGGCGAGGCGCCCTCTAGTGGTTTTGATAAGTTAACATGATACGGTTTTTGTCAAATATCTCGGAAACGGAAGCTCGTACAGCAAATTTATCTGCATAGGGGACTGCTAACTGTAGTATTTGATGAGGAATCGAATGAGCCCATCTGCGAGGCTCTACGACTTTCGATTCAAAAGTTATAGCCGTTTGAACCACATCATTTTCATATCTGTACGGTTTTTGTCCGATTTCAAGGACATTTGACACATCATTTTTCATATCTGTACGGTTTTTGTCAAATATCTCGGAAACGGAAGCTCGTACAGCAAATGTATCTGCATAGGGGACTGCTAATTGTAGAATTTGATGAGGAATCGAATGAGCCCATCTGCGAGGCTCTACGACTTTCGATTCAAAAGTTATAGCCTTTTGAGCCACATCATTTATCTTATCTGTTTGGTTTTTGTCAAATATCTCGGAAACCGAAGCTCGTACAGCAAATTTACCTGCCTAGGGGACTGCTAACTGTAGAATTTGATGAGGAATCGAATGAGCCCATCTGCGAGGCTCTACGACTTTCGATTCAAAAGTTATAGCCTTTTGAGCCTGTGAGTTGCCATCACTGCTAGTCCTCTAATCAACCAGTATCAACACATCATTTATATGACAACTTGGTTAAACAAAGCTCAGAGAGCAATATGTACTCTATTCTGTCTTCAATTGGGGGTGTTTTTGTCAAAGAATGAATACAGAATAATTGTAGAAAATTCTTACTCTAAAGTTTATCCCCATTATGGACTTACTTGTTTTCTCTAAGTCAGTGTGTCAGATCCAGAAGTCACTAGCTACTCTGATGAGATGGAATGGATCACTGACTGTTTAAGTGTCTGCGTCAGCAACGTCTACTATGACATCATAAAAGCAATGGGAGATGTAACGTGGCGAGGCGCCCTCTAGTGGTTTTGATAAGTTAACATGATACGGTTTTTGTCAAATATCTCGGAAACGGAAGCTCGTACAGCAAATTTATCTGCGTAGGGGACTGCTAACTGTAGAATTTGATGAGGAATCGAATGAGCCCATCTGCGAGGCTCTACGACTTTCGATTCAAAAGTTATAGCCGTTTGAACCACATCATTTTCATATCTGTACGGTTTTTGTCCGATTTCAAGGACATTTGACACATCATTTTTCATATCTGTACGGTTTTTGTCAAATATCTCGGAAACGGAAGCTCGTACAGCAAATTTATCTGCATAGGGGACTGCTAACTGTAGAATTTGATGAGGATTCGAATGAGCCCATCTGCGAGGCTCTACGACTTTCGATTCAAAAGTTATAGCCGTTTGAGCCACATCATTTTTCATATCTGTTTGGTTTTTGTCAAATATCTCGGAAACCGAAGCTCGTACAGCAAATTTACCTGCATAGGGGACTGCTAACTGTAGAATTTGATGAGGAATCGAATGAGCCCATCTGCGAGGCTCTACGACTTTCGATTCAAAAGTTATAGCCTTTTGAGCCTGTGAGTTGCCATCACTGCTAGTCCTCTAATCAACCAGTATCAACACATCATTTATATGACAACTTGGTTAAACAAAGCTCAGAGAGCAATATGTACTCTATTCTGTCTTCAATTGGGGGTGTTTTTGTCAAAGAATGAATACAGAATAATTGTAGAAAATTCTTACTCTAGAGTTTATCCCCATTATGGACTTACTTGTTTTCTCTAAGTCAGTGTGTCAGATCCAGAAGTCACTAGCTACTCTGATGAGATGGAATGGATCACTGACTGTTTAAGTGTCTGCGTCAGCAACGTCTACTATGACATCATAAAAGCAATGGGAGATGTAACGTGGCGAGGCGCCCTCTAGTGGTTTTGATAAGTTAACATGATACGGTTTTTGTCAAATATCTCGGAAACGGAAGCTCGTACAGCAAATTTATCTGCATAGGGGACTGCTAACTGTAGAATTTGATGAGGAATCGAATGAGCCCATCTGCGAGGCTCTACGACTTTCGATTCAAAAGTTATAGCCGTTTGAACCACATCATTTTCATATCTGTACGGTTTTTGTCCGATTTCAAGGACATTTGACACATCATTTTTCATATCTGTACGGTTTTTGTCAAATATCTCGGAAACGGAAGCTTGTACAGCAAATGTATCTGCATAGGGGACTGCTAACTGTAGAATTTGATGAGGAATCGAATGAGCCCATCTGCGAGGCTCTACGACTTTCGATTCAAAAGTTATAGCCTTTTGAGCCTGTGAGTTGCCATCACTGCTAGTCCTCTAATCAACCAGTATCAACACATCATTTATATGACAACTTGGTTAAACAAAGCTCAGAGAGCAATATGTACTCTATTCTGTCTTCAATTGGGGGTGTTTTTGTCAAAGAATGAATACAGAATAATTGTAGAAAATTCTTACTCTAGAGTTTATCCCCATTATGGACTTACTTGTTTTCTCTAAGTCAGTGTGTCAGATCCAGAAGTCACTAGCTACTCTGATGAGGTGGAATGGATCACTGACTGTTTAAGTGTCTGCGTCAGCAACGTCTACTATGACATCATAAAAGCAATGGGAGATGTACCGTGGCGAGGCGCCCTCTAGTGGTTTTGATAAGTTAACATGATACGGTTTTTGTCAAATATCTCGGAAACGGAAGCTCGTACAGCAAATTTATCTGCATAGGGGACTGCTAACTGTAGAATTTGATGAGGAATCGAATGAGCCCATCTGCGAGGCTCTACGACTTTCGATTCAAAAGTTATAGCCGTTTGAACCACATCATTTTCATATCTGTACGGTTTTTGTCCGATTTCAAGGACATTTGACACATCATTTTTCATATCTGTACGGTTTTTGTCAAATATCTCGGAAACGGAAGCTCGTACAGCAAATGTATCTGCATAGGGGACTGCTAATTGTAGAATTTGATGAGGAATCGAATGAGCCCATCTGCGAGGCTCTACGACTTTCGATTCAAAAGTTATAGCCTTTTGAGCCACATCATTTATCTTATCTGTTTGGTTTTTGTCAAATATCTCGGAAACCGAAGCTCGTACAGCAAATTTACCTGCATAGGGGACTGCTAACTGTAGAATTTGATGAGGAATCGAATGAGCCCATCTGCGAGGCTCTACGACTTTCGATTCAAAAGTTATAGCCTTTTGAGCCTGTGAGTTGCCATCACTGCTAGTCCTCTAATCAACCAGTATCAACACATCATTTATATGACAACTTGGTTAAACAAAGCTCAGAGAGCAATATGTACTCTATTCTGTCTTCAATTGGGGGTGTTTTTGTCAAAGAATGAATACAGAATAATTGTAGAAAATTCTTACTCTAAAGTTTATCCCCATTATGGACTTACTTGTTTTCTCTAAGTCAGTGTGTCAGATCCAGAAGTCCCTAGCTACTCTGATGAGATGGAATGGATCACTGACTGTTTAAGTGTCTGCGTCAGCAACGTCTACTATGACATCATAAAAGCAATGGGAGATGTAACGTGGCGAGGCGCCCTCTAGTGGTTTTGATAAGTTAACATGATACGGTTTTTGTCAAATATCTCGGAAACGGAAGCTCGTACAGCAAATTTATCTGCGTAGGGGACTGCTAACTGTAGAATTTGATGAGGAATCGAATGAGCCCATCTGCGAGGCTCTACGACTTTCGATTCAAAAGTTATAGCCGTTTGAACCACATCATTTTCATATCTGTACGGTTTTTGTCCGATTTCAAGGACATTTGACACATCATTTTTCATATCTGTACGGTTTTTGTCAAATATCTCGGAAACGGAAGCTCGTACAGCAAATTTATCTGCATAGGGGACTGCTAACTGTAGAATTTGATGAGGAATCGAATGAGCCCATCTGCGAGGCTCTACGACTTTCGATTCAAAAGTTATAGCCGTTTGAGCCACATCATTTTTCATATCTGTTTGGTTTTTGTCAAATATCTCGGAAACCGAAGCTCGTACAGCAAATTTACCTGCATAGGGGACTGCTAACTGTAGAATTTGATGAGGAATCGAATGAGCCCATCTGCGAGGCTCTACGACTTTCGATTCAAAAGTTATAGCCTTTTGAGCCTGTGAGTTGCCATCACTGCTAGTCCTCTAATCCAGTGATTTTCAACCTTTTTTGAGCCGCGGCACATTTTTGACATTTACAAAATCCTGGGGCACACCACCAACCAAAATGACACAAAATGACACTCTAACACAGTACATATAATACATATGGTTAATAATATAGTTTCTAAATGTATTTATACTCACTTAGTGTGAAACCTGGGCCTGTTTCGATGAACACAAAATGGATATCCTGGCAGGAATGGTAGAAAGACACACACGAAGCTCTTCCTCAACAGCTCTCAGTCTCTCTCTGTTTTTAGTTTTTATCGCAGTCAAGCTTGAGAAGCTCAGCTCACACAGATATGTGGTTGAAAACGGGAGCAATGTCAAAATAGCTTTGTTGGCCAGAATGGGGAACTCCTTGGCAACAGATAACCAAAAACTGTCCAAAGGAAGATCAGCAAAGTTTAGCTTTAAACCACGATCTTGTTTCAGTTCAATGAGTTCCTCTTGCTCCTTTAAAGTCATGTCCTTTCCAGCAACGGATGCTGAGCTGTATGGGTCCCTAACCCAGTCAAGGCATTCTGTGAAGGCTGAAGAGAAATAAAAGGACAACTTCTCCTCAAGAGTTTTCAAATGTGTGCCAATCACCTCGCACATTGCAGCAGTGTTGCCATCATGCAGTTTCTCGGTGAGTGGGAACATCTCAAGGTTGCCACGCTGCACATGTTGTTGCCAGAGCTGCACCTTTAAACGGAATCCGTTCATTTTATCAGTGCTTGTAAGCAGGTTTTCATTTCGGCCTTGCATCCGTGTGTTCAGTTCATTCAGATGATGAAATATATCAGCCAGGTACGCCAGCTTTGCACACCACTCATCACTTGCAAGCAGCTTTGAGTAATCGGACCTCTCGTTTGTCAGAAATACTTTAAGTTCCTCTCGCAGCTCATACACACGGGCCAGCACTTTGCCGCGCGACAGCCACCGGACCTCCGTGTGGAGCAATAAGACTTTATGTTCCGCTCCCATTTCCTCACACAAAGACGCAAATAAGCGACATTTCAAAGGTCGCGTCTTCACAAAGTTCACTATGCGCACAACATCATCCAACACAGGAGCTAGATCTGCTGGTAAGGTCTTTGCAACGAGGGCCTCACGGTGCAAAAAACAGTGCGTAGCAATAACATCTGGGTTTCTTTCTTTGACCCTACTTACGAAGCCTTTGATGCGCCCGACCATGGCTGCGGCTCCATCAGTGCAGACACTTGTGCAGTTTTCCCACGTAAGCCCGCTTTTGACAAGATATTCCGACGTGACCCGAAATATTTCCTCTCCTGTTGATTTTTCTGGCAGTGCCTTGCAAAATAGGAAGTTTTCTCTAATGGCTTCTCCATCCACAAAACGCACGTTGGCCAAGAGCTGACAATGTCCACTAATATCTGTCGACTCATCAAGTTGCAAGGCAAATTTCTTACTGATGCGCATCTTTTCCAAAACAACAGTTTCGATGTCCGCAGACATGTCATCAATACGTCTGGCAATTGTGTTATCTGAGAGAGGCACTTTAGCTATCTCTTTGGCCGCGTCAGGGCCGAGCATCTCATTTACAATGGCTTTACAAGCTGGCAGTATTAATGTTTCTGCCACAGTGTGGGACTTTTTTGATTTAGCTACGAGTTCAGCAACAAGGTAGCTAGCTTTGAGGGCTCTCTCGTTTACCTTTGTGGTTTTTCTCAAAAAAGTTGCCTGTTTCTCATTGTTTGTACGTAAGCGTACAAAATAGTCCATCGGCTTGTTTTGAACGGAAGGGTGTTTCGTTTGGAGATGGCGTTTAAGCTTGCTTGGCACCATGGCGCTATTGGATAGCTTCTCACCACACACCAAGCACAGCGGAGCCGGTGCCGTTACATCCCCGGTGAAAGTAAATCCAAATGAAAGATAGCTTTCGCTGTATTGCCTCGAGCTCACCGTCTTGTCTTTTTTCTTTTGTCGACCACTCATACTAGGGCCTTCATCTGGGTCAGAATTTTGTCCAGGGCCCTGTTCGGCATTTGCATTTTCCCTTCTCAAAAACTTCTCCATCACTGTCACTTGCTCGTCTTGCTGTGATCCCAAACTGTCACTGTCACGTGTCGCGCAGCACTAACTCTATTGTCTTAACAGAGTGCTGCCACCCACTGAGATAGAAGAGTATTACATTATCTGCCACACTTTATTACAGCACAGAAACCCGACAATGGTTAATTAGGTGATATTAGATAATTTCCCACGGCACACCTGACGATCTCTCACGGCACACTAGTGTGCCGCGGCACACTGGTTGAAAATCACTGCTCTAATCAACCAGTATCAACACATCATTTATATGACAACTTGGTTAAACAAAGCTCAGAGAGCAATATGTACTCTATTCTGTCTTCAATTGGGGGTGTTTTTGTCAAAGAATGAATACAGAATAATTGTAGAAAATTCTTACTCTAGAGTTTATCCCCATTATGGACTTACTTGTTTTCTCTAAGTCAGTGTGTCAGATCCAGAAGTCACTAGCTACTCTGATGAGATGGAATGGATCACTGACTGTTTAAGTGTCTGCGTCAGCAACGTCTACTATGACATCATAAAAGCAATGGGAGATGTAACGTGGCGAGGCGCCCTCTAGTGGTTTTGATAAGTTAACATGATACGGTTTTTGTCAAATATCTCGGAAACGGAAGCTCGTACAGGAAATTTATCTGCATAGGGGACTGCTAACTGTAGAATTTGATGAGGAATCGAATGAGCCCATCTGCGAGGCTCTACGACTTTCGATTCAAAAGTTATAGCCTTTTGAGCCTGTGAGTTGCCATCACTGCTAGTCTTCTAATCAACCAGTATCAACACATCATTTATATGACAACTTGGTTAAACAAAGCTCAGAGAGCAATATGTACTCTATTCTGTCTTCAATTGGGGGTGTTTTTGTCAAAGAATGAATACAGAATAATTGTAGAAAATTCTTACTCTAAAGTTTATCCCCATTATGGACTTACTTGTTCTCTCTAAGTCAGTGTGTCAGATCCAGAAGTCACTAGCTACTCTGATGAGATGGAATGGATCACTGACTGTTTAAGTGTCTGCGTCAGCAACGTCTACTATGACATCATAAAAGCAATGGGAGATGTAACGTGGCGAGGCGCCCTCTAGTGGTTTTGATAAGTTAACATGATACGGTTTTTGTCAAATATCTCGGAAACGGAAGCTCGTACAGCAAATTTATCTGCATAGGGGACTGCTAACTGTAGAATTTGATGAGGAATCGAATGAGCCCATCTGCGAGGCTCTACGACTTTCGATTCAAAAGTTATAGCCGTTTGAACCACATCATTTTCATATCTGTACGGTTTTTGTCCGATTTCAAGGACATTTGACACATCATTTTTCATATCTGTACGGTTTTTGTCAAATATCTCGGAAACGGAAGCTCGTACAGCAAATGTATCTGCATAGGGGACTGCTAACTGTAGAATTTGATGAGGAATCGAATGAGCCCATCTGCGAGGCTCTACGACTTTCGATTCAAAAGTTATAGCCTTTTGAGCCACATCATTTATCTTATCTGTTTGGTTTTTGTCAAATATCTCGGAAACCGAAGCTCGTACAGCAAATTTACCTGCATAGGGGACTGCTAACTGTAGAATTTGATGAGGAATCGAATGAGCCCATCTGCGAGGCTCTACGACTTTCGATTCAAAAGTTATAGCCTTTTGAGCCTGTGAGTTGCCATCACTGCTAGTCCTCTAATCAACCAGTATCAACACATCATTTATATGACAACTTGGTTAAACAAAGCTCAGAGAGCAATATGTACTCTATTCTGTCTTCAATTGGGGGTGTTTTTGTCAAAGAATGAATACAGAATAATTGTAGAAAATTCTTACTCTAGAGTTTATCCCCATTATGGACTTACTTGTTTTCTCTAAGTCAGTGTGTCAGATCCAGAAGTCACTAGCTACTCTGATGAGATGGAATGGATCACTGACTGTTTAAGTGTCTGCGTCAGCAACGTCTACTATGACATCATAAAAGCAATGGGAGATGTAACGTGGCGAGGCGCCCTCTAGTGGTTTTGATAAGTTAACATGATACGGTTTTTGTCAAATATCTCGGAAACGGAAGCTCGTACAGCAAATTTATCTGCATAGGGGACTGCTAACTGTAGAATTTGATGAGGAATCGAATGAGCCCATCTGCGAGGCTCTACGACTTTCGATTCAAAAGTTATAGCCCTTTGAACCACATCATTTTCATATCTGTACGGTTTTTGTCCGATTTCAAGGACATTTGACACATCATTTTTCATATCTGTACGGTTTTTGTCAAATATCTCGGAAACGGAAGCTCGTACAGCAAATTTATCTGCATAGGGGACTGCTAACTGTAGAATTTGATGAGGATTCGAATGAGCCCATCTGCGAGGCTCTACGACTTTCGATTCAAAAGTTATAGCCGTTTGAGCCACATCATTTTTCATATCTGTTTGGTTTTTGTCAAATATCTCGGAAACCGAAGCTCGTACAGCAAATTTACCTGCCTAGGGGACTGCTAACTGTAGAATTTGATGAGGAATCGAATGAGCCCATCTGCGAGGCTCTACGACTTTCGATTCAAAAGTTATAGCCTTTTGAGCCTGTGAGTTGCCATCACTGCTAGTCCTCTAATCAACCAGTATCAACACATCATTTATATGACAACTTGGTTAAACAAAGCTCAGAGAGCAATATGTACTCTATTCTGTCTTCAATTGGGGGTGTTTTTGTCAAAGAATGAATACAGAATAATTGTAGAAAATTCTTACTCTAAAGTTTATCCCCATTATGGACTTACTTGTTTTCTCTAAGTCAGTGTGTCAGATCCAGAAGTCACTAGCTACTCTGATGAGATGGAATGGATCACTGACTGTTTAAGTGTCTGCGTCAGCAACGTCTACTATGACATCATAAAAGCAATGGGAGATGTAACGTGGCGAGGCGCCCTCTAGTGGTTTTGATAAGTTAACATGATACGGTTTTTGTCAAATATCTCGGAAACGGAAGCTCGTACAGCAAATTTATCTGCATAGGGGACTGCTAACTGTAGAATTTGATGAGGAATCGAATGAGCCCATCTGCGAGGCTCTACGACTTTCGATTCAAAAGTTATAGCCTTTTGAGCCTGTGAGTTGCCATCACTGCTAGTCCTCTAATCAACCAGTATCAACACATCATTTATATGACAACTTGGTTAAACAAAGCTCAGAGAGCAATATGTACTCTATTCTGTCTTCAATTGGGGGTGTTTTTGTCAAAGAATGAATACAGAATAATTGTAGAAAATTCTTACTCTAAAGTTTATCCCCATTATGGACTTACTTGTTTTCTCTAAGTCAGTGTGTCAGATCCAGAAGTCACTAGCTACTCTGATGAGATGGAATGGATCACTGACTGTTTAAGTGTCTGCGTCAGCAACGTCTACTATGACATCATAAAAGCAATGGGAGATGTAACGTGGCGAGGCGCCCTCTAGTGGTTTTGATAAGTTAACATGATACGGTTTTTGTCAAATATCTCGGAAACGGAAGCTCGTACAGCAAATTTATCTGCATAGGGGACTGCTAACTGTAGAATTTGATGAGGAATCGAATGAGCCCATCTGCGAGGCTCTACGACTTTCGATTCAAAAGTTATAGCCGTTTGAACCACATCATTTGCATATCTGTACGGTTTTTGTCCGATTTCAAGGACATTTGACACATCATTTTTCATATCTGTACGGTTTTTGTCAAATATCTCGGAAACGGAAGCTCGTACAGCAAATTTATCTGCATAGGGGACTGCTAACTGTAGAATTTGATGAGGAATCGAATGAGCCCATCTGCGAGGCTCTACGACTTTCGATTCAAAAGTTATAGCCTTTTGAGCCTGTGAGTTGCCATCACTGCTAGTCCTCTAATCAACCAGTATCAACACATCATTTATATGACAACTTGGTTAAACAAAGCTCAGAGAGCAATATGTACTCTATTCTGTCTTCAATTGGGGGTGTTTTTGTCAAAGAATGAATACAGAATAATTGTAGAAAATTCTTACTCTAAAGTTTATCCCCATTATGGACTTACTTGTTTTCTCTAAGTCAGTGTGTCAGATCCAGAAGTCACTAGCTACTCTGATGAGATGGAATGGATCACTGACTGTTTAAGTGTCTGCGTCAGCAACGTCTACTATGACATCATAAAAGCAATGGGAGATGTAACGTGGCGAGGCGCCCTCTAGTGGTTTTGATAAGTTAACATGATACGGTTTTTGTCAAATATCTCGGAAACGGAAGCTCGTACAGCAAATGTATCTGCATAGGGGACTGCTAACTGTAGAATTTGATGAGGAATCGAATGAGCCCATCTGCGAGGCTCTACGACTTTCGATTCAAAAGTTATAGCCGTTTGAACCACATCATTTGCATATCTGTACGGTTTTTGTCCGATTTCAAGGACATTTGACACATCATTTTTCATATCTGTACGGTTTTTGTCAAATATCTCGGAAACGGAAGCTCGTACAGCAAATTTATCTGCAAAGGGGACTGCTAACTGTAGAATTTGATGAGGAATCGAATGAGCCCATCTGCGAGGCTCTACGACTTTCGATTCAAAAGTTATAGCCTTTTGAGCCTGTGAGTTGCCATCACTGCTAGTCCTCTAATCAACCAGTATCAACACATCATTTATATGACAACTTGGTTAAACAAAGCTCAGAGAGCAATATGTACTCTATTCTGTCTTCAATTGGGGGTGTTTTTGTCAAAGAATGAATACAGAATAATTGTAGAAAATTCTTACTCTAAAGTTTATCCCCATTATGGACTTACTTGTTTTCTCTAAGTCAGTGTGTCAGATCCAGAAGTCACTAGCTACTCTGATGAGATGGAATGGATCACTGACTGTTTAAGTGTCTGCGTCAGCAACGTCTACTATGACATCATAAAAGCAATGGGAGATGTAACGTGGCGAGGCGCCCTCTAGTGGTTTTGATAAGTTAACATGATACGGTTTTTGTCAAATATCTCGGAAACGGAAGCTCGTACAGCAAATTTATCTGCATAGGGGACTGCTAACTGTAGAATTTGATGAGGAATCGAATGAGCCCATCTGCGAGGCTCTACGACTTTCGATTCAAAAGTTATAGCCCTTTGAACCACATCATTTTCATATCTGTACGGTTTTTGTCCGATTTCAAGGACATTTGACACATCATTTTTCATATCTGTACGGTTTTTGTCAAATATCTCGGAAACGGAAGCTCGTACAGCAAATTTATCTGCATAGGGGACTGCTAACTGTAGAATTTGATGAGGATTCGAATGAGCCCATCTGCGAGGCTCTACGACTTTCGATTCAAAAGTTATAGCCGTTTGAGCCACATCATTTTTCATATCTGTTTGGTTTTTGTCAAATATCTCGGAAACCGAAGCTCGTACAGCAAATTTACCTGCATAGGGGACTGCTAACTGTAGAATTTGATGAGGAATCGAATGAGCCCATCTGCGAGGCTCTACGACTTTCGATTCAAAAGTTATAGCCTTTTGAGCCTGTGAGTTGCCATCACTGCTAGTCCTCTAATCAACCAGTATCAACACATCATTTATATGACAACTTGGTTAAACAAAGCTCAGAGAGCAATATGTACTCTATTCTGTCTTCAATTGGGGGTGTTTTTGTCAAAGAATGAATACAGAATAATTGTAGAAAATTCTTACTCTAAAGTTTATCCCCATTATGGACTTACTTGTTTTCTCTAAGTCAGTGTGTCAGATCCAGAAGTCACTAGCTACTCTGATGAGGTGGAATGGATCACTGACTGTTTAAGTGTCTGCGTCAGCAACGTCTACTATGACATCATAAAAGCAATGGGAGATGTAACGTGGCGAGGCGCCCTCTAGTGGTTTTGATAAGTTAACATGATACGGTTTTTGTCAAATATCTCGGAAACGGAAGCTCGTACAGCAAATTTATCTGCATAGGGGACTGCTAACTGTAGAATTTGATGAGGAATCGAATGAGCCCATCTGCGAGGCTCTACGACTTTCGATTCAAAAGTTATAGCCGTTTGAACCACATCATTTGCATATCTGTACGGTTTTTGTCCGATTTCAAGGACATTTGACACATCATTTTTCATATCTGTACGGTTTTTGTCAAATATCTCGGAAACGGAAGCTCGTACAGCAAATTTATCTGCATAGGAGACTGCTAACTGTAGAATTTGATGAGGAATCGAATGAGCCCATCTGCGAGGCTCTACGACTTTCGATTCAAAAGTTATAGCCTTTTGAGCCTGTGAGTTGCCATCACTGCTAGTCCTCTAATCAACCAGTATCAACACATCATTTATATGACAACTTGGTTAAACAAAGCTCAGAGAGCAATATGTACTCTATTCTGTCTTCAATTGGGGGTGTTTTTGTCAAAGAATGAATACAGAATAATTGTAGAAAATTCTTACTCTAAAGTTTATCCCCATTATGGACTTACTTGTTTTCTCTAAGTCAGTGTGTCAGATCCAGAAGTCACTAGCTACTCTGATGAGATGGAATGGATCACTGACTGTTTAAGTGTCTGCGTCAGCAACGTCTACTATGACATCATAAAAGCAATGGGAGATGTAACGTGGCGAGGCGCCCTCTAGTGGTTTTGATAAGTTAACATGATACGGTTTTTGTCAAATATCTCGGAAACGGAAGCTCGTACAGCAAATTTATCTGCATAGGGGACTGCTAACTGTAGAATTTGATGAGGAATCGAATGAGCCCATCTGCGAGGCTCTACGACTTTCGATTCAAAAGTTATAGCCGTTTGAACCACATCATTTGCATATCTGTACGGTTTTTGTCCGATTTCAAGGACATTTGACACATCATTTTTCATATCTGTACGGTTTTTGTCAAATATCTCGGAAACGGAAGCTCGTACAGCAAATTTATCTGCATAGGGGACTGCTAACTGTAGAATTTGATGAGGAATCGAATGAGCCCATCTGCGAGGCTCTACGACTTTCGATTCAAAAGTTATAGCCTTTTGAGCCTGTGAGTTGCCATCACTGCTAGTCCTCTAATCAACCAGTATCAACACATCATTTATATGACAACTTGGTTAAACAAAGCTCAGAGAGCAATATGTACTCTATTCTGTCTTCAATTGGGGGTGTTTTTGTCAAAGAATGAATACAGAATAATTGTAGAAAATTCTTACTCTAAAGTTTATCCCCATTATGGACTTACTTGTTTTCTCTAAGTCAGTGTGTCAGATCCAGAAGTCACTAGCTACTCTGATGAGATGGAATGGATCACTGACTGTTTAAGTGTCTGCGTCAGCAACGTCTACTATGACATCATAAAAGCAATGGGAGATGTAACGTGGCGAGGCGCCCTCTAGTGGTTTTGATAAGTTAACATGATACGGTTTTTGTCAAATATCTCGGAAACGGAAGCTCGTACAGCAAATTTATCTGCATAGGGGACTGCTAACTGTAGAATTTGATGAGGAATCGAATGAGCCCATCTGCGAGGCTCTACGACTTTCGATTCAAAAGTTATAGCCTTTTGAGCCTGTGAGTTGCCATCACTGCTAGTCCTCTAATCAACCAGTATCAACACATCATTTATATGACAACTTGGTTAAACAAAGCTCAGAGAGCAATATGTACTCTATTCTGTCTTCAATTGGGGGTGTTTTTGTCAAAGAATGAATACAGAATAATTGTAGAAAATTCTTACTCTAAAGTTTATCCCCATTATGGACTTACTTGTTTTCTCTAAGTCAGTGTGTCAGATCCAGAAGTCACTAGCTACTCTGATGAGATGGAATGGATCACTGACTGTTTAAGTGTCTGCGTCAGCAACGTCTACTATGACATCATAAAAGCAATGGGAGATGTAACGTGGCGAGGCGCCCTCTAGTGGTTTTGATAAGTTAACATGATACGGTTTTTGTCAAATATCTCGGAAACGGAAGCTCGTACAGCAAATTTATCTGCATAGGGGACTGCTAACTGTAGAATTTGATGAGGAATCGAATGAGCCCATCTGCGAGGCTCTACGACTTTCGATTCAAAAGTTATAGCCGTTTGAACCACATCATTTGCATATCTGTACGGTTTTTGTCCGATTTCAAGGACATTTGACACATCATTTTTCATATCTGTACGGTTTTTGTCAAATATCTCGGAAACGGAAGCTCGTACAGCAAATTTATCTGCATAGGGGACTGCTAACTGTAGAATTTGATGAGGAATCGAATGAGCCCATCTGCGAGGCTCTACGACTTTCGATTCAAAAGTTATAGCCTTTTGAGCCTGTGAGTTGCCATCACTGCTAGTCCTCTAATCAACCAGTATCAACACATCATTTATATGACAACTTGGTTAAACAAAGCTCAGAGAGCAATATGTACTCTATTCTGTCTTCAATTGGGGGTGTTTTTGTCAAAGAATGAATACAGAATAATTGTAGAAAATTCTTACTCTAAAGTTTATCCCCATTATGGACTTACTTGTTTTCTCTAAGTCAGTGTGTCAGATCCAGAAGTCACTAGCTACTCTGATGAGATGGAATGGATCACTGACTGTTTAAGTGTCTGCGTCAGCAACGTCTACTATGACATCATAAAAGCAATGGGAGATGTAACGTGGCGAGGCGCCCTCTAGTGGTTTTGATAAGTTAACATGATACGGTTTTTGTCAAATATCTTGGAAACGGAAGCTCGTACAGCAAATGTATCTGCATAGGGGACTGCTAACTGTAGAATTTGATGAGGAATCGAATGAGCCCATCTGCGAGGCTCTACGACTTTCGATTCAAAAGTTATAGCCGTTTGAACCACATCATTTGCATATCTGTACGGTTTTTGTCCGATTTCAAGGACATTTGACACATCATTTTTCATATCTGTACGGTTTTTGTCAAATATCTCGGAAACGGAAGCTCGTACAGCAAATTTATCTGCAAAGGGGACTGCTAACTGTAGAATTTGATGAGGAATCGAATGAGCCCATCTGCGAGGCTCTACGACTTTCGATTCAAAAGTTATAGCCTTTTGAGCCTGTGAGTTGCCATCACTGCTAGTCCTCTAATCAACCAGTATCAACACATCATTTATATGACAACTTGGTTAAACAAAGCTCAGAGAGCAATATGTACTCTATTCTGTCTTCAATTGGGGGTGTTTTTGTCAAAGAATGAATACAGAATAATTGTAGAAAATTCTTACTCTAAAGTTTATCCCCATTATGGACTTACTTGTTTTCTCTAAGTCAGTGTGTCAGATCCAGAAGTCACTAGCTACTCTGATGAGATGGAATGGATCACTGACTGTTTAAGTGTCTGCGTCAGCAACGTCTACTATGACATCATAAAAGCAATGGGAGATGTAACGTGGCGAGGCGCCCTCTAGTGGTTTTGATAAGTTAACATGATACGGTTTTTGTCAAATATCTCGGAAACGGAAGCTCGTACAGCAAATTTATCTGCATAGGGGACTGCTAACTGTAGAATTTGATGAGGAATCGAATGAGCCCATCTGCGAGGCTCTACGACTTTCGATTCAAAAGTTATAGCCGTTTGAACCACATCATTTGCATATCTGTACGGTTTTTGTCCGATTTCAAGGACATTTGACACATCATTTTTCATATCTGTACGGTTTTTGTCAAATATCTCGGAAACGGAAGCTCGTACAGCAAATTTATCTGCATAGGGGACTGCTAACTGTAGAATTTGATGAGGAATCGAATGAGCCCATCTGCGAGGCTCTACGACTTTCGATTCAAAAGTTATAGCCTTTTGAGCCTGTGAGTTGCCATCACTGCTAGTCCTCTAATCAACCAGTATCAACACATCATTTATATGACAACTTGGTTAAACAAAGCTCAGAGAGCAATATGTACTCTATTCTGTCTTCAATTGGGGGTGTTTTTGTCAAAGAATGAATACAGAATAATTGTAGAAAATTCTTACTCTAAAGTTTATCCCCATTATGGACTTACTTGTTTTCTCTAAGTCAGTGTGTCAGATCCAGAAGTCACTAGCTACTCTGATGAGATGGAATGGATCACTGACTGTTTAAGTGTCTGCGTCAGCAACGTCTACTATGACATCATAAAAGCAATGGGAGATGTAACGTGGCGAGGCGCCCTCTAGTGGTTTTGATAAGTTAACATGATACGGTTTTTGTCAAATATCTCGGAAACGGAAGCTCGTACAGCAAATGTATCTGCATAGGGGACTGCTAACTGTAGAATTTGATGAGGAATCGAATGAGCCCATCTGCGAGGCTCTACGACTTTCGATTCAAAAGTTATAGCCGTTTGAACCACATCATTTTCATATCTGTACGGTTTTTGTCCGATTTCAAGGACATTTGACACATCATTTTTCATATCTGTACGGTTTTTGTCAAATATCTCGGAAACGGAAGCTCGTACAGCAAATTTATCTGCATAGGGGACTGCTAACTGTAGAATTTGATGAGGAATCGAATGAGCCCATCTGCGAGGCTCTACGACTTTCGATTCAAAAGTTATAGCCTTTTGAGCCTGTGAGTTGCCATCACTGCTAGTCCTCTAATCAACCAGTATCAACACATCATTTATATGACAACTTGGTTAAACAAAGCTCAGAGAGCAATATGTACTCTATTCTGTCTTCAATTGGGGGTGTTTTTGTCAAAGAATGAATACAGAATAATTGTAGAAAATTCTTACTCTAAAGTTTATCCCCATTATGGACTTACTTGTTTTCTCTAAGTCAGTGTGTCAGATCCAGAAGTCACTAGCTACTCTGATGAGATGGAATGGATCACTGACTGTTTAAGTGTCTGCGTCAGCAACGTCTACTATGACATCATAAAAGCAATGGGAGATGTAACGTGGCGAGGCGCCCTCTAGTGGTTTTGATAAGTTAACATGATACGGTTTTTGTCAAATATCTCGGAAACGGAAGCTCGTACAGCAAATTTATCTGCATAGGGGACTGCTAACTGTAGAATTTAATGAGGAATCGAATGAGCCCATCTGCGAGGCTCTACGACTTTCGATTCAAAAGTTATAGCCGTTTGAACCACATCATTTGCATATCTGTACGGTTTTTGTCCGATTTCAAGGACATTTGACACATCATTTTTCATATCTGTACGGTTTTTGTCAAATATCTCGGAAACGGAAGCTCGTACAGCAAATTTATCTGCATAGGGGACTGCTAACTGTAGAATTTGATGAGGAATCGAATGAGCCCATCTGCGAGGCTCTACGACTTTCGATTCAAAAGTTATAGCCGTTTGAGCCACATCATTTTTCATATCTGTTTGGTTTTTGTCAAATATCTCGGAAACCGAAGCTCGTACAGCAAATTTACCTGCATAGGGGACTGCTAACTGTAGAATTTGATGAGGAATCGAATGAGCCCATCTGCGAGGCTCTACGACTTTCGATTCAAAAGTTATAGCCTTTTGAGCCTGTGAGTTGCCATCACTGCTAGTCCTCTAATCAACCAGTATCAACACATCATTTATATGACAACTTGGTTAAACAAAGCTCAGAGAGCAATATGTACTCTATTCTGTCTTCAATTGGGGGTGTTTTTGTCAAAGAATGAATACAGAATAATTGTAGAAAATTCTTACTCTAAAGTTTATCCCCATTATGGACTTACTTGTTTTCTCTAAGTCAGTGTGTCAGATCCAGAAGTCACTAGCTACTCTGATGAGATGGAATGGATCACTGACTGTTTAAGTGTCTGCGTCAGCAACGTCTACTATGACATCATAAAAGCAATGGGAGATGTAACGTGGCGAGGCGCCCTCTAGTGGTTTTGATAAGTTAACATGATACGGTTTTTGTCAAATATCTCGGAAACGGAAGCTCGTACAGCAAATTTATCTGCATAGGGGACTGCTAACTGTAGAATTTGATGAGGAATCGAATGAGCCCATCTGCGAGGCTCTACGACTTTCGATTCAAAAGTTATAGCCGTTTGAACCACATCATTTTCATATCTGTACGGTTTTTGTCCGATTTCAAGGACATTTGACACATCATTTTTCATATCTGTACGGTTTTTGTCAAATATCTCGGAAACGGAAGCTCGTACAGCAAATTTATCTGCTTATGGGACTGCTAACTGTAGAATTTGATGAGGAATCGAATGAGCCCATCTGCGAGGCTCTACGACTTTCGATTCAAAAGTTATAGCCGTTTGAACCACATCATTTTCATATCTGTACGGTTTTTGTCCGATTTCAAGGACATTTGACACATCATTTTTCATATCTGTACGGTTTTTGTCAAATATCTCGGAAACGGAAGCTCGTACAGCAAATTTATCTGCATAGGGGACTGCTAACTGTAGAATTTGATGAGGAATCGAATGAGCCCATCTGCGAGGCTCTACGACTTTCGATTCAAAAGTTATAGCCTTTTGAGCCTGTGAGTTGCCATCACTGCTAGTCCTCTAATCAACCAGTATCAACACATCATTTATATGACAACTTGGTTAAACAAAGCTCAGAGAGCAATATGTACTCTATTCTGTCTTCAATTGGGGGTGTTTTTGTCAAAGAATGAATACAGAATAATTGTAGAAAATTCTTACTCTAAAGTTTATCCCCATTATGGACTTACTTGTTTTCTCTAAGTCAGTGTGTCAGATCCAGAAGTCACTAGCTACTCTGATGAGATGGAATGGATCACTGACTGTTTAAGTGTCTGCGTCAGCAACGTCTACTATGACATCATAAAAGCAATGGGAGATGTAACGTGGCGAGGCGCCCTCTAGTGGTTTTGATAAGTTAACATGATACGGTTTTTGTCAAATATCTCGGAAACGGAAGCTCGTACAGCAAATTTATCTGCATAGGGGACTGCTAACTGTAGAATTTGATGAGGAATCGGATGAGCCCATCTGCGAGGCTCTACGACTTTCGATTCAAAAGTTATAGCCTTTTGAGCCTGTGAGTTGCCATCACTGCTAGTCCTCTAATCAACCAGTATCAACACATCATTTATATGACAACTTGGTTAAACAAAGCTCAGAGAGCAATATGTACTCTATTCTGTCTTCAATTGGGGGTGTTTTTGTCAAAGAATGAATACAGAATAATTGTAGAAAATTCTTACTCTAAAGTTTATCCCCATTATGGACTTACTTGTTTTCTCTAAGTCAGTGTGTCAGATCCAGAAGTCACTAGCTACTCTGATGAGGTGGAATGGATCACTGACTGTTTAAGTGTCTGCGTCAGCAACGTCTACTATGACATCATAAAAGCAATGGGAGATGTAACGTGGCGAGGCGCCCTCTAGTGGTTTTGATAAGTTAACATGATACGGTTTTTGTCAAATATCTCGGAAACGGAAGCTCGTACAGCAAATTTATCTGCATAGGGGACTGCTAACTGTAGAATTTGATGAGGAATCGAATGAGCCCATCTGCGAGGCTCTACGACTTTCGATTCAAAAGTTATAGCCTTTTGAGCCTGTGAGTTGCCATCACTGCTAGTCCTCTAATCAACCAGTATCAACACATCATTTATATGACAACTTGGTTAAACAAAGCTCAGAGAGCAATATGTACTCTATTCTGTCTTCAATTGGGGGTGTTTTTGTCAAAGAATGAATACAGAATAATTGTAGAAAATTCTTACTCTAAAGTTTATCCCCATTATGGACTTACTTGTTTTCTCTAAGTCAGTGTGTCAGATCCAGAAGTCACTAGCTACTCTGATGAGATGGAATGGATCACTGACTGTTTAAGTGTCTGCGTCAGCAACGTCTACTATGACATCATAAAAGCAATGGGAGATGTAACGTGGCGAGGCGCCCTCTAGTGGTTTTGATAAGTTAACATGATACGGTTTTTGTCAAATATCTCGGAAACGGAAGCTCGTACAGCAAATTTATCTGCGTAGGGGACTGCTAACTGTAGAATTTGATGAGGAATCGAATGAGCCCATCTGCGAGGCTCTACGACTTTCGATTCAAAAGTTATAGCCGTTTGAACCACATCATTTGCATATCTGTACGGTTTTTGTCCGATTTCAAGGACATTTGACACATCATTTTTCATATCTGTACGGTTTTTGTCAAATATCTCGGAAACGGAAGCTCATACAGCAAATTTATCTGCGTAGGGGACTGCTAACTGTAGAATTTGATGAGGAATCGAATGAGCCCATCTGCGAGGCTCTACGACTTTCGATTCAAAAGTTATAGCCGTTTGAGCCACATCATTTTTCATATCTGTTTGGTTTTTGTCAAATATCTCGGAAACCGAAGCTCGTACAGCAAATTTACCTGCATAGGGGACTGCTAACTGTAGAATTTGATGAGGAATCGAATGAGCCCATCTGCGAGGCTCTACGACTTTCGATTCAAAAGTTATAGCCTTTTGAGCCTGTGAGTTGCCATCACTGCTAGTCCTCTAATCAACCAGTATCAACACATCATTTATATGACAACTTGGTTAAACAAAGCTCAGAGAGCAATATGTACTCTATTCTGTCTTCAATTGGGGGTGTTTTTGTCAAAGAATGAATACAGAATAATTGTAGAAAATTCTTACTCTAAAGTTTATCCCCATTATGGACTTACTTGTTTTCTCTAAGTCAGTGTGTCAGATCCAGAAGTCACTAGCTACTCTGATGAGATGGAATGGATCACTGACTGTTTAAGTGTCTGCGTCAGCAACGTCTACTATGACATCATAAAAGCAATGGGAGATGTAACGTGGCGAGGCGCCCTCTAGTGGTTTTGATAAGTTAACATGATACGGTTTTTGTCAAATATCTCGGAAACGGAAGCTCGTACAGCAAATTTATCTGCATAGGGGACTGCTAACTGTAGAATTTGATGAGGAATCGAATGAGCCCATCTGCGAGGCTCTACGACTTTCGATTCAAAAGTTATAGCCGTTTGAACCACATCATTTGCATATCTGTACGGTTTTTGTCCGATTTCAAGGACATTTGACACATCATTTTTCATATCTGTACGGTTTTTGTCAAATATCTCGGAAACGGAAGCTCGTACAGCAAATTTATCTGCATAGGGGACTGCTAACTGTAGAATTTGATGAGGAATCGAATGAGCCCATCTGCGAGGCTCTACGACTTTCGATTCAAAAGTTATAGCCGTTTGAACCACATCATTTTCATATCTGTACGGTTTTTGTCCGATTTCAAGGACATTTGACACATCATTTTTCATATCTGTACGGTTTTTGTCAAATATCTCGGAAACGGAAGCTCGTACAGCAAATTTATCTGCATAGGGGACTGCTAACTGTAGAATTTGATGAGGAATCGAATGAGCCCATCTGCGAGGCTCTACGACTTTCGATTCAAAAGTTATAGCCTTTTGAGCCTGTGAGTTGCCATCACTGCTAGTCCTCTAATCAACCAGTATCAACACATCATTTATATGACAACTTGGTTAAACAAAGCTCAGAGAGCAATATGTACTCTATTCTGTCTTCAATTGGGGGTGTTTTTGTCAAAGAATGAATACAGAATAATTGTAGAAAATTCTTACTCTAAAGTTTATCCCCATTATGGACTTACTTGTTTTCTCTAAGTCAGTGTGTCAGATCCAGAAGTCACTAGCTACTCTGATGAGATGGAATGGATCACTGACTGTTTAAGTGTCTGCGTCAGCAACGTCTACTATGACATCATAAAAGCAATGGGAGATGTAACGTGGCGAGGCGCCCTCTAGTGGTTTTGATAAGTTAACATGATACGGTTTTTGTCAAATATCTCGGAAACGGAAGCTCGTACAGCAAATTTATCTGCATAGGGGACTGCTAACTGTAGAATTTGATGAGGAATCGAATGAGCCCATCTGCGAGGCTCTACAACTTTCGATTCAAAAGTTATAGCCGTTTGAACCACATCATTTGCATATCTGTACGGTTTTTGTCCGATTTCAAGGACATTTGACACATCATTTTTCATATCTGTACGGTTTTTGTCAAATATCTCGGAAACGGAAGCTCGTACAGCAAATTTATCTGCGTAGGGGACTGCTAACTGTAGAATTTGATGAGGAATCGAATGAGCCCATCTGCGAGGCTCTACGACTTTCGATTCAAAAGTTATAGCCGTTTGAGCCACATCATTTTTCATATCTGTTTGGTTTTTGTCAAATATCTCGGAAACCGAAGCTCGTACAGCAAATTTACCTGCATAGGGGACTGCTAACTGTAGAATTTGATGAGGAATCGAATGAGCCCATCTGCGAGGCTCTACGACTTTCGATTCAAAAGTTATAGCCTTTTGAGCCTGTGAGTTGCCATCACTGCTAGTCCTCTAATCAACCAGTATCAACACATCATTTATATGACAACTTGGTTAAACAAAGCTCAGAGAGCAATATGTACTCTATTCTGTCTTCAATTGGGGGTGTTTTTGTCAAAGAATGAATACAGAATAATTGTAGAAAATTCTTACTCTAAAGTTTATCCCCATTATGGACTTACTTGTTTTCTCTAAGTCAGTGTGTCAGATCCAGAAGTCACTAGCTACTCTGATGAGGTGGAATGGATCACTGACTGTTTAAGTGTCTGCGTCAGCAACGTCTACTATGACATCATAAAAGCAATGGGAGATGTAACGTGGCGAGGCGCCCTCTAGTGGTTTTGATAAGTTAACATGATACGGTTTTTGTCAAATATCTCGGAAACCGAAGCTCGTACAGCAAATTTATCTGCATAGGGGACTGTTAACTGTAGAATTTGATGAGGAATCGAATGAGCCCATCTTCGAGGCTCTACGACTTTCGATTCAAAAGTTATAGCCGTTTGAACCACATCATTTGCATATCTGTACGGTTTTTGTCCGATTTCAAGGACATTTGACACATCATTTTTCATATCTGTACGGTTTTTGTCAAATATCTCGGAAACGGAAGCTCGTACAGCAAATTTATCTGCATAGGGGACTGCTAACTGTAGAATTTGATGAGGAATCGAATGAGCCCATCTGCGAGGCTCTACGACTTTCGATTCAAAAGTTATAGCCTTTTGAGCCTGTGAGTTGCCATCACTGCTAGTCCTCTAATCAACCAGTATCAACACATCATTTATATGACAACTTGGTTAAACAAAGCTCAGAGAGCAATATGTACTCTATTCTGTCTTCAATTGGGGGTGTTTTTGTCAAAGAATGAATACAGAATAATTGTAGAAAATTCTTACTCTAAAGTTTATCCCCATTATGGACTTACTTGTTTTCTCTAAGTCAGTGTGTCAGATCCAGAAGTCACTAGCTACTCTGATGAGATGGAATGGATCACTGACTGTTTAAGTGTCTGCGTCAGCAACGTCTACTATGACATCATAAAAGCAATGGGAGATGTAACGTGGCGAGGCGCCCTCTAGTGGTTTTGATAAGTTAACATGATACGGTTTTTGTCAAATATCTCGGAAACGGAAGCTCGTACAGCAAATTTATCTGCATAGGGGACTGCTAACTGTAGAATTTGATGAGGAATCGAATGAGCCCATCTGCGAGGCTCTACGACTTTCGATTCAAAAGTTATAGCCGTTTGAACCACATCATTTGCATATCTGTACGGTTTTTGTCCGATTTCAAGGACATTTGACACATCATTTTTCATATCTGTACGGTTTTTGTCAAATATCTCGGAAACGGAAGCTCGTACAGCAAATTTATCTGCATAGGGGACTGCTAACTGTAGAATTTGATGAGGAATCGAATGAGCCCATCTGCGAGGCTCTACGACTTTCGATTCAAAAGTTATAGCCTTTTGAGCCTGTGAGTTGCCATCACTGCTAGTCCTCTAATCAACCAGTATCAACACATCATTTATATGACAACTTGGTTAAACAAAGCTCAGAGAGCAATATGTACTCTATTCTGTCTTCAATTGGGGGTGTTTTTGTCAAAGAATGAATACAGAATAATTGTAGAAAATTCTTACTCTAAAGTTTATCCCCATTATGGACTTACTTGTTTTCTCTAAGTCAGTGTGTCAGATCCAGAAGTCACTAGCTACTCTGATGAGATGGAATGGATCACTGACTGTTTAAGTGTCTGCGTCAGCAACGTCTACTATGACATCATAAAAGCAATGGGAGATGTAACGTGGCGAGGCGCCCTCTAGTGGTTTTGATAAGTTAACATGATACGGTTTTTGTCAAATATCTCGGAAACGGAAGCTCGTACAGCAAATTTATCTGCATAGGGGACTGCTAACTGTAGAATTTGATGAGGAATCGAATGAGCCCATCTGCGAGGCTCTACAACTTTCAAATCAAAAGTTATAGCCGTTTGAACCACATCATTTGCATATCTGTACGGTTTTTGTCCGATTTCAAGGACATTTGACACATCATTTTTCATATCTGTACGGTTTTTGTCAAATATCTCGGAAACGGAAGCTCGTACAGCAAATTTATCTGCGTAGGGGACTGCTAACTGTAGAATTTGATGAGGAATCGAATGAGCCCATCTGCGAGGCTCTACGACTTTCGATTCAAAAGTTATAGCCGTTTGAGCCACATCATTTTTCATATCTGTTTGGTTTTTGTCAAATATCTCGGAAACCGAAGCTCGTACAGCAAATTTACCTGCCTAGGGGACTGCTAACTGTAGAATTTGATGAGGAATCGAATGAGCCCATCTGCGAGGCTCTACGACTTTCGATTCAAAAGTTATAGCCTTTTGAGCCTGTGAGTTGCCATCACTGCTAGTCCTCTAATCAACCAGTATCAACACATCATTTATATGACAACTTGGTTAAACAAAGCTCAGAGAGCAATATGTACTCTATTCTGTCTTCAATTGGGGGTGTTTTTGTCAAAGAATGAATACAGAATAATTGTAGAAAATTCTTACTCTAAAGTTTATCCCCATTATGGACTTACTTGTTTTCTCTAAGTCAGTGTGTCAGATCCAGAAGTCACTAGCTACTCTGATGAGATGGAATGGATCACTGACTGTTTAAGTGTCTGCGTCAGCAACGTCTACTATGACATCATAAAAGCAATGGGAGATGTAACGTGGCGAGGCGCCCTCTAGTGGTTTTGATAAGTTAACATGATACGGTTTTTGTCAAATATCTCGGAAACGGAAGCTCGTACAGCAAATTTATCTGCATAGGGGACTGCTAACTGTAGAATTTGATGAGGAATCGAATGAGCCCATCTGCGAGGCTCTACGACTTTCGATTCAAAAGTTATAGCCGTTTGAACCACATCATTTTCATATCTGTACGGTTTTTGTCCGATTTCAAGGACATTTGACACATCATTTTTCATATCTGTACGGTTTTTGTCAAATATCTCGGAAACGGAAGCTCGTACAGCAAATTTATCTGCATAGGGGACTGCTAACTGTAGAATTTGATGAGGAATCGAATGAGCCCATCTGCGAGGCTCTACGACTTTCGATTCAAAAGTTATAGCCGTTTGAACCACATCATTTTCATATCTGTACGGTTTTTGTCCGATTTCAAGGACATTTGACACATCATTTTTCATATCTGTACGGTTTTTGTCAAATATCTCGGAAACGGAAGCTCGTACAGCAAATTTATCTGCATAAGGGACTGCTAACTGTAGAATTTGATGAGGAATCGAATGAGCCCCTCTGCGAGGCTCTACGACTTTCGATTCAAAAGTTATAGCCGTTTGAACCACATCATTTTCATATCTGTACGGTTTTTGTCCGATTTCAAGGACATTTGACACATCATTTTTCATATCTGTACGGTTTTTGTCAAATATCTCGGAAACGGAAGCTCGTACAGCAAATTTATCTGCGTAGGGGACTGCTAAATGTAGAATTTGATGAGGAATCGAATGAGCCCATCTGCGAGGCTCTACGACTTTCGATTCAAAAGTTATAGCCGTTTGAGCCACATCATTTTTCATATCTGTTTGGTTTTTGTCAAATATCTCGGAAACCGAAGCTCGTACAACAAATTTACCTGCATAGGGGACTGCTAACTGTAGAATTTGATGAGGAATCGAATGAGCCCATCTGCGAGGCTCTACGGCTTTCGATTCAAAAGTTATAGCCTTTTGAGCCTGTGAGTTGCCATCACTGCTAGTCCTCTAATCAACCAGTATCAACACATCATTTATATGACAACTTGGTTAAACAAAGCTCAGAGAGCAATATGTACTCTATTCTGTCTTCAATTGGGGGTGTTTTTGTCAAAGAATGAATACAGAATAATTGTAGAAAATTCTTACTCTAAAGTTTATCCCCATTATGGACTTACTTGTTTTCTCTAAGTCAGTGTGTCAGATCCAGAAGTCACTAGCTACTCTGATGAGGTGGAATGGATCACTGACTGTTTAAGTGTCTGCGTCAGCAACGTCTACTATGACATCATAAAAGCAATGGGAGATGTAACGTGGCGAGGCGCCCTCTAGTGGTTTTGATAAGTTAACATGATACGGTTTTTGTCAAATATCTCGGAAACGGAAGCTCGTACAGCAAATTTATCTGCATAGGGGACTGCTAACTGTAGAATTTGATGAGGAATCGAATGAGCCCATCTGCGAGGCTCTACGACTTTCGATTCAAAAGTTATAGCCGTTTGAACCACATCATTTGCATATCTGTACGGTTTTTGTCCGATTTCAAGGACATTTGACACATCATTTTTCATATCTGTACGGTTTTTGTCAAATATCTCGGAAACGGAAGCTCGTACAGCAAATTTATCTGCATAGGGGACTGCTAACTGTAGAATTTGATGAGGAATCGAATGAGCCCATCTGCGAGGCTCTACGACTTTCGATTCAAAAGTTATAGCCTTTTGAGCCTGTGAGTTGCCATCACTGCTAGTCCTCTAATCAACCAGTATCAACACATCATTTATATGACAACTTGGTTAAACAAAGCTCAGAGAGCAATATGTACTCTATTCTGTCTTCAATTGGGGGTGTTTTTGTCAAAGAATGAATACAGAATAATTGTAGAAAATTCTTACTCTAAAGTTTATCCCCATTATGGACTTACTTGTTTTCTCTAAGTCAGTGTGTCAGATCCAGAAGTCACTAGCTACTCTGATGAGATGGAATGGATCACTGACTGTTTAAGTGTCTGCGTCAGCAACGTCTACTATGACATCATAAAAGCAATGGGAGATGTAACGTGGCGAGGCGCCCTCTAGTGGTTTTGATAAGTTAACATGATACGGTTTTTGTCAAATATCTCGGAAACGGAAGCTCGTACAGCAAATTTATCTGCATAGGGGACTGCTAACTGTAGAATTTGATGAGGAATCGAATGAGCCCATCTGCGAGGCTCTACAACTTTCGATTCAAAAGTTATAGCCGTTTGAACCACATCATTTGCATATCTGTACGGTTTTTGTCCGATTTCAAGGACATTTGACACATCATTTTTCATATCTGTACGGTTTTTGTCAAATATCTCGGAAACGGAAGCTCGTACAGCAAATTTATCTGCGTAGGGGACTGCTAACTGTAGAATTTGATGAGGAATCGAATGAGCCCATCTGCGAGGCTCTACGACTTTCGATTCAAAAGTTATAGCCGTTTGAGCCACATCATTTTTCATATCTGTTTGGTTTTTGTCAAATATCTCGGAAACCGAAGCTCGTACAGCAAATTTACCTGCATAGGGGACTGCTAACTGTAGAATTTGATGAGGAATCGAATGAGCCCATCTGCGAGGCTCTACGACTTTCGATTCAAAAGTTATAGCCTTTTGAGCCTGTGAGTTGCCATCACTGCTAGTCCTCTAATCAACCAGTATCAACACATCATTTATATGACAACTTGGTTAAACAAAGCTCAGAGAGCAATATGTACTCTATTCTGTCTTCAATTGGGGGTGTTTTTGTCAAAGAATGAATACAGAATAATTGTAGAAAATTCTTACTCTAAAGTTTATCCCCATTATGGACTTACTTGTTTTCTCTAAGTCAGTGTGTCAGATCCAGAAGTCACTAGCTACTCTGATGAGGTGGAATGGATCACTGACTGTTTAAGTGTCTGCGTCAGCAACGTCTACTATGACATCATAAAAGCAATGGGAGATGTAACGTGGCGAGGCGCCCTCTAGTGGTTTTGATAAGTTAACATGATACGGTTTTTGTCAAATATCTCGGAAACCGAAGCTCGTACAGCAAATTTATCTGCATAGGGGACTGTTAACTGTAGAATTTGATGAGGAATCGAATGAGCCCATCTTCGAGGCTCTACGACTTTCGATTCAAAAGTTATAGCCGTTTGAACCACATCATTTGCATATCTGTACGGTTTTTGTCCGATTTCAAGGACATTTGACACATCATTTTTCATATCTGTACGGTTTTTGTCAAATATCTCGGAAACGGAAGCTCGTACAGCAAATGTATCTGCATAGGGGACTGCTAACTGTAGAATTTGATGAGGAATCGAATGAGCCCATCTGCGAGGCTCTACGACTTTCGATTCAAAAGTTATAGCCTTTTGAGCCTGTGAGTTGCCATCACTGCTAGTCCTCTAATCAACCAGTATCAACACATCATTTATATGACAACTTGGTTAAACAAAGCTCAGAGAGCAATATGTACTCTATTCTGTCTTCAATTGGGGGTGTTTTTGTCAAAGAATGAATACAGAATAATTGTAGAAAATTCTTACTCTAAAGTTTATCCCCATTATGGACTTACTTGTTTTCTCTAAGTCAGTGTGTCAGATCCAGAAGTCACTAGCTACTCTGATGAGATGGAATGGATCACTGACTGTTTAAGTGTCTGCGTCAGCAACGTCTACTATGACATCATAAAAGCAATGGGAGATGTAACGTGGCGAGGCGCCCTCTAGTGGTTTTGATAAGTTAACATGATACGGTTTTTGTCAAATATCTCGGAAACGGAAGCTCGTACAGCAAATTTATCTGCATAGGGGACTGCTAACTGTAGAATTTGATGAGGAATCGAATGAGCCCATCTGCGAGGCTCTACAACTTTCGATTCAAAAGTTATAGCCGTTTGAACCACATCATTTGCATATCTGTACGGTTTTTGTCCGATTTCAAGGACATTTGACACATCATTTTTCATATCTGTACGGTTTTTGTCAAATATCTCGGAAACGGAAGCTCGTACAGCAAATTTATCTGCGTAGGGGACTGCTAACTGTAGAATTTGATGAGGAATCGAATGAGCCCATCTGCGAGGCTCTACGACTTTCGATTCAAAAGTTATAGCCGTTTGAGCCACATCATTTTTCATATCTGTTTGGTTTTTGTCAAATATCTCGGAAACCGAAGCTCGTACAGCAAATTTACCTGCCTAGGGGACTGCTAACTGTAGAATTTGATGAGGAATCGAATGAGCCCATCTGCGAGGCTCTACGACTTTCGATTCAAAAGTTATAGCCTTTTGAGCCTGTGAGTTGCCATCACTGCTAGTCCTCTAATCAACCAGTATCAACACATCATTTATATGACAACTTGGTTAAACAAAGCTCAGAGAGCAATATGTACTCTATTCTGTCTTCAATTGGGGGTGTTTTTGTCAAAGAATGAATACAGAATAATTGTAGAAAATTCTTACTCTAAAGTTTATCCCCATTATGGACTTACTTGTTTTCTCTAAGTCAGTGTGTCAGATCCAGAAGTCACTAGCTACTCTGATGAGATGGAATGGATCACTGACTGTTTAAGTGTCTGCGTCAGCAACGTCTACTATGACATCATAAAAGCAATGGGAGATGTAACGTGGCGAGGCGCCCTCTAGTGGTTTTGATAAGTTAACATGATACGGTTTTTGTCAAATATCTCGGAAACGGAAGCTCGTACAGCAAATTTATCTGCATAGGGGACTGCTAACTGTAGAATTTGATGAGGAATCGAATGAGCCCATCTGCGAGGCTCTACGACTTTCGATTCAAAAGTTATAGCCGTTTGAACCACATCATTTTCATATCTGTACGGTTTTTGTCCGATTTCAAGGACATTTGACACATCATTTTTCATATCTGTACGGTTTTTGTCAAATATCTCGGAAACGGAAGCTCGTACAGCAAATTTATCTGCATAGGGGACTGCTAACTGTAGAATTTGATGAGGAATCGAATGAGCCCATCTGCGAGGCTCTACGACTTTCGATTCAAAAGTTATAGCCGTTTGAACCACATCATTTTCATATCTGTACGGTTTTTGTCCGATTTCAAGGACATTTGACACATCATTTTTCATATCTGTACGGTTTTTGTCAAATATCTCGGAAACGGAAGCTCGTACAGCAAATTTATCTGCATAAGGGACTGCTAACTGTAGAATTTGATGAGGAATCGAATGAGCCCCTCTGCGAGGCTCTACGACTTTCGATTCAAAAGTTATAGCCGTTTGAACCACATCATTTTCATATCTGTACGGTTTTTGTCCGATTTCAAGGACATTTGACACATCATTTTTCATATCTGTACGGTTTTTGTCAAATATCTCGGAAACGGAAGCTCGTACAGCAAATTTATCTGCGTAGGGGACTGCTAAATGTAGAATTTGATGAGGAATCGAATGAGCCCATCTGCGAGGCTCTACGACTTTCGATTCAAAAGTTATAGCCGTTTGAGCCACATCATTTTTCATATCTGTTTGGTTTTTGTCAAATATCTCGGAAACCGAAGCTCGTACAACAAATTTACCTGCATAGGGGACTGCTAACTGTAGAATTTGATGAGGAATCGAATGAGCCCATCTGCGAGGCTCTACGGCTTTCGATTCAAAAGTTATAGCCTTTTGAGCCTGTGAGTTGCCATCACTGCTAGTCCTCTAATCAACCAGTATCAACACATCATTTATATGACAACTTGGTTAAACAAAGCTCAGAGAGCAATATGTACTCTATTCTGTCTTCAATTGGGGGTGTTTTTGTCAAAGAATGAATACAGAATAATTGTAGAAAATTCTTACTCTAAAGTTTATCCCCATTATGGACTTACTTGTTTTCTCTAAGTCAGTGTGTCAGATCCAGAAGTCACTAGCTACTCTGATGAGGTGGAATGGATCACTGACTGTTTAAGTGTCTGCGTCAGCAACGTCTACTATGACATCATAAAAGCAATGGGAGATGTAACGTGGCGAGGCGCCCTCTAGTGGTTTTGATAAGTTAACATGATACGGTTTTTGTCAAATATCTCGGAAACGGAAGCTCGTACAGCAAATTTATCTGCATAGGGGACTGCTAACTGTAGAATTTGATGAGGAATCGAATGAGCCCATCTGCGAGGCTCTACGACTTTCGATTCAAAAGTTATAGCCGTTTGAACCACATCATTTGCATATCTGTACGGTTTTTGTCCGATTTCAAGGACATTTGACACATCATTTTTCATATCTGTACGGTTTTTGTCAAATATCTCGGAAACGGAAGCTCGTACAGCAAATTTATCTGCATAGGGGACTGCTAACTGTAGAATTTGATGAGGAATCGAATGAGCCCATCTGCGAGGCTCTACGACTTTCGATTCAAAAGTTATAGCCTTTTGAGCCTGTGAGTTGCCATCACTGCTAGTCCTCTAATCAACCAGTATCAACACATCATTTATATGACAACTTGGTTAAACAAAGCTCAGAGAGCAATATGTACTCTATTCTGTCTTCAATTGGGGGTGTTTTTGTCAAAGAATGAATACAGAATAATTGTAGAAAATTCTTACTCTAAAGTTTATCCCCATTATGGACTTACTTGTTTTCTCTAAGTCAGTGTGTCAGATCCAGAAGTCACTAGCTACTCTGATGAGATGGAATGGATCACTGACTGTTTAAGTGTCTGCGTCAGCAACGTCTACTATGACATCATAAAAGCAATGGGAGATGTAACGTGGCGAGGCGCCCTCTAGTGGTTTTGATAAGTTAACATGATACGGTTTTTGTCAAATATCTCGGAAACGGAAGCTCGTACAGCAAATTTATCTGCATAGGGGACTGCTAACTGTAGAATTTGATGAGGAATCGAATGAGCCCATCTGCGAGGCTCTACGACTTTCGATTCAAAAGTTATAGCCGTTTGAACCACATCATTTTCATATCTGTACGGTTTTTGTCCGATTTCAAGGACATTTGACACATCATTTTTCATATCTGTACGGTTTTTGTCAAATATCTCGGAAACGGAAGCTCGTACAGCAAATTTATCTGCATAGGGGACTGCTAACTGTAGAATTTGATGAGGAATCGAATGAGCCCATCTGCGAGGCTCTACGACTTTCGATTCAAAAGTTATAGCCTTTTGAGCCTGTGAGTTGCCATCACTGCTAGTCCTCTAATCAACCAGTATCAACACATCATTTATATGACAACTTGGTTAAACAAAGCTCAGAGAGCAATATGTACTCTATTCTGTCTTCAATTGGGGGTGTTTTTGTCAAAGAATGAATACAGAATAATTGTAGAAAATTCTTACTCTAAAGTTTATCCCCATTATGGACTTACTTGTTTTCTCTAAGTCAGTGTGTCAGATCCAGAAGTCACTAGCTACTCTGATGAGATGGAATGGATCACTGACTGTTTAAGTGTCTGCGTCAGCAACGTCTACTATGACATCATAAAAGCAATGGGAGATGTAACGTGGCGAGGCGCCCTCTAGTGGTTTTGATAAGTTAACATGATACGGTTTTTGTCAAATATCTCGGAAACGGAAGCTCGTACAGCAAATTTATCTGCATAGGGGACTGCTAACTGTAGAATTTGATGAGGAATCGAATGAGCCCATCTGCGAGGCTCTACGACTTTCGATTCAAAAGTTATAGCCGTTTGAACCACATCATTTGCATATCTGTACGGTTTTTGTCCGATTTCAAGGACATTTGACACATCATTTTTCATATCTGTACGGTTTTTGTCAAATATCTCGGAAACGGAAGCTCGTACAGCAAATTTATCTGCATAGGAGACTGCTAACTGTAGAATTTGATGAGGAATCGAATGAGCCCATCTGCGAGGCTCTACGACTTTCGATTCAAAAGTTATAGCCGTTTGAGCCACATCATTTTTCATATCTGTTTGGTTTTTGTCAAATATCTCGGAAACCGAAGCTCGTACAGCAAATTTACCTGCATAGGGGACTGCTAACTGTAGAATTTGATGAGGAATCGAATGAGCCCATCTGCGAGGCTCTACGACTTTCGATTCAAAAGTTATAGCCTTTTGAGCCTGTGAGTTGCCATCACTGCTAGTCCTCTAATCAACCAGTATCAACACATCATTTATATGACAACTTGGTTAAACAAAGCTCAGAGAGCAATATGTACTCTATTCTGTCTTCAATTGGGGGTGTTTTTGTCAAAGAATGAATACAGAATAATTGTAGAAAATTCTTACTCTAAAGTTTATCCCCATTATGGACTTACTTGTTTTCTCTAAGTCAGTGTGTCAGATCCAGAAGTCACTAGCTACTCTGATGAGGTGGAATGGATCACTGACTGTTTAAGTGTCTGCGTCAGCAACGTCTACTATGACATCATAAAAGCAATGGGAGATGTAACGTGGCGAGGTGCCCTCTAGTGGTTTTGATAAGTTAACATGATACGGTTTTTGTCAAATATCTCGGAAACGGAAGCTCGTACAGCAAATTTATCTGCATAGGGGACTGCTAACTGTAGAATTTGATGAGGAATCGAATGAGCCCATCTGCGAGGCTCTACGACTTTCGATTCAAAAGTTATAGCCGTTTGAACCACATCATTTGCATATCTGTACGGTTTTTGTCCGATTTCAAGGACATTTGACACATCATTTTTCATATCTGTACGGTTTTTGTCAAATATCTCGGAAACGGAAGCTCGTACAGCAAATTTATCTGCAAAGGGGACTGCTAACTGTAGAATTTGATGAGGAATCGAATGAGCCCATCTGCGAGGCTCTACGACTTTCGATTCAAAAGTTATAGCCGTTTGAGCCACATCATTTTTCATATCTGTTTGGTTTTTGTCAAATATCTCGGAAACCGAAGCTCGTACAGCAAATTTACCTGCATAGGGGACTGCTAACTGTAGAATTTGATGAGGAATCGAATGAGCCCATCTGCGAGGCTCTACGACTTTCGATTCAAAAGTTATAGCCGTTTGAACCACATCATTTTCATATCTGTACGGTTTTTGTCCGATTTCAAGGACATTTGACACATCATTTTTCATATCTGTACGGTTTTTGTCAAATATCTCGGAAACGGAAGCTCGTACAGCAAATTTATCTGCATAGGGGACTGCTAACTGTAGAATTTGATGAGGAATCGAATGAGCCCATCTGCGAGGCTCTACGACTTTCGATTCAAAAGTTATAGCCGTTTGAACCACATCATTTGCATATCTGTACGGTTTTTGTCCGATTTCAAGGACATTTGACACATCATTTTTCATATCTGTACGGTTTTTGTCAAATATCTCGGAAACGGAAGCTCGTACAGCAAATTTATCTGCATAGGAGACTGCTAACTGTAGAATTTGATGAGGAATCGAATGAGCCCATCTGCGAGGCTCTACGACTTTCGATTCAAAAGTTATAGCCGTTTGAGCCACATCATTTTTCATATCTGTTTGGTTTTTGTCAAATATCTCGGAAACCGAAGCTCGTACAGCAAATTTACCTGCATAGGGGACTGCTAACTGTAGAATTTGATGAGGAATCGAATGAGCCCATCTGCGAGGCTCTACGACTTTCGATTCAAAAGTTATAGCCTTTTGAGCCTCTGAGTTGCCATCACTGCTAGTCCTCTAATCAACCAGTATCAACACATCATTTATATGACAACTTGGTTAAACAAAGCTCAGAGAGCAATATGTACTCTATTCTGTCTTCAATTGGGGGTGTTTTTGTCAAAGAATGAATACAGAATAATTGTAGAAAATTCTTACTCTAAAGTTTATCCCCATTATGGACTTACTTGTTTTCTCTAAGTCAGTGTGTCAGATCCAGAAGTCACTAGCTACTCTGATGAGGTGGAATGGATCACTGACTGTTTAAGTGTCTGCGTCAGCAACGTCTACTATGACATCATAAAAGCAATGGGAGATGTAACGTGGCGAGGCGCCCTCTAGTGGTTTTGATAAGTTAACATGATACGGTTTTTGTCAAATATCTCGGAAACGGAAGCTCGTACAGCAAATTTATCTGCATAGGGGACTGCTAACTGTAGAATTTGATGAGGAATCGAATGAGCCCATCTGCGAGGCTCTACGACTTTCGATTCAAAAGTTATAGCCGTTTGAACCACATCATTTGCATATCTGTACGGTTTTTGTCCGATTTCAAGGACATTTGACACATCATTTTTCATATCTGTACGGTTTTTGTCAAATATCTCGGAAACCGAAGCTCGTACAGCAAATTTACCTGCATAGGGGACTGCTAACTGTAGAATTTGATGAGGAATCGAATGAGCCCATCTGCGAGGCTCTACGACTTTCGATTCAAAAGTTATAGCCTTTTGAGCCTGTGAGTTGCCATCACTGCTAGTCCTCTAATCAACCAGTATCAACACATCATTTATATGACAACTTGGTTAAACAAAGCTCAGAGAGCAATATGTACTCTATTCTGTCTTCAATTGGGGGTGTTTTTGTCAAAGAATGAATACAGAATAATTGTAGAAAATTCTTACTCTAAAGTTTATCCCCATTATGGACTTACTTGTTTTCTCTAAGTCAGTGTGTCAGATCCAGAAGTCACTAGCTACTCTGATGAGATGGAATGGATCACTGACTGTTTAAGTGTCTGCGTCAGCAACGTCTACTATGACATCATAAAAGCAATGGGAGATGTAACGTGGCGAGGCGCCCTCTAGTGGTTTTGATAAGTTAACATGATACGGTTTTTGTCAAATATCTCGGAAACGGAAGCTCGTACAGCAAATTTATCTGCATAGGGGACTGCTAACTGTAGAATTTGATGAGGAATCGAATGAGCCCATCTGCGAGGCTCTACGACTTTCGATTCAAAAGTTATAGCCGTTTGAACCACATCATTTGCATATCTGTACGGTTTTTGTCCGATTTCAAGGACATTTGACACATCATTTTTCATATCTGTACGGTTTTTGTCAAATATCTCGGAAACGGAAGCTCGTACAGCAAATTTATCTGCGAAGGGGACTGCTAACTGTAGAATTTGATGAGGAATCGAATGAGCCCATCTGCGAGGCTCTACGACTTTCGATTCAAAAGTTATAGCCGTTTGAGCCACATCATTTTTCATATCTGTTTGGTTTTTGTCAAATATCTCGGAAACCGAAGCTCGTACAGCAAATTTACCTGCATAGGGGACTGCTAACTGTAGAATTTGATGAGGAATCGAATGAGCCCATCTGCGAGGCTCTACGACTTTCGATTCAAAAGTTATAGCCGTTTGAACCACATCATTTTCATATCTGTACGGTTTTTGTCCGATTTCAAGGACATTTGACACATCATTTTTCATATCTGTACGGTTTTTGTCAAATATCTCGGAAACGGAAGCTCGTACAGCAAATTTATCTGCATAGGGGACTGCTAACTGTAGAATTTGATGAGGAATCGAATGAGCCCATCTGCGAGGCTCTACGACTTTCGATTCAAAAGTTATAGCCTTTTGAGCCTGTGAGTTGCCATCACTGCTAGTCCTCTAATCAACCAGTATCAACACATCATTTATATGACAACTTGGTTAAACAAAGCTCAGAGAGCAATATGTACTCTATTCTGTCTTCAATTGGGGGTGTTTTTGTCAAAGAATGAATACAGAATAATTGTAGAAAATTCTTACTCTAAAGTTTATCCCCATTATGGACTTACTTGTTTTCTCTAAGTCAGTGTGTCAGATCCAGAAGTCACTAGCTACTCTGATGAGATGGAATGGATCACTGACTGTTTAAGTGTCTGCGTCAGCAACGTCTACTATGACATCATAAAAGCAATGGGAGATGTAACGTGGCGAGGCGCCCTCTAGTGGTTTTGATAAGTTAACATGATACGGTTTTTGTCAAATATCTCGGAAACGGAAGCTCGTACAGCAAATTTATCTGCATAGGGGACTGCTAACTGTAGAATTTGATGAGGAATCGAATGAGCCCATCTGCGAGGCTCTACGACTTTCGATTCAAAAGTTATAGCCGTTTGAACCACATCATTTGCATATCTGTACGGTTTTTGTCCGATTTCAAGGACATTTGACACATCATTTTTCATATCTGTACGGTTTTTGTCAAATATCTCGGAAACGGAAGCTCGTACAGCAAATTTATCTGCATAGGAGACTGCTAACTGTAGAATTTGATGAGGAATCGAATGAGCCCATCTGCGAGGCTCTACGACTTTCGATTCAAAAGTTATAGCCGTTTGAGCCACATCATTTTTCATATCTGTTTGGTTTTTGTCAAATATCTCGGAAACCGAAGCTCGTACAGCAAATTTACCTGCATAGGGGACTGCTAACTGTAGAATTTGATGAGGAATCGAATGAGCCCATCTGCGAGGCTCTACGACTTTCGATTCAAAAGTTATAGCCTTTTGAGCCTGTGAGTTGCCATCACTGCTAGTCCTCTAATCAACCAGTATCAACACATCATTTATATGACAACTTGGTTAAACAAAGCTCAGAGAGCAATATGTACTCTATTCTGTCTTCAATTGGGGGTGTTTTTGTCAAAGAATGAATACAGAATAATTGTAGAAAATTCTTACTCTAAAGTTTATCCCCATTATGGACTTACTTGTTTTCTCTAAGTCAGTGTGTCAGATCCAGAAGTCACTAGCTACTCTGATGAGGTGGAATGGATCACTGACTGTTTAAGTGTCTGCGTCAGCAACGTCTACTATGACATCATAAAAGCAATGGGAGATGTAACGTGGCGAGGCGCCCTCTAGTGGTTTTGATAAGTTAACATGATACGGTTTTTGTCAAATATCTCGGAAACGGAAGCTCGTACAGCAAATTTATCTGCATAGGGGACTGCTAACTGTAGAATTTGATGAGGAATCGAATGAGCCCATCTGCGAGGCTCTACGACTTTCGATTCAAAAGTTATAGCCGTTTGAACCACATCATTTGCATATCTGTACGGTTTTTGTCCGATTTCAAGGACATTTGACACATCATTTTTCATATCTGTACGGTTTTTGTCAAATATCTCGGAAACGGAAGCTCGTACAGCAAATTTATCTGCAAAGGGGACTGCTAACTGTAGAATTTGATGAGGAATCGAATGAGCCCATCTGCGAGGCTCTACGACTTTCGATTCAAAAGTTATAGCCGTTTGAGCCACATCATTTTTCATATCTGTTTGGTTTTTGTCAAATATCTCGGAAACCGAAGCTCGTACAGCAAATTTACCTGCATAGGGGACTGCTAACTGTAGAATTTGATGAGGAATCGAATGAGCCCATCTGCGAGGCTCTACGACTTTCGATTCAAAAGTTATAGCCGTTTGAACCACATAATTTTCATATCTGTACGGTTTTTGTCCGATTTCAAGGACATTTGACACATCATTTTTCATATCTGTACGGTTTTTGTCAAATATCTCGGAAACGGAAGCTCGTACAGCAAATTTATCTGCATAGGGGACTGCTAACTGTAGAATTTGATGAGGAATCGAATGAGCCCATCTGCGAGGCTCTACGACTTTCGATTCAAAAGTTATAGCCTTTTGAGCCTGTGAGTTGCCATCACTGCTAGTCCTCTAATCAACCAGTATCAACACATCATTTATATGACAACTTGGTTAAACAAAGCTCAGAGAGCAATATGTACTCTATTCTGTCTTCAATTGGGGGTGTTTTTGTCAAAGAATGAATACAGAATAATTGTAGAAAATTCTTACTCTAAAGTTTATCCCCATTATGGACTTACTTGTTTTCTCTAAGTCAGTGTGTCAGATCCAGAAGTCACTAGCTACTCTGATGAGATGGAATGGATCACTGACTGTTTAAGTGTCTGCGTCAGCAACGTCTACTATGACATCATAAAAGCAATGGGAGATGTAACGTGGCGAGGCGCCCTCTAGTGGTTTTGATAAGTTAACATGATACGGTTTTTGTCAAATATCTCGGAAACGGAAGCTCGTACAGCAAATTTATCTGCATAGGGGACTGCTAACTGTAGAATTTGATGAGGAATCGAATGAGCCCATCTGCGAGGCTCTACGACTTTCGATTCAAAAGTTATAGCCGTTTGAACCACATCATTTGCATATCTGTACGGTTTTTGTCCGATTTCAAGGACATTTGACACATCATTTTTCATATCTGTACGGTTTTTGTCAAATATCTCGGAAACGGAAGCTCGTACAGCAAATTTATCTGCATAGGGGACTGCTAACTGTAGAATTTGATGAGGAATCGAATGAGCCCATCTGCGAGGCTCTACGACTTTCGATTCAAAAGTTATAGCCTTTTGAGCCTGTGAGTTGCCATCACTGCTAGTCCTCTAATCAACCAGTATCAACACATCATTTATATGACAACTTGGTTAAACAAAGCTCAGAGAGCAATATGTACTCTATTCTGTCTTCAATTGGGGGTGTTTTTGTCAAAGAATGAATACAGAATAATTGTAGAAAATTCTTACTCTAAAGTTTATCCCCATTATGGACTTACTTGTTTTCTCTAAGTCAGTGTGTCAGATCCAGAAGTCACTAGCTACTCTGATGAGGTGGAATGGATCACTGACTGTTTAAGTGTCTGCGTCAGCAACGTCTACTATGACATCATAAAAGCAATGGGAGATGTAACGTGGCGAGGCGCCCTCTAGTGGTTTTGATAAGTTAACATGATACGGTTTTTGTCAAATATCTCGGAAACGGAAGCTCGTACAGCAAATGTATCTGCATAGGGGACTGCTAACTGTAGAATTTGATGAGGAATCGAATGAGCCCATCTGCGAGGCTCTACGACTTTCGATTCAAAAGTTATAGCCGTTTGAACCACATCATTTTCATATCTGTACGGTTTTTGTCCGATTTCAAGGACATTTGACACATCATTTTTCATATCTGTACGGTTTTTGTCAAATATCTCGGAAACGGAAGCTCGTACAGCAAATTTATCTGCGTAGGGGACTGCTAACTGTAGAATTTGATTAGGAATCGAATGAGCCCATCTGCGAGGCTCTACGACTTTCGATTCAAAAGTTATAGCCTTTTGAGCCTGTGAGTTGCCATCACTGCTAGTCCTCTAATCAACCAGTATCAACACATCATTTATATGACAACTTGGTTAAACAAAGCTCAGAGAGCAATATGTACTCTATTCTGTCTTCAATTGGGGGTGTTTTTGTCAAAGAATGAATACAGAATAATTGTAGAAAATTCTTACTCTAAAGTTTATCCCCATTATGGACTTACTTGTTTTCTCTAAGTCAGTGTGTCAGATCCAGAAGTCACTAGCTACTCTGATGAGATGGAATGGATCACTGACTGTTTAAGTGTCTGCGTCAGCAACGTCTACTATGACATCATAAAAGCAATGGGAGATGTAACGTGGCGAGGCGCCCTCTAGTGGTTTTGATAAGTTAACATGATACGGTTTTTGTCAAATATCTCGGAAACGGAAGCTCGTACAGCAAATTTATCTGCATAGGGGACTGCTAACTGTAGAATTTGATGAGGAATCGAATGAGCCCATCTGCGAGGCTCTACGACTTTCGATTCAAAAGTTATAGCCGTTTGAACCACATCATTTGCATATCTGTACGGTTTTTGTCCGATTTCAAGGACATTTGACACATCATTTTTCATATCTGTACGGTTTTTGTCAAATATCTCGGAAACGGAAGCTCGTACAGCAAATTTATCTGCATAGGGGACTGCTAACTGTAGAATTTGATGAGGAATCGAATGAGCCAATCTGCGAGGCTCTACGACTTTCGATTCAAAAGTTATAGCCGTTTGAGCCACATCATTTTTCATATCTGTTTGGTTTTTGTCAAATATCTCGGAAACCGAAGCTCGTACAGCAAATTTACCTGCATAGGGGACTGCTAACTGTAGAATTTGATGAGGAATCGAATGAGCCCATCTGCGAGGCTCTACGACTTTCGATTCAAAAGTTATAGCCTTTTGAGCCTGTGAGTTGCCATCACTGCTAGTCCTCTAATCAACCAGTATCAACACATCATTTATATGACAACTTGGTTAAACAAAGCTCAGAGAGCAATATGTACTCTATTCTGTCTTCAATTGGGGGTGTTTTTGTCAAAGAATGAATACAGAATAATTGTAGAAAATTCTTACTCTTAAGTTTATCCCCATTATGGACTTACTTGTTTTCTCTAAGTCAGTGTGTCAGATCCAGAAGTCACTAGCTACTCTGATGAGGTGGAATGGATCACTGACTGTTTAAGTGTCTGCGTCAGCAACGTCTACTATGACATCATAAAAGCAATGGGAGATGTAACGTGGCGAGGCGCCCTCTAGTGGTTTTGATAAGTTAACATGATACGTTTTTTGTCAAATATCTCGGAAACGGAAGCTCGTACAGCAAATTTATCTGCATAGGGGACTGCTAACTGTAGAATTTGATGAGGAATCGAATGAGCCCATCTGCGAGGCTCTACGACTTTCGATTCAAAAGTTATAGCCGTTTGAACCACATCATTTTCATATCTGTACGGTTTTTGTCCGATTTCAAGGACATTTGACACATCATTTTTCATATCTGTACGGTTTTTGTCAAATATCTCGGAAACGGAAGCTCGTACAGCAAATTTATCTGCATAGGGGACTGCTAACTGTAGAATTTGATGAGGAATCGAATGAGCCCATCTGCGAGGCTCTACGACTTTCGATTCAAAAGTTATAGCCTTTTGAGCCTGTGAGTTGCCATCACTGCTAGTCCTCTAATCAACCAGTATCAACACATCATTTATATGACAACTTGGTTAAACAAAGCTCAGAGAGCAATATGTACTCTATTCTGTCTTCAATTGGGGGTGTTTTTGTCAAAGAATGAATACAGAATAATTGTAGAAAATTCTTACTCTAAAGTTTATCCCCATTATGGACTTACTTGTTTTCTCTAAGTCAGTGTGTCAGATCCAGAAGTCACTAGCTACTCTGATGAGGTGGAATGGATCACTGACTGTTTAAGTGTCTGCGTCAGCAACGTCTACTATGACATCATAAAAGCAATGGGAGATGTAACGTGGCGAGGCGCCCTCTAGTGGTTTTGATAAGTTAACATGATACGGTTTTTGTCAAATATCTCGGAAACGGAAGCTCGTACAGCAAATTTATCTGCATAGGGGACTGCTAACTGTAGAATTTGATGAGGAATCGAATGAGCCCATCTGCGAGGCTCTACGACTTTCGATTCAAAAGTTATAGCCGTTTGAACCACATCATTTTCATGTCTGTACGGTTTTTGTCCGATTTCAAGGACATTTGACACATCATTTTTCATATCTGTACGGTTTTTGTCAAATATCTCGGAAACGGAAGCTCGTACAGCAAATTTATCTGCATAGGGGACTGCTAACTGTAGAATTTGATGAGGAATCGAATGAGCCCATCTGCGAGGCTCTACGACTTTCGATTCAAAAGTTATAGCCTTTTGAGCCTGTGAGTTGCCATCACTGCTAGTCCTCTAATCAACCAGTATCAACACATCATTTATATGACAACTTGGTTAAACAAAGCTCAGAGAGCAATATGTACTCTATTCTGTCTTCAATTGGGGGTGTTTTTGTCAAAGAATGAATACAGAATAATTGTAGAAAATTCTTACTCTAAAGTTTATCCCCATTATGGACTTACTTGTTTTCTCTAAGTCAGTGTGTCAGATCCAGAAGTCACTAGCTACTCTGATGAGGTGGAATGGATCACTGACTGTTTAAGTGTCTGCGTCAGCAACGTCTACTATGACATCATAAAAGCAATGGGAGATGTAACGTGGCGAGGCGCCCTCTAGTGGTTTTGATAAGTTAACATGATACGGTTTTTGTCAAATATCTCGGAAACGGAAGCTCGTACAGCAAATTTATCTGCATAGGGGACTGCTAACTGTAGAATTTGATGAGGAATCGAATGAGCCCATCTGCGAGGCTCTACGACTTTCGATTCAAAAGTTATAGCCGTTTGAACCACATCATTTGCATATCTGTACGGTTTTTGTCCGATTTCAAGGACATTTGACACATCATTTTTCATATCTGTACGGTTTTTGTCAAATATCTCGGAAACGGAAGCTCGTACAGCAAATTTATCTGCATAAGGGACTGCTAACTGTAGAATTTGATGAGGAATCGAATGAGCCCATCTGCGAGGCTCTACGACTTTCGATTCAAAAGTTATAGCCGTTTGAACCACATCATTTGCATATCTGTACGGTTTTTGTCCGATTTCAAGGACATTTGACACATCATTTTTCATATCTGTACGGTTTTTGTCAAATATCTCGGAAACGGAAGCTCGTACAGCAAATTTATCTGCATAGGGGACTGCTAACTGTAGAATTTGATGAGGAATCGAATGAGCCCATCTGCGAGGCTCTACGACTTTCGATTCAAAAGTTATAGCCGTTTGAGCCACATCATTTTTCATATCTGTTTGGTTTTTGTCAAATATCTCGGAAACCGAAGCTCGTACAGCAAATTTACCTGCATAGGGGACTGCTAACTGTAGAATTTGATGAGGAATCGAATGAGCCCATCTGCGAGGCTCTACGACTTTCGATTCAAAAGTTATAGCCTTTTGAGCCTGTGAGTTGCCATCACTGCTAGTCCTCTAATCAACCAGTATCAACACATCATTTATATGACAACTTGGTTAAACAAAGCTCAGAGAGCAATATGTACTCTATTCTGTCTTCAATTGGGGGTGTTTTTGTCAAAGAATGAATACAGAATAATTGTAGAAAATTCTTACTCTAAAGTTTATCCCCATTATGGACTTACTTGTTTTCTCTAAGTCAGTGTGTCAGATCCAGAAGTCACTAGCTACTCTGATGAGATGGAATGGATCACTGACTGTTTAAGTGTCTGCGTCAGCAACGTCTACTATGACATCATAAAAGCAATGGGAGATGTAACGTGGCGAGGCGCCCTCTAGTGGTTTTGATAAGTTAACATGATACGGTTTTTGTCAAATATCTCGGAAACGGAAGCTCGTACAGCAAATTTATCTGCATAGGGGACTGCTAACTGTAGAATTTGATGAGGAATCGAATGAGCCCATCTGCGAGGCTCTACGACTTTCGATTCAAAAGTTATAGCCGTTTGAACCACATCATTTGCATATCTGTACGGTTTTTGTCCGATTTCAAGGACATTTGACACATCATTTTTCATATCTGTACGGTTTTTGTCAAATATCTCGGAAACGGAAGCTCGTACAGCAAATTTATCTGCATAGGGGACTGCTAACTGTAGAATTTGATGAGGAATCGAATGAGCCCATCTGCGAGGCTCTACGACTTTCGATTCAAAAGTTATAGCCGTTTGAGCCACATCATTTTTCATATCTGTTTGGTTTTTGTCAAATATCTCGGAAACCGAAGCTCGTACAGCAAATTTATCTGCATAGGGGACTGCTAACTGTAGAATTTGATGAGGAATCGAATGAGCCCATCTGCGAGGCTCTACGACTTTCGATTCAAAAGTTATAGCCTTTTGAGCCTGTGAGTTGCCATCACTGCTAGTTCTCTAATCAACCAGTATCAACACATCATTTATATGACAACTTGGTTAAACAAAGCTCAGAGAGCAATATGTACTCTATTCTGTCTTCAATTGGGGGTGTTTTTGTCAAAGAATGAATACAGAATAATTGTAGAAAATTCTTACTCTAAAGTTTATCCCCATTATGGACTTACTTGTTTTCTCTAAGTCAGTGTGTCAGATCCAGAAGTCACTAGCTACTCTGATGAGGTGGAATGGATCACTGACTGTTTAAGTGTCTGCGTCAGCAACGTCTACTATGACATCATAAAAGCAATGGGAGATGTAACGTGGCGAGGCGCCCTCTAGTGGTTTTGATAAGTTAACATGATACGGTTTTTGTCAAATATCTCGGAAACGGAAGCTCGTACAGCAAATGTATCTGCATAGGGGACTGCTAACTGTAGAATTTGATGAGGAATCGAATGAGCCCATCTGCGAGGCTCTACGACTTTCGATTCAAAAGTTATAGCCTTTTGAGCCTGTGAGTTGCCATCACTGCTAGTCCTCTAATCAACCAGTATCAACACATCATTTATATGACAACTTGGTTAAACAAAGCTCAGAGAGCAATATGTACTCTATTCTGTCTTCAATTGGGGGTGTTTTTGTCAAAGAATGAATACAGAATAATTGTAGAAAATTCTTACTCTAAAGTTTATCCCCATTATGGACTTACTTGTTTTCTCTAAGTCAGTGTGTCAGATCCAGAAGTCACTAGCTACTCTGATGAGGTGGAATGGATCACTGACTGTTTAAGTGTCTGCGTCAGCAACGTCTACTATGACATCATAAAAGCAATGGGAGATGTAACGTGGCGAGGCGCCCTCTAGTGGTTTTGATAAGTTAACATGATACGGTTTTTGTCAAATATCTCGGAAACGGAAGCTCGTACAGCAAATTTATCTGCATAGGGGACTGCTAACTGTAGAATTTGATGAGGAATCGAATGAGCCCATCTGCGAGGCTCTACGACTTTCGATTCAAAAGTTATAGCCGTTTGAACCACATCATTTGTATATCTGTACGGTTTTTGTCCGATTTCAAGGACATTTGACACATCATTTTTCATATCTGTACGGTTTTTGTCAAATATCTCGGAAACCGAAGCTCGTACAGCAAATTTACCTGCATAGGGGACTGCTAACTGTAGAATTTGATGAGGAATCGAATGAGCCCATCTGCGAGGCTCTACGACTTTCGATTCAAAAGTTATAGCCTTTTGAGCCTGTGAGTTGCCATCACTGCTAGTCCTCTAATCAACCAGTATCAACACATCATTTATATGACAACTTGGTTAAACAAAGCTCAGAGAGCAATATGTACTCTATTCTGTCTTCAATTGGGGGTGTTTTTGTCAAAGAATGAATACAGAATAATTGTAGAAAATTCTTACTCTAAAGTTTATCCCCATTATGGACTTACTTGTTTTCTCTAAGTCAGTGTGTCAGATCCAGAAGTCACTAGCTACTCTGATGAGATGGAATGGATCACTGACTGTTTAAGTGTCTGCGTCAGCAACGTCTACTATGACATCATAAAAGCAATGGGAGATGTAACGTGGCGAGGCGCCCTCTAGTGGTTTTGATAAGTTAACATGATACGGTTTTTGTCAAATATCTCGGAAACGGAAGCTCGTACAGCAAATTTATCTGCATAGGGGACTGCTAACTGTAGAATTTGATGAGGAATCGAATGAGCCCATCTGCGAGGCTCTACGACTTTCGATTCAAAAGTTATAGCCGTTTGAACCACATCATTTGCATATCTGTACGGTTTTTGTCCGATTTCAAGGACATTTGACACATCATTTTTCATATCTGTACGGTTTTTGTCAAATATCTCGGAAACGGAAGCTCGTACAGCAAATTTATCTGCAAAGGGGACTGCTAACTGTAGAATTTGATGAGGAATCGAATGAGCCCATCTGCGAGGCTCTACGACTTTCGATTCAAAAGTTATAGCCGTTTGAGCCACATCATTTTTCATATCTGTTTGGTTTTTGTCAAATATCTCGGAAACCGAAGCTCGTACAGCAAATTTACCTGCATAGGGGACTGCTAACTGTAGAATTTGATGAGGAATCGAATGAGCCCATCTGCGAGGCTCTACGACTTTCGATTCAAAAGTTATAGCCTTTTGAGCCTGTGAGTTGCCATCACTGCTAGTTCTCTAATCAACCAGTATCAACACATCATTTATATGACAACTTGGTTAAACAAAGCTCAGAGAGCAATATGTACTCTATTCTGTCTTCAATTGGGGGTGTTTTTGTCAAAGAATGAATACAGAATAATTGTAGAAAATTCTTACTCTAAAGTTTATCCCCATTATGGACTTACTTGTTTTCTCTAAGTCAGTGTGTCTGATCCAGAAGTCACTAGCTACTCTGATGAGGTGGAATGGATCACTGACTGTTTAAGTGTCTGCGTCAGCAACGTCTACTATGACATCATAAAAGCAATGGGAGATGTAACGTGGCGAGGCGCCCTCTAGTGGTTTTGATAAGTTAACATGATACGGTTTTTGTCAAATATCTCGGAAACGGAAGCTCGTACAGCAAATGTATCTGCATAGGGGACTGCTAACTGTAGAATTTGATGAGGAATCGAATGAGCCCATCTGCGAGGCTCTACGACTTTCGATTCAAAAGTTATAGCCGTTTGAACCACATCATTTTCATATCTGTACGGTTTTTGTCCGATTTCAAGGACATTTGACACATCATTTTTCATATCTGTACGGTTTTTGTCAAATATCTCGGAAACGGAAGCTCGTACAGCAAATTTATCTGCAAAGGGGACTGCTAACTGTAGAATTTGATGAGGAATCGAATGAGCCCATCTGCGAGGCTCTACGACTTTCGATTCAAAAGTTATAGCCGTTTGAGCCACATCATTTTTCATATCTGTTTGGTTTTTGTCAAATATCTCGGAAACCGAAGCTCGTACAGCAAATTTACCTGCATAGGGGACTGCTAACTGTAGAATTTGATGAGGAATCGAATGAGCCCATCTGCGAGGCTCTACGACTTTCGATTCAAAAGTTATAGCCTTTTGAGCCTGTGAGTTGCCATCACTGCTAGTTCTCTAATCAACCAGTATCAACACATCATTTATATGACAACTTGGTTAAACAAAGCTCAGAGAGCAATATGTACTCTATTCTGTCTTCAATTGGGGGTGTTTTTGTCAAAGAATGAATACAGAATAATTGTAGAAAATTCTTACTCTAAAGTTTATCCCCATTATGGACTTACTTGTTTTCTCTAAGTCAGTGTGTCAGATCCAGAAGTCACTAGCTACTCTGATGAGGTGGAATGGATCACTGACTGTTTAAGTGTCTGCGTCAGCAACGTCTACTATGACATCATAAAAGCAATGGGAGATGTAACGTGGCGAGGCGCCCTCTAGTGGTTTTGATAAGTTAACATGATACGGTTTTTGTCAAATATCTCGGAAACGGAAGCTCGTACAGCAAATGTATCTGCATAGGGGACTGCTAACTGTAGAATTTGATGAGGAATCGAATGAGCCCATCTGCGAGGCTCTACGACTTTCGATTCAAAAGTTATAGCCGTTTGAACCACATCATTTTCATATCTGTACGGTTTTTGTCCGATTTCAAGGACATTTGACACATCATTTTTCATATCTGTACGGTTTTTGTCAAATATCTCGGAAACGGAAGCTCGTACAGCAAATTTATCTGCAAAGGGGACTGCTAACTGTAGAATTTGATGAGGAATCGAATGAGCCCATCTGCGAGGCTCTACGACTTTCGATTCAAAAGTTATAGCCGTTTGAGCCACATCATTTTTCATATCTGTTTGGTTTTTGTCAAATATCTCGGAAACCGAAGCTCGTACAGCAAATTTACCTGCATAGGGGACTGCTAACTGTAGAATTTGATGAGGAATCGAATGAGCCCATCTGCGAGGCTCTACGACTTTCGATTCAAAAGTTATAGCCGTTTGAACCACATCATTTTCATATCTGTACGGTTTTTGTCCGATTTCAAGGACATTTGACACATCATTTTTCATATCTGTACGGTTTTTGTCAAATATCTCGGAAACGGAAGCTCGTACAGCAAATGTATCTGCATAGGGGACTGCTAACTGTAGAATTTGATGAGGAATCGAATGAGCCCATCTGCGAGGCTCTACGACTTTCGATTCAAAAGTTATAGCCTTTTGAGCCTGTGAGTTGCCATCACTGCTAGTCCTCTAATCAACCAGTATCAACACATCATTTATATGACAACTTGGTTAAACAAAGCTCAGAGAGCAATATGTACTCTATTCTGTCTTCAATTGGGGGTGTTTTTGTCAAAGAATGAATACAGAATAATTGTAGAAAATTCTTACTCTAAAGTTTATCCCCATTATGGACTTACTTGTTTTCTCTAAGTCAGTGTGTCAGATCCAGAAGTCACTAGCTACTCTGATGAGATGGAATGGATCACTGACTGTTTAAGTGTCTGCGTCAGCAACGTCTACTATGACATCATAAAAGCAATGGGAGATGTAACGTGGCGAGGCGCCCTCTAGTGGTTTTGATAAGTTAACATGATACGGTTTTTGTCAAATATCTCGGAAACGGAAGCTCGTACAGCAAATTTATCTGCATAGGGGACTGCTAACTGTAGAATTTGATGAGGAATCGAATGAGCCCATCTGCGAGGCTCTACGACTTTCGATTCAAAAGTTATAGCCGTTTGAGCCACATCATTTTTCATATCTGTTTGGTTTTTGTCAAATATCTCGGAAACCGAAGCTCGTACAGCAAATTTACCTGCATAGGGGACTGCTAACTGTAGAATTTGATGAGGAATCGAATGAGCCCATCTGCGAGGCTCTACGACTTTCGATTCAAAAGTTATAGCCTTTTGAGCCTGTGAGTTGCCATCACTGCTAGTTCTCTAATCAACCAGTATCAACACATCATTTATATGACAACTTGGTTAAACAAAGCTCAGAGAGCAATATGTACTCTATTCTGTCTTCAATTGGGGGTGTTTTTGTCAAAGAATGAATACAGAATAATTGTAGAAAATTCTTACTCTAAAGTTTATCCCCATTATGGACTTACTTGTTTTCTCTAAGTCAGTGTGTCAGATCCAGAAGTCACTAGCTACTCTGATGAGGTGGAATGGATCACTGACTGTTTAAGTGTCTGCGTCAGCAACGTCTACTATGACATCATAAAAGCAATGGGAGATGTAACGTGGCGAGGCGCCCTCTAGTGGTTTTGATAAGTTAACATGATACGGTTTTTGTCAAATATCTCGGAAACGGAAGCTCGTACAGCAAATTTATCTGCATAGGGGACTGCTAACTGTAGAATTTGATGAGGAATCGAATGAGCCCATCTGCGAGGCTCTACGACTTTCGATTCAAAAGTTATAGCCGTTTGAACCACATCATTTTCATATCTGTACGGTTTTTGTCCGATTTCAAGGACATTTGACACATCATTTTTCATATCTGTACGGTTTTTGTCAAATATCTCGGAAACGGAAGCTCGTACAGCAAATTTATCTGCATATGGGACTGCTAACTGTAGAATTTGATGAGGAATCGAATGAGCCCATCTGCGAGGCTCTACGACTTTCGATTCAAAAGTTATAGCCTTTTGAGCCTGTGAGTTGCCATCACTGCTAGTCCTCTAATCAACCAGTATCAACACATCATTTATATGACAACTTGGTTAAACAAAGCTCAGAGAGCAATATGTACTCTATTCTGTCTTCAATTGGGGGTGTTTTTGTCAAAGAATGAATACAGAATAATTGTAGAAAATTCTTACTCTAAAGTTTATCCCCATTATGGACTTACTTGTTTTCTCTAAGTCAGTGTGTCAGATCCAGAAGTCACTAGCTACTCTGATGAGATGGAATGGATCACTGACTGTTTAAGTGTCTGCGTCAGCAACGTCTACTATGACATCATAAAAGCAATGGGAGATGTAACGTGGCGAGGCGCCCTCTAGTGGTTTTGATAAGTTAACATGATACGGTTTTTGTCAAATATCTCGGAAACGGAAGCTCGTACAGCAAATGTATCTGCATAGGGGACTGCTAACTGTAGAATTTGATGAGGAATCGAATGAGCCCATCTGCGAGGCTCTACGACTTTCGATTCAAAAGTTATAGCCGTTTGAACCACATCATTTTCATATCTGTACGGTTTTTGTCCGATTTCAAGGACATTTGACACATCATTTTTCATATCTGTACGGTTTTTGTCAAATATCTCGGAAACGGAAGCTCGTACAGCAAATTTATCTGCATAGGGGACTGCTAACTGTAGAATTTGATGAGGAATCGAATGAGCCCATCTGCGAGGCTCTACGACTTTCGATTCAAAAGTTATAGCCTTTTGAGCCTGTGAGTTGCCATCACTGCTAGTCCTCTAATCAACCAGTATCAACACATCATTTATATGACAACTTGGTTAAACAAAGCTCAGAGAGCAATATGTACTCTATTCTGTCTTCAATTGGGGGTGTTTTTGTCAAAGAATGAATACAGAATAATTGTAGAAAATTCTTAATCTAAAGTTTATCCCCATTATGGACTTACTTGTTTTCTCTAAGTCAGTGTGTCAGATCCAGAAGTCACTAGCTACTCTGATGAGATGGAATGGATCACTGACTGTTTAAGTGTCTGCGTCAGCAACGTCTACTATGACATCATAAAAGCAATGGGAGATGTAACGTGGCGAGGCGCCCTCTAGTGGTTTTGATAAGTTAACATGATACGGTTTTTGTCAAATATCTCGGAAACGGAAGCTCGTACAGCAAATTTATCTGTATAGGGGACTGCTAACTGTAGAATTTGATGAGGAATCGAATGAGCCCATCTGCGAGGCTCTACGACTTTCGATTCAAAAGTTATAGCCGTTTGAACCACATCATTTGCATATCTGTACGGTTTTTGTCCGATTTCAAGGACATTTGACACATCATTTTTCATATCTGTACGGTTTTTGTCAAATATCTCGGAAACGGAAGCTCGTACAGCAAATTTATCTGCATAGGGGACTGCTAACTGTAGAATTTGATGAGGAATCGAATGAGCCCATCTGCGAGGCTCTACGACTTTCGATTCAAAAGTTATAGCCGTTTGAGCCACATCATTTTTCATATCTGTTTGGTTTTTGTCAAATATCTCGGAAACCGAAGCTCGTACAGCAAATTTACCTGCATAGGGGACTGCTAACTGTAGAATTTGATGAGGAATCGAATGAGCCCATCTGCGAGGCTCTACGACTTTCGATTCAAAAGTTATAGCCTTTTGAGCCTGTGAGTTGCCATCACTGCTAGTCCTCTAATCAACCAGTATCAACACATCATTTATATGACAACTTGGTTAAACAAAGCTCAGAGAGCAATATGTACTCTATTCTGTCTTCAATTGGGGGTGTTTTTGTCAAAGAATGAATACAGAATAATTGTAGAAAATTCTTACTCTAAAGTTTATCCCCATTATGGACTTACTTGTTTTCTCTAAGTCAGTGTGTCAGATCCAGAAGTCACTAGCTACTCTGATGAGGTGGAATGGATCACTGACTGTTTAAGTGTCTGCGTCAGCAACGTCTACTATGACATCATAAAAGCAATGGGAGATGTAACGTGGCGAGGCGCCCTCTAGTGGTTTTGATAAGTTAACATGATACGGTTTTTGTCAAATATCTCGGAAACGGAAGCTCGTACAGCAAATTTATCTGCATAGGGGACTGCTAACTGTAGAATTTGATGAGGAATCGAATGAGCCCATCTGCGAGGCTCTACGACTTTCGATTCAAAAGTTATAGCCGTTTGAACCACATCATTTTCATATCTGTACGGTTTTTGTCCGATTTCAAGGACATTTGACACATCATTTTTCATATCTGTACGGTTTTTGTCAAATATCTCGGAAACGGAAGCTCGTACAGCAAATTTATCTGCATAGGGGACTGCTAACTGTAGAATTTGATGAGGAATCGAATGAGCCCATCTGCGAGGCTCTACGACTTTCGATTCAAAAGTTATAGCCTTTTGAGCCTGTGAGTTGCCATCACTGCTAGTCCTCTAATCAACCAGTATCAACACATCATTTATATGACAACTTGGTTAAACAAAGCTCAGAGAGCAATATGTACTCTATTCTGTCTTCAATTGGGGGTGTTTTTGTCAAAGAATGAATACAGAATAATTGTAGAAAATTCTTACTCTAAAGTTTATCCCCATTATGGACTTACTTGTTTTCTCTAAGTCAGTGTCTCAGATCCAGAAGTCACTAGCTACTCTGATGAGATGGAATGGATCACTGACTGTTTAAGTGTCTGCGTCAGCAACGTCTACTATGACATCATAAAAGCAATGGGAGATGTAACGTGGCGAGGCGCCCTCTAGTGGTTTTGATAAGTTAACATGATACGGTTTTTGTCAAATATCTCGGAAACGGAAGCTCGTACAGCAAATGTATCTGCATAGGGGACTGCTAACTGTAGAATTTGATGAGGAATCGAATGAGCCCATCTGCGAGGCTCTACGACTTTCGATTCAAAAGTTATAGCCTTTTGAGCCTGTGAGTTGCCATCACTGCTAGTCCTCTAATCAACCAGTATCAACACATCATTTATATGACAACTTGGTTAAACAAAGCTCAGAGAGCAATATGTACTCTATTCTGTCTTCAATTGGGGGTGTTTTTGTCAAAGAATGAATACAGAATAATTGTAGAAAATTCTTACTCTAAAGTTTATCCCCATTATGGACTTACTTGTTTTCTCTAAGTCAGTGTGTCAGATCCAGAAGTCACTAGCTACTCTGATGAGATGGAATGGATCACTGACTGTTTAAGTGTCTGCGTCAGCAACGTCTACTATGACATCATAAAAGCAATGGGAGATGTAACGTGGCGAGGCGCCCTCTAGTGGTTTTGATAAGTTAACATGATACGGTTTTTGTCAAATATCTCGGAAACGGAAGCTCGTACAGCAAATTTATCTGCATAGGGGACTGCTAACTGTAGAATTTGATGAGGAATCGAATGAGCCCATCTGCGAGGCTCTACAACTTTCGATTCAAAAGTTATAGCCGTTTGAACCACATCATTTGCATATCTGTACGGTTTTTGTCCGATTTCAAGGACATTTGACACATCATTTTTCATATCTGTACGGTTTTTGTCAAATATCTCGGAAACGGAAGCTCGTACAGCAAATTTATCTGCATAGGGGACTGCTAACTGTAGAATTTGATGAGGAATCGAATGAGCCCATCTGCGAGGCTCTACGACTTTCGATTCAAAAGTTATAGCCTTTTGAGCCTGTGAGTTGCCATCACTGCTAGTTCTCTAATCAACCAGTATCAACACATCATTTATATGACAACTTGGTTAAACAAAGCTCAGAGAGCAATATGTACTCTATTCTGTCTTCAATTGGGGGTGTTTTTGTCAAAGAATGAATACAGAATAATTGTAGAAAATTCTTACTCTAAAGTTTATCCCCATTATGGACTTACTTGTTTTCTCTAAGTCAGTGTGTCAGATCCAGAAGTCACTAGCTACTCTGATGAGGTGGAATGGATCACTGACTGTTTAAGTGTCTGCGTCAGCAACGTCTACTATGACATCATAAAAGCAATGGGAGATGTAACGTGGCGAGGCGCCCTCTAGTGGTTTTGATAAGTTAACATGATACGGTTTTTGTCAAATATCTCGGAAACGGAAGCTCGTACAGCAAATTTATCTGCATAGGGGACTGCTAACTGTAGAATTTGATGAGGAATCGAATGAGCCCATCTGCGAGGCTCTACGACTTTCGATTCAAAAGTTATAGCCGTTTGAACCACATCATTTGCATATCTGTACGGTTTTTGTCCGATTTCAAGGACATTTGACACATCATTTTTCATATCTGTACGGTTTTTGTCAAATATCTCGGAAACGGAAGCTCGTACAGCAAATTTATCTGCATAGGGGACTGCTAACTGTAGAATTTGATGAGGAATCGAATGAGCCCATCTGCGAGGCTCTACGACTTTCGATTCAAAAGTTATAGCCGTTTGAACCACATCATTTGCATATCTGTACGGTTTTTGTCCGATTTCAAGGACATTTGACACATCATTTTTCATATCTGTACGGTTTTTGTCAAATATCTCGGAAACGGAAGCTCGTACAGCAAATTTATCTGCATAGGGGACTGCTAACTGTAGAATTTGATGAGGAATCGAATGAGCCCATCTGCGAGGCTCTACGACTTTCGATTCAAAAGTTATAGCCGTTTGAACCACATCATTTGCATATCTGTACGGTTTTTGTCCGATTTCAAGGACATTTGACACATCATTTTTCATATCTGTACGGTTTTTGTCAAATATCTCGGAAACGGAAGCTCGTACAGCAAATTTATCTGCAAAGGGGACTGCTAACTGTAGAATTTGATGAGGAATCGAATGAGCCCATCTGCGAGGCTCTACGACTTTCGATTCAAAAGTTATAGCCGTTTGAGCCACATCATTTTTCATATCTGTTTGGTTTTTGTCAAATATCTCGGAAACCGAAGCTCGTACAGCAAATTTACCTGCATAGGGGACTGCTAACTGTAGAATTTGATGAGGAATCGAATGAGCCCATCTGCGAGGCTCTACGACTTTCGATTCAAAAGTTATAGCCTTTTGAGCCTGTGAGTTGCCATCACTGCTAGTTCTCTAATCAACCAGTATCAACACATCATTTATATGACAACTTGGTTAAACAAAGCTCAGAGAGCAATATGTACTCTATTCTGTCTTCAATTGGGGGTGTTTTTGTCAAAGAATGAATACAGAATAATTGTAGAAAATTCTTACTCTAAAGTTTATCCCCATTATGGACTTACTTGTTTTCTCTAAGTCAGTGTGTCAGATCCAGAAGTCACTAGCTACTCTGATGAGGTGGAATGGATCACTGACTGTTTAAGTGTCTGCGTCAGCAACGTCTACTATGACATCATAAAAGCAATGGGAGATGTAACGTGGCGAGGCGCCCTCTAGTGGTTTTGATAAGTTAACATGATACGGTTTTTGTCAAATATCTCGGAAACGGAAGCTCGTACAGCAAATGTATCTGCATAGGGGACTGCTAACTGTAGAATTTGATGAGGAATCGAATGAGCCCATCTGCGAGGCTCTACGACTTTCGATTCAAAAGTTATAGCCTTTTGAGCCTGTGAGTTGCCATCACTGCTAGTCCTCTAATCAACCAGTATCAACACATCATTTATATGACAACTTGGTTAAACAAAGCTCAGAGAGCAATATGTACTCTATTCTGTCTTCAATTGGGGGTGTTTTTGTCAAAGAATGAATACAGAATAATTGTAGAAAATTCTTACTCTAAAGTTTATCCCCATTATGGACTTACTTGTTTTCTCTAAGTCAGTGTGTCAGATCCAGAAGTCACTAGCTACTCTGATGAGATGGAATGGATCACTGACTGTTTAAGTGTCTGCGTCAGCAACGTCTACTATGACATCATAAAAGCAATGGGAGATGTAACGTGGCGAGGCGCCCTCTAGTGGTTTTGATAAGTTAACATGATACGGTTTTTGTCAAATATCTCGGAAACGGAAGCTCGTACAGCAAATTTATCTGCATAGGGGACTGCTAACTGTAGAATTTGATGAGGAATCGAATGAGCCCATCTGCGAGGCTCTACGACTTTCGATTCAAAAGTTATAGCCGTTTGAACCACATCATTTGCATATCTGTACGGTTTTTGTCCGATTTCAAGGACATTTGACACATCATTTTTCATATCTGTACGGTTTTTGTCAAATATCTCGGAAACGGAAGCTCGTACAGCAAATTTATCTGCATAGGGGACTGCTAACTGTAGAATTTGATGAGGAATCGAATGAGCCCATCTGCGAGGCTCTACGACTTTCGATTCAAAAGTTATAGCCGTTTGAGCCACATCATTTTTCATATCTGTTTGGTTTTTGTCAAATATCTCGGAAACCGAAGCTCGTACAGCAAATTTACCTGCATAGGGGACTGCTAACTGTAGAATTTGATGAGGAATCGAATGAGCCCATCTGCGAGGCTCTACGACTTTCGATTCAAAAGTTATAGCCTTTTGAGCCTGTGAGTTGCCATCACTGCTAGTTCTCTAATCAACCAGTATCAACACATCATTTATATGACAACTTGGTTAAACAAAGCTCAGAGAGCAATATGTACTCTATTCTGTCTTCAATTGGGGGTGTTTTTGTCAAAGAATGAATACAGAATAATTGTAGAAAATTCTTACTCTAAAGTTTATCCCCATTATGGACTTACTTGTTTTCTCTAAGTCAGTGTGTCAGATCCAGAAGTCACTAGCTACTCTGATGAGGTGGAATGGATCACTGACTGTTTAAGTGTCTGCGTCAGCAACGTCTACTATGACATCATAAAAGCAATGGGAGATGTAACGTGGCGAGGCGCCCTCTAGTGGTTTTGATAAGTTAACATGATACGGTTTTTGTCAAATATCTCGGAAACGGAAGCTCGTACAGCAAATGTATCTGCATAGGGGACTGCTAACTGTAGAATTTGATGAGGAATCGAATGAGCCCATCTGCGAGGCTCTACGACTTTCGATTCAAAAGTTATAGCCTTTTGAGCCTGTGAGTTGCCATCACTGCTAGTCCTCTAATCAACCAGTATCAACACATCATTTATATGACAACTTGGTTAAACAAAGCTCAGAGAGCAATATGTACTCTATTCTGTCTTCAATTGGGGGTGTTTTTGTCAAAGAATGAATACAGAATAATTGTAGAAAATTCTTACTCTAAAGTTTATCCCCATTATGGACTTACTTGTTTTCTCTAAGTCAGTGTGTCAGATCCAGAAGTCACTAGCTACTCTGATGAGATGGAATGGATCACTGACTGTTTAAGTGTCTGCGTCAGCAACGTCTACTATGACATCATAAAAGCAATGGGAGATGTAACGTGGCGAGGCGCCCTCTAGTGGTTTTGATAAGTTAACATGATACGGTTTTTGTCAAATATCTCGGAAACGGAAGCTCGTACAGCAAATTTATCTGCATAGGGGACTGCTAACTGTAGAATTTGATGAGGAATCGAATGAGCCCATCTGCGAGGCTCTACGACTTTCGATTCAAAAGTTATAGCCGTTTGAACCACATCATTTGCATATCTGTACGGTTTTTGTCCGATTTCAAGGACATTTGACACATCATTTTTCATATCTGTACGGTTTTTGTCAAATATCTCGGAAACGGAAGCTCGTACAGCAAATTTATCTGCATAGGGGACTGCTAACTGTAGAATTTGATGAGGAATCGAATGAGCCCATCTGCGAGGCTCTACGACTTTCGATTCAAAAGTTATAGCCGTTTGAGCCACATCATTTTTCATATCTGTTTGGTTTTTGTCAAATATCTCGGAAACCGAAGCTCGTACAGCAAATTTACCTGCATAGGGGACTGCTAACTGTAGAATTTGATGAGGAATCGAATGAGCCCATCTGCGAGGCTCTACGACTTTCGATTCAAAAGTTATAGCCTTTTGAGCCTGTGAGTTGCCATCACTGCTAGTCCTCTAATCAACCAGTATCAACACATCATTTATATGACAACTTGGTTAAACAAAGCTCAGAGAGCAATATGTACTCTATTCTGTCTTCAATTGGGGGTGTTTTTGTCAAAGAATGAATACAGAATAATTGTAGAAAATTCTTACTCTAAAGTTTATCCCCATTATGGACTTACTTGTTTTCTCTAAGTCAGTGTGTCAGATCCAGAAGTCACTAGCTACTCTGATGAGATGGAATGGATCACTGACTGTTTAAGTGTCTGCGTCAGCAACGTCTACTATGACATCATAAAAGCAATGGGAGATGTAACGTGGCGAGGCGCCCTCTAGTGGTTTTGATAAGTTAACATGATACGGTTTTTGTCAAATATCTCGGAAACGGAAGCTCGTACAGCAAATTTATCTGCATAGGGGACTGCTAACTGTAGAATTTGATGAGGAATCGAATGAGCCCATCTGCGAGGCTCTACGACTTTCGATTCAAAAGTTATAGCCGTTTGAACCACATCATTTTCATATCTGTACGGTTTTTGTCCGATTTCAAGGACATTTGACACATCATTTTTCATATCTGTACGGTTTTTGTCAAATATCTCGGAAACGGAAGCTCGTACAGCAAATTTATCTGCATAGGGGACTGCTAACTGTAGAATTTGATGAGGAATCGAATGAGCCCATCTGCGAGGCTCTACGACTTTCGATTCAAAAGTTATAGCCGTTTGAGCCACATCATTTTTCATATCTGTTTGGTTTTTGTCAAATATCTCGGAAACCGAAGCTCGTACAGCAAATTTACCTGCATAGGGGACTGCTAACTGTAGAATTTGATGAGGAATCGAATGAGCCCATCTGCGAGGCTCTACGACTTTCGATTCAAAAGTTATAGCCTTTTGAGCCTGTGAGTTGCCATCACTGCTAGTCCTCTAATCAACCAGTATCAACACATCATTTATATGACAACTTGGTTAAACAAAGCTCAGAGAGCAATATGTACTCTATTCTGTCTTCAATTGGGGGTGTTTTTGTCAAAGAATGAATACAGAATAATTGTAGAAAATTCTTACTCTAAAGTTTATCCCCATTATGGACTTACTTGTTTTCTCTAAGTCAGTGTGTCAGATCCAGAAGTCACTAGCTACTCTGATGAGATGGAATGGATCACTGACTGTTTAAGTGTCTGCGTCAGCAACGTCTACTATGACATCATAAAAGCAATGGGAGATGTAACGTGGCGAGGCGCCCTCTAGTGGTTTTGATAAGTTAACATGATACGGTTTTTGTCAAATATCTCGGAAACGGAAGCTCGTACAGCAAATTTATCTGCATAGGGGACTGCTAACTGTAGAATTTGATGAGGAATCGAATGAGCCCATCTGCGAGGCTCTACGACTTTCGATTCAAAAGTTATAGCCGTTTGAACCACATCATTTTCATATCTGTACGGTTTTTGTCCGATTTCAAGGACATTTGACACATCATTTTTCATATCTGTACGGTTTTTGTCAAATATCTCGGAAACGGAAGCTCGTACAGCAAATGTATCTGCATAGGGGACTGCTAACTGTAGAATTTGATGTGGAATCGAATGAGCCCATCTGCGAGGCTCTACGACTTTCGATTCAAAAGTTATAGCCTTTTGAGCCTGTGAGTTGCCATCACTGCTAGTCCTCTAATCAACCAGTATCAACACATCATTTATATGACAACTTGGTTAAACAAAGCTCAGAGAGCAATATGTACTCTATTCTGTCTTCAATTGGGGGTGTTTTTGTCAAAGAATGAATACAGAATAATTGTAGAAAATTCTTACTCTAAAGTTTATCCCCATTATGGACTTACTTGTTTTCTCTAAGTCAGTGTGTCAGATCCAGAAGTCACTAGCTACTCTGATGAGATGGAATGGATCACTGACTGTTTAAGTGTCTGCGTCAGCAACGTCTACTATGACATCATAAAAGCAATGGGAGATGTAACGTGGCGAGGCGCCCTCTAGTGGTTTTGATAAGTTAACATGATACGGTTTTTGTCAAATATCTCGGAAACGGAAGCTCGTACAGCAAATTTATCTGCATAGGGGACTGCTAACTGTAGAATTTGATGAGGAATCGAATGAGCCCATCTGCGAGGCTCTACGACTTTCGATTCAAAAGTTATAGCCGTTTGAGCCACATCATTTTTCATATCTGTTTGGTTTTTGTCAAATATCTCGGAAACCGAAGCTCGTACAGCAAATTTACCTGCATAGGGGACTGCTAACTGTAGAATTTGATGAGGAATCGAATGAGCCCATCTGCGAGGCTCTACGACTTTCGATTCAAAAGTTATAGCCTTTTGAGCCTGTGAGTTGCCATCACTGCTAGTCCTCTAATCAACCAGTATCAACACATCATTTATATGACAACTTGGTTAAACAAAGCTCAGAGAGCAATATGTACTCTATTCTGTCTTCAATTGGGGGTGTTTTTGTCAAAGAATGAATACAGAATAATTGTAGAAAATTCTTACTCTAAAGTTTATCCCCATTATGGACTTACTTGTTTTCTCTAAGTCAGTGTGTCAGATCCAGAAGTCACTAGCTACTCTGATGAGATGGAATGGATCACTGACTGTTTAAGTGTCTGCGTCAGCAACGTCTACTATGACATCATAAAAGCAATGGGAGATGTAACGTGGCGAGGCGCCCTCTAGTGGTTTTGATAAGTTAACATGATACGGTTTTTGTCAAATATCTCGGAAACGGAAGCTCGTACAGCAAATGTATCTGCATAGGGGACTGCTAACTGTAGAATTTGATGAGGAATCGAATGAGCCCATCTGCGAGGCTCTACGACTTTCGATTCAAAAGTTATAGCCGTTTGAACCACATCATTTTCATATCTGTACGGTTTTTGTCCGATTTCAAGGACATTTGACACATCATTTTTCATATCTGTACGGTTTTTGTCAAATATCTCGGAAACGGAAGCTCGTACAGCAAATTTATCTGCATAGGGGACTGCTAACTGTAGAATTTGATGAGGAATCGAATGAGCCCATCTGCGAGGCTCTACGACTTTCGATTCAAAAGTTATAGCCTTTTGAGCCTGTGAGTTGCCATCACTGCTAGTCCTCTAATCAACCAGTATCAACACATCATTTATATGACAACTTGGTTAAACAAAGCTCAGAGAGCAATATGTACTCTATTCTGTCTTCAATTGGGGGTGTTTTTGTCAAAGAATGAATACAGAATAATTGTAGAAAATTCTTAATCTAAAGTTTATCCCCATTATGGACTTACTTGTTTTCTCTAAGTCAGTGTGTCAGATCCAGAAGTCACTAGCTACTCTGATGAGATGGAATGGATCACTGACTGTTTAAGTGTCTGCGTCAGCAACGTCTACTATGACATCATAAAAGCAATGGGAGATGTAACGTGGCGAGGCGCCCTCTAGTGGTTTTGATAAGTTAACATGATACGGTTTTTGTCAAATATCTCGGAAACGGAAGCTCGTACAGCAAATTTATCTGTATAGGGGACTGCTAACTGTAGAATTTGATGAGGAATCGAATGAGCCCATCTGCGAGGCTCTACGACTTTCGATTCAAAAGTTATAGCCGTTTGAACCACATCATTTGCATATCTGTACGGTTTTTGTCCGATTTCAAGGACATTTGACACATCATTTTTCATATCTGTACGGTTTTTGTCAAATATCTCGGAAACGGAAGCTCGTACAGCAAATTTATCTGCATAGGGGACTGCTAACTGTAGAATTTGATGAGGAATCGAATGAGCCCATCTGCGAGGCTCTACGACTTTCGATTCAAAAGTTATAGCCGTTTGAGCCACATCATTTTTCATATCTGTTTGGTTTTTGTCAAATATCTCGGAAACCGAAGCTCGTACAGCAAATTTACCTGCATAGGGGACTGCTAACTGTAGAATTTGATGAGGAATCGAATGAGCCCATCTGCGAGGCTCTACGACTTTCGATTCAAAAGTTATAGCCTTTTGAGCCTGTGAGTTGCCATCACTGCTAGTCCTCTAATCAACCAGTATCAACACATCATTTATATGACAACTTGGTTAAACAAAGCTCAGAGAGCAATATGTACTCTATTCTGTCTTCAATTGGGGGTGTTTTTGTCAAAGAATGAATACAGAATAATTGTAGAAAATTCTTACTCTAAAGTTTATCCCCATTATGGACTTACTTGTTTTCTCTAAGTCAGTGTGTCAGATCCAGAAGTCACTAGCTACTCTGATGAGGTGGAATGGATCACTGACTGTTTAAGTGTCTGCGTCAGCAACGTCTACTATGACATCATAAAAGCAATGGGAGATGTAACGTGGCGAGGCGCCCTCTAGTGGTTTTGATAAGTTAACATGATACGGTTTTTGTCAAATATCTCGGAAACGGAAGCTCGTACAGCAAATTTATCTGCATAGGGGACTGCTAACTGTAGAATTTGATGAGGAATCGAATGAGCCCATCTGCGAGGCTCTACGACTTTCGATTCAAAAGTTATAGCCGTTTGAACCACATCATTTTCATATCTGTACGGTTTTTGTCCGATTTCAAGGACATTTGACACATCATTTTTCATATCTGTACGGTTTTTGTCAAATATCTCGGAAACGGAAGCTCGTACAGCAAATTCATCTGCATAGGGGACTGCTAACTGTAGAATTTGATGAGGAATCGAATGAGCCCATCTGCGAGGCTCTACGACTTTCGATTCAAAAGTTATAGCCTTTTGAGCCTGTGAGTTGCCATCACTGCTAGTCCTCTAATCAACCAGTATCAACACATCATTTATATGACAACTTGGTTAAACAAAGCTCAGAGAGCAATATGTACTCTATTCTGTCTTCAATTGGGGGTGTTTTTGTCAAAGAATGAATACAGAATAATTGTAGAAAATTCTTACTCTAAAGTTTATCCCCATTATGGACTTACTTGTTTTCTCTAAGTCAGTGTGTCAGATCCAGAAGTCACTAGCTACTCTGATGAGATGGAATGGATCACTGACTGTTTAAGTGTCTGCGTCAGCAACGTCTACTATGACATCATAAAAGCAATGGGAGATGTAACGTGGCGAGGCGCCCTCTAGTGGTTTTGATAAGTTAACATGATACGGTTTTTGTCAAATATCTCGGAAACGGAAGCTCGTACAGCAAATGTATCTGCATAGGGGACTGCTAACTGTAGAATTTGATGAGGAATCGAATGAGCCCATCTGCGAGGCTCTACGACTTTCGATTCAAAAGTTATAGCCTTTTGAGCCTGTGAGTTGCCATCACTGCTAGTCCTCTAATCAACCAGTATCAACACATCATTTATATGACAACTTGGTTAAACAAAGCTCAGAGAGCAATATGTACTCTATTCTGTCTTCAATTGGGGGTGTTTTTGTCAAAGAATGAATACAGAATAATTGTAGAAAATTCTTACTCTAAAGTTTATCCCCATTATGGACTTACTTGTTTTCTCTAAGTCAGTGTGTCAGATCCAGAAGTCACTAGCTACTCTGATGAGATGGAATGGATCACTGACTGTTTAAGTGTCTGCGTCAGCAACGTCTACTATGACATCATAAAAGCAATGGGAGATGTAACGTGGCGAGGCGCCCTCTAGTGGTTTTGATAAGTTAACATGATACGGTTTTTGTCAAATATCTCGGAAACGGAAGCTCGTACAGCAAATTTATCTGCATAGGGGACTGCTAACTGTAGAATTTGATGAGGAATCGAATGAGCCCATCTGCGAGGCTCTACAACTTTCGATTCAAAAGTTATAGCCGTTTGAACCACATCATTTGCATATCTGTACGGTTTTTGTCCGATTTCAAGGACATTTGACACATCATTTTTCATATCTGTACGGTTTTTGTCAAATATCTCGGAAACGGAAGCTCGTACAGCAAATTTATCTGCATAGGGGACTGCTAACTGTAGAATTTGATGAGGAATCGAATGAGCCCATCTGCGAGGCTCTACGACTTTCGATTCAAAAGTTATAGCCGTTTGAGCCACATCATTTTTCATATCTGTTTGGTTTTTGTCAAATATCTCGGAAACCGAAGCTCGTACAGCAAATTTACCTGCATAGGGGACTGCTAACTGTAGAATTTGATGAGGAATCGAATGAGCCCATCTGCGAGGCTCTACGACTTTCGATTCAAAAGTTATAGCCTTTTGAGCCTGTGAGTTGCCATCACTGCTAGTCCTCTAATCAACCAGTATCAACACATCATTTATATGACAACTTGGTTAAACAAAGCTCAGAGAGCAATATGTACTCTATTCTGTCTTCAATTGGGGGTGTTTTTGTCAAAGAATGAATACAGAATAATTGTAGAAAATTCTTACTCTAAAGTTTATCCCCATTATGGACTTACTTGTTTTCTCTAAGTCAGTGTGTCAGATCCAGAAGTCACTAGCTACTCTGATGAGATGGAATGGATCACTGACTGTTTAAGTGTCTGCGTCAGCAACGTCTACTATGACATCATAAAAGCAATGGGAGATGTAACGTGGCGAGGCGCCCTCTAGTGGTTTTGATAAGTTAACATGATACGGTTTTTGTCAAATATCTCGGAAACGGAAGCTCGTACAGCAAATTTATCTGCATAGGGGACTGCTAACTGTAGAATTTGATGAGGAATCGAATGAGCCCATCTGCGAGGCTCTACGACTTTCGATTCAAAAGTTATAGCCGTTTGAACCACATCATTTGCATATCTGTACGGTTTTTGTCCGATTTCAAGGACATTTGACACATCATTTTTCATATCTGTACGGTTTTTGTCAAATATCTCGGAAACGGAAGCTCGTACAGCAAATTTATCTGCATAGGGGACTGCTAACTGTAGAATTTGATGAGGAATCGAATGAGCCCATCTGCGAGGCTCTACGACTTTCGATTCAAAAGTTATAGCCGTTTGAACCACATCATTTGCATATCTGTACGGTTTTTGTCCGATTTCAAGGACATTTGACACATCATTTTTCATATCTGTACGGTTTTTGTCAAATATCTCGGAAACGGAAGCTCGTACAGCAAATTTATCTGCAAAGGGGACTGCTAACTGTAGAATTTGATGAGGAATCGAATGAGCCCATCTGCGAGGCTCTACGACTTTCGATTCAAAAGTTATAGCCGTTTGAGCCACATCATTTTTCATATCTGTTTGGTTTTTGTCAAATATCTCGGAAACCGAAGCTCGTACAGCAAATTTACCTGCATAGGGGACTGCTAACTGTAGAATTTGATGAGGAATCGAATGAGCCCATCTGCGAGGCTCTACGACTTTCGATTCAAAAGTTATAGCCTTTTGAGCCTGTGAGTTGCCATCACTGCTAGTTCTCTAATCAACCAGTATCAACACATCATTTATATGACAACTTGGTTAAACAAAGCTCAGAGAGCAATATGTACTCTATTCTGTCTTCAATTGGGGGTGTTTTTGTCAAAGAATGAATACAGAATAATTGTAGAAAATTCTTACTCTAAAGTTTATCCCCATTATGGACTTACTTGTTTTCTCTAAGTCAGTGTGTCAGATCCAGAAGTCACTAGCTACTCTGATGAGGTGGAATGGATCACTGACTGTTTAAGTGTCTGCGTCAGCAACGTCTACTATGACATCATAAAAGCAATGGGAGATGTAACGTGGCGAGGCGCCCTCTAGTGGTTTTGATAAGTTAACATGATACGGTTTTTGTCAAATATCTCGGAAACGGAAGCTCGTACAGCAAATGTATCTGCATAGGGGACTGCTAACTGTAGAATTTGATGAGGAATCGAATGAGCCCATCTGCGAGGCTCTACGACTTTCGATTCAAAAGTTATAGCCTTTTGAGCCTGTGAGTTGCCATCACTGCTAGTCCTCTAATCAACCAGTATCAACACATCATTTATATGACAACTTGGTTAAACAAAGCTCAGAGAGCAATATGTACTCTATTCTGTCTTCAATTGGGGGTGTTTTTGTCAAAGAATGAATACAGAATAATTGTAGAAAATTCTTACTCTAAAGTTTATCCCCATTATGGACTTACTTGTTTTCTCTAAGTCAGTGTGTCAGATCCAGAAGTCACTAGCTACTCTGATGAGATGGAATGGATCACTGACTGTTTAAGTGTCTGCGTCAGCAACGTCTACTATGACATCATAAAAGCAATGGGAGATGTAACGTGGCGAGGCGCCCTCTAGTGGTTTTGATAAGTTAACATGATACGGTTTTTGTCAAATATCTCGGAAACGGAAGCTCGTACAGCAAATTTATCTGCATAGGGGACTGCTAACTGTAGAATTTGATGAGGAATCGAATGAGCCCATCTGCGAGGCTCTACGACTTTCGATTCAAAAGTTATAGCCGTTTGAGCCACATCATTTTTCATATCTGTTTGGTTTTTGTCAAATATCTCGGAAACCGAAGCTCGTACAGCAAATTTACCTGCATAGGGGACTGCTAACTGTAGAATTTGATGAGGAATCGAATGAGCCCATCTGCGAGGCTCTACGACTTTCGATTCAAAAGTTATAGCCTTTTGAGCCTGTGAGTTGCCATCACTGCTAGTCCTCTAATCAACCAGTATCAACACATCATTTATATGACAACTTGGTTAAACAAAGCTCAGAGAGCAATATGTACTCTATTCTGTCTTCAATTGGGGGTGTTTTTGTCAAAGAATGAATACAGAATAATTGTAGAAAATTCTTACTCTAAAGTTTATCCCCATTATGGACTTACTTGTTTTCTCTAAGTCAGTGTGTCAGATCCAGAAGTCACTAGCTACTCTGATGAGATGGAATGGATCACTGACTGTTTAAGTGTCTGCGTCAGCAACGTCTACTATGACATCATAAAAGCAATGGGAGATGTAACGTGGCGAGGCGCCCTCTAGTGGTTTTGATAAGTTAACATGATACGGTTTTTGTCAAATATCTCGGAAACGGAAGCTCGTACAGCAAATTTATCTGCATAGGGGACTGCTAACTGTAGAATTTGATGAGGAATCGAATGAGCCCATCTGCGAGGCTCTACGACTTTCGATTCAAAAGTTATAGCCGTTTGAGCCACATCATTTTTCATATCTGTTTGGTTTTTGTCAAATATCTCGGAAACCGAAGCTCGTACAGCAAATTTACCTGCATAGGGGACTGCTAACTGTAGAATTTGATGAGGAATCGAATGAGCCCATCTGCGAGGCTCTACGACTTTCGATTCAAAAGTTATAGCCTTTTGAGCCTGTGAGTTGCCATCACTGCTAGTCCTCTAATCAACCAGTATCAACACATCATTTATATGACAACTTGGTTAAACAAAGCTCAGAGAGCAATATGTACTCTATTCTGTCTTCAATTGGGGGTGTTTTTGTCAAAGAATGAATACAGAATAATTGTAGAAAATTCTTACTCTAAAGTTTATCCCCATTATGGACTTACTTGTTTTCTCTAAGTCAGTGTGTCAGATCCAGAAGTCACTAGCTACTCTGATGAGATGGAATGGATCACTGACTGTTTAAGTGTCTGCGTCAGCAACGTCTACTATGACATCATAAAAGCAATGGGAGATGTAACGTGGCGAGGCGCCCTCTAGTGGTTTTGATAAGTTAACATGATACGGTTTTTGTCAAATATCTCGGAAACGGAAGCTCGTACAGCAAATTTATCTGCATAGGGGACTGCTAACTGTAGAATTTGATGAGGAATCGAATGAGCCCATCTGCGAGGCTCTACGACTTTCGATTCAAAAGTTATAGCCGTTTGAACCACATCATTTTCATATCTGTACGGTTTTTGTCCGATTTCAAGGACATTTGACACATCATTTTTCATATCTGTACGGTTTTTGTCAAATATCTCGGAAACGGAAGCTCGTACAGCAAATTTATCTGCATAGGGGACTGCTAACTGTAGAATTTGATGAGGAATCGAATGAGCCCATCTGCGAGGCTCTACGACTTTCGATTCAAAAGTTATAGCCGTTTGAGCCACATCATTTTTCATATCTGTTTGGTTTTTGTCAAATATCTCGGAAACCGAAGCTCGTACAGCAAATTTACCTGCATAGGGGACTGCTAACTGTAGAATTTGATGAGGAATCGAATGAGCCCATCTGCGAGGCTCTACGACTTTCGATTCAAAAGTTATAGCCTTTTGAGCCTGTGAGTTGCCATCACTGCTAGTCCTCTAATCAACCAGTATCAACACATCATTTATATGACAACTTGGTTAAACAAAGCTCAGAGAGCAATATGTACTCTATTCTGTCTTCAATTGGGGGTGTTTTTGTCAAAGAATGAATACAGAATAATTGTAGAAAATTCTTACTCTAAAGTTTATCCCCATTATGGACTTACTTGTTTTCTCTAAGTCAGTGTGTCAGATCCAGAAGTCACTAGCTACTCTGATGAGATGGAATGGATCACTGACTGTTTAAGTGTCTGCGTCAGCAACGTCTACTATGACATCATAAAAGCAATGGGAGATGTAACGTGGCGAGGCGCCCTCTAGTGGTTTTGATAAGTTAACATGATACGGTTTTTGTCAAATATCTCGGAAACGGAAGCTCGTACAGCAAATTTATCTGCGTAGGGGACTGCTAACTGTAGAATTTGATGAGGAATCGAATGAGCCCATCTGCGAGGCTCTACGACTTTCGATTCAAAAGTTATAGCCGTTTGAACCACATCATTTTCATATCTGTACGGTTTTTGTCCGATTTCAAGGACATTTGACACATCATTTTTCATATCTGTACGGTTTTTGTCAAATATCTCGGAAACGGAAGCTCGTACAGCAAATTTATCTGCATAGGGGACTGCTAACTGTAGAATTTGATGAGGAATCGAATGAGCCCATCTGCGAGGCTCTACGACTTTCGATTCAAAAGTTATAGCCTTTTGAGCCTGTGAGTTGCCATCACTGCTAGTCCTCTAATCAACCAGTATCAACACATCATTTATATGACAACTTGGTTAAACAAAGCTCAGAGAGCAATATGTACTCTATTCTGTCTTCAATTGGGGGTGTTTTTGTCAAAGAATGAATACAGAATAATTGTAGAAAATTCTTACTCTAAAGTTTATCCCCATTATGGACTTACTTGTTTTCTCTAAGTCAGTGTGTCAGATCCAGAAGTCACTAGCTACTCTGATGAGATGGAATGGATCACTGACTGTTTAAGTGTCTGCGTCAGCAACGTCTACTATGACATCATAAAAGCAATGGGAGATGTAACGTGGCGAGGCGCCCTCTAGTGGTTTTGATAAGTTAACATGATACGGTTTTTGTCAAATATCTCGGAAACGGAAGCTCGTACAGCAAATTTATCTGCATAGGGGACTGCTAACTGTAGAATTTGATGAGGAATCGAATGAGCCCATCTGCGAGGCTCTACGACTTTCGATTCAAAAGTTATAGCCGTTTGAACCACATCATTTGCATATCTGTACGGTTTTTGTCCGATTTCAAGGACATTTGACACATCATTTTTCATATCTGTACGGTTTTTGTCAAATATCTCGGAAACGGAAGCTCGTACAGCAAATTTATCTGCATAGGGGACTGCTAACTGTAGAATTTGATGAGGAATCGAATGAGCCCATCTGCGAGGCTCTACGACTTTCGATTCAAAAGTTATAGCCTTTTGAGCCTGTGAGTTGCCATCACTGCTAGTCCTCTAATCAACCAGTATCAACACATCATTTATATGACAACTTGGTTAAACAAAGCTCAGAGAGCAATATGTACTCTATTCTGTCTTCAATTGGGGGTGTTTTTGTCAAAGAATGAATACAGAATAATTGTAGAAAATTCTTACTCTAAAGTTTATCCCCATTATGGACTTACTTGTTTTCTCTAAGTCAGTGTGTCAGATCCAGAAGTCACTAGCTACTCTGATGAGATGGAATGGATCACTGACTGTTTAAGTGTCTGCGTCAGCAACGTCTACTATGACATCATAAAAGCAATGGGAGATGTAACGTGGCGAGGCGCCCTCTAGTGGTTTTGATAAGTTAACATGATACGGTTTTTGTCAAATATCTCGGAAACGGAAGCTCGTACAGCAAATTTATCTGCATAGGGGACTGCTAACTGTAGAATTTGATGAGGAATCGAATGAGCCCATCTGCGAGGCTCTACGACTTTCGATTCAAAAGTTATAGCCGTTTGAACCACATCATTTTCATATCTGTACGGTTTTTGTCCGATTTCAAGGACATTTGACACATCATTTTTCATATCTGTACGGTTTTTGTCAAATATCTCGGAAACGGAAGCTCGTACAGCAAATTTATCTGCATAGGGGACTGCTAACTGTAGAATTTGATGAGGAATCGAATGAGCCCATCTGCGAGGCTCTACGACTTTCGATTCAAAAGTTATAGCCGTTTGAACCACATCATTTTCATATCTGTACGGTTTTTGTCCGATTTCAAGGACATTTGACACATCATTTTTCATATCTGTACGGTTTTTGTCAAATATCTCGGAAACGGAAGCTCGTACAGCAAATTTATCTGCATAGGGGACTGCTAACTGTAGAATTTGATGAGGAATCGAATGAGCCCATCTGCGAGGCTCTACGACTTTCGATTCAAAAGTTATAGCCGTTTGAGCCACATCATTTTTCATATCTGTTTGGTTTTTGTCAAATATCTCGGAAACCGAAGCTCGTACAGCAAATTTACCTGCATAGGGGACTGCTAACTGTAGAATTTGATGAGGAATCGAATGAGCCCATCTGCGAGGCTCTACGACTTTCGATTCAAAAGTTATAGCCTTTTGAGCCTGTGAGTTGCCATCACTGCTAGTCCTCTAATCAACCAGTATCAACACATCATTTATATGACAACTTGGTTAAACAAAGCTCAGAGAGCAATATGTACTCTATTCTGTCTTCAATTGGGGGTGTTTTTGTCAAAGAATGAATACAGAATAATTGTAGAAAATTCTTACTCTAAAGTTTATCCCCATTATGGACTTACTTGTTTTCTCTAAGTCAGTGTGTCAGATCCAGAAGTCACTAGCTACTCTGATGAGATGGAATGGATCACTGACTGTTTAAGTGTCTGCGTCAGCAACGTCTACTATGACATCATAAAAGCAATGGGAGATGTAACGTGGCGAGGCGCCCTCTAGTGGTTTTGATAAGTTAACATGATACGGTTTTTGTCAAATATCTCGGAAACGGAAGCTCGTACAGCAAATTTATCTGCATAGGGGACTGCTAACTGTAGAATTTGATGAGGAATCGAATGAGCCCATCTGCGAGGCTCTACGACTTTCGATTCAAAAGTTATAGCCGTTTGAACCACATCATTTTCATATCTGTACGGTTTTTGTCCGATTTCAAGGACATTTGACACATCATTTTTCATATCTGTACGGTTTTTGTCAAATATCTCGGAAACGGAAGCTCGTACAGCAAATTTATCTGCATAGGGGACTGCTAACTGTAGAATTTGATGAGGAATCGAATGAGCCCATCTGCGAGGCTCTACGACTTTCGATTCAAAAGTTATAGCCTTTTGAGCCTGTGAGTTGCCATCACTGCTAGTCCTCTAATCAACCAGTATCAACACATCATTTATATGACAACTTGGTTAAACAAAGCTCAGAGAGCAATATGTACTCTATTCTGTCTTCAATTGGGGGTGTTTTTGTCAAAGAATGAATACAGAATAATTGTAGAAAATTCTTACTCTAAAGTTTATCCCCATTATGGACTTACTTGTTTTCTCTAAGTCAGTGTGTCAGATCCAGAAGTCACTAGCTACTCTGATGAGATGGAATGGATCACTGACTGTTTAAGTGTCTGCGTCAGCAACGTCTACTATGACATCATAAAAGCAATGGGAGATGTAACGTGGCGAGGCGCCCTCTAGTGGTTTTGATAAGTTAACATGATACGGTTTTTGTCAAATATCTCGGAAACGGAAGCTCGTACAGCAAATTTATCTGCATAGGGGACTGCTAACTGTAGAATTTGATGAGGAATCGAATGAGCCCATCTGCGAGGCTCTACGACTTTCGATTCAAAAGTTATAGCCGTTTGAACCACATCATTTGCATATCTGTACGGTTTTTGTCCGATTTCAAGGACATTTGACACATCATTTTTCATATCTGTACGGTTTTTGTCAAATATCTCGGAAACGGAAGCTCGTACAGCAAATTTATCTGCATAGGGGACTGCTAACTGTAGAATTTGATGAGGAATCGAATGAGCCCATCTGCGAGGCTCTACGACTTTCGATTCAAAAGTTATAGCCTTTTGAGCCTGTGAGTTGCCATCACTGCTAGTCCTCTAATCAACCAGTATCAACACATCATTTATATGACAACTTGGTTAAACAAAGCTCAGAGAGCAATATGTACTCTATTCTGTCTTCAATTGGGGGTGTTTTTGTCAAAGAATGAATACAGAATAATTGTAGAAAATTCTTACTCTAAAGTTTATCCCCATTATGGACTTACTTGTTTTCTCTAAGTCAGTGTGTCAGATCCAGAAGTCACTAGCTACTCTGATGAGATGGAATGGATCACTGACTGTTTAAGTGTCTGCGTCAGCAACGTCTACTATGACATCATAAAAGCAATGGGAGATGTAACGTGGCGAGGCGCCCTCTAGTGGTTTTGATAAGTTAACATGATACGGTTTTTGTCAAATATCTCGGAAACGGAAGCTCGTACAGCAAATTTATCTGCATAGGGGACTGCTAACTGTAGAATTTGATGAGGAATCGAATGAGCCCATCTGCGAGGCTCTACGACTTTCGATTCAAAAGTTATAGCCGTTTGAACCACATCATTTTCATATCTGTACGGTTTTTGTCCGATTTCAAGGACATTTGACACATCATTTTTCATATCTGTACGGTTTTTGTCAAATATCTCGGAAACGGAAGCTCGTACAGCAAATTTATCTGCATAGGGGACTGCTAACTGTAGAATTTGATGAGGAATCGAATGAGCCCATCTGCGAGGCTCTACGACTTTCGATTCAAAAGTTATAGCCTTTTGAGCCTGTGAGTTGCCATCACTGCTAGTCCTCTAATCAACCAGTATCAACACATCATTTATATGACAACTTGGTTAAACAAAGCTCAGAGAGCAATATGTACTCTATTCTGTCTTCAATTGGGGGTGTTTTTGTCAAAGAATGAATACAGAATAATTGTAGAAAATTCTTACTCTAAAGTTTATCCCCATTATGGACTTACTTGTTTTCTCTAAGTCAGTGTGTCAGATCCAGAAGTCACTAGCTACTCTGATGAGATGGAATGGATCACTGACTGTTTAAGTGTCTGCGTCAGCAACGTCTACTATGACATCATAAAAGCAATGGGAGATGTAACGTGGCGAGGCGCCCTCTAGTGGTTTTGATAAGTTAACATGATACGGTTTTTGTCAAATATCTCGGAAACGGAAGCTCGTACAGCAAATGTATCTGCATAGGGGACTGCTAACTGTAGAATTTGATGAGGAATCGAATGAGCCCATCTGCGAGGCTCTACGACTTTCGATTCAAAAGTTATAGCCTTTTGAGCCTGTGAGTTGCCATCACTGCTAGTCCTCTAATCAACCAGTATCAACACATCATTTATATGACAACTTGGTTAAACAAAGCTCAGAGAGCAATATGTACTCTATTCTGTCTTCAATTGGGGGTGTTTTTGTCAAAGAATGAATACAGAATAATTGTAGAAAATTCTTACTCTAAAGTTTATCCCCATTATGGACTTACTTGTTTTCTCTAAGTCAGTGTGTCAGATCCAGAAGTCACTAGCTACTCTGATGAGGTGGAATGGATCACTGACTGTTTAAGTGTCTGCGTCAGCAACGTCTACTATGACATCATAAAAGCAATGGGAGATGTAACGTGGCGAGGCGCCCTCTAGTGGTTTTGATAAGTTAACATGATACGGTTTTTGTCAAATATCTCGGAAACGGAAGCTCGTACAGCAAATTTATCTGCATAGGGGACTGCTAACTGTAGAATTTGATGAGGAATCGAATGAGCCCATCTGCGAGGCTCTACGACTTTCGATTCAAAAGTTATAGCCGTTTGAACCACATCATTTGCATATCTGTACGGTTTTTGTCCGATTTCAAGGACATTTGACACATCATTTTTCATATCTGTACGGTTTTTGTCAAATATCTCGGAAACGGAAGCTCGTACAGCAAATTTATCTGCATAGGGGACTGCTAACTGTAGAATTTGATGAGGAATCGAATGAGCCCATCTGCGAGGCTCTACGACTTTCGATTCAAAAGTTATAGCCTTTTGAGCCTGTGAGTTGCCATCACTGCTAGTCCTCTAATCAACCAGTATCAACACATCATTTATATGACAACTTGGTTAAACAAAGCTCAGAGAGCAATATGTACTCTATTCTGTCTTCAATTGGGGGTGTTTTTGTCAAAGAATGAATACAGAATAATTGTAGAAAATTCTTACTCTAAAGTTTATCCCCATTATGGACTTACTTGTTTTCTCTAAGTCAGTGTGTCAGATCCAGAAGTCACTAGCTACTCTGATGAGATGGAATGGATCACTGACTGTTTAAGTGTCTGCGTCAGCAACGTCTACTATGACATCATAAAAGCAATGGGAGATGTAACGTGGCGAGGCGCCCTCTAGTGGTTTTGATAAGTTAACATGATACGGTTTTTGTCAAATATCTCGGAAACGGAAGCTCGTACAGCAAATGTATCTGCATAGGGGACTGCTAACTGTAGAATTTGATGAGGAATCGAATGAGCCCATCTGCGAGGCTCTACGACTTTCGATTCAAAAGTTATAGCCTTTTGAGCCTGTGAGTTGCCATCACTGCTAGTCCTCTAATCAACCAGTATCAACACATCATTTATATGACAACTTGGTTAAACAAAGCTCAGAGAGCAATATGTACTCTATTCTGTCTTCAATTGGGGGTGTTTTTGTCAAAGAATGAATACAGAATAATTGTAGAAAATTCTTACTCTAAAGTTTATCCCCATTATGGACTTACTTGTTTTCTCTAAGTCAGTGTGTCAGATCCAGAAGTCACTAGCTACTCTGATGAGGTGGAATGGATCACTGACTGTTTAAGTGTCTGCGTCAGCAACGTCTACTATGACATCATAAAAGCAATGGGAGATGTAACGTGGCGAGGCGCCCTCTAGTGGTTTTGATAAGTTAACATGATACGGTTTTTGTCAAATATCTCGGAAACGGAAGCTCGTACAGCAAATTTATCTGCATAGGGGACTGCTAACTGTAGAATTTGATGAGGAATCGAATGAGCCCATCTGCGAGGCTCTACGACTTTCGATTCAAAAGTTATAGCCGTTTGAACCACATCATTTGCATATCTGTACGGTTTTTGTCCGATTTCAAGGACATTTGACACATCATTTTTCATATCTGTACGGTTTTTGTCAAATATCTCGGAAACGGAAGCTCGTACAGCAAATTTATCTGCATAGGGGACTGCTAACTGTAGAATTTGATGAGGAATCGAATGAGCCCATCTGCGAGGCTCTACGACTTTCGATTCAAAAGTTATAGCCGTTTGAACCACATCATTTGCATATCTGTACGGTTTTTGTCCGATTTCAAGGACATTTGACACATCATTTTTCATATCTGTACGGTTTTTGTCAAATATCTCGGAAACGGAAGCTCGTACAGCAAATTTATCTGCAAAGGGGACTGCTAACTGTAGAATTTGATGAGGAATCGAATGAGCCCATCTGCGAGGCTCTACGACTTTCGATTCAAAAGTTATAGCCGTTTGAGCCACATCATTTTTCATATCTGTTTGGTTTTTGTCAAATATCTCGGAAACCGAAGCTCGTACAGCAAATTTACCTGCATAGGGGACTGCTAACTGTAGAATTTGATGAGGAATCGAATGAGCCCATCTGCGAGGCTCTACGACTTTCGATTCAAAAGTTATAGCCTTTTGAGCCTGTGAGTTGCCATCACTGCTAGTTCTCTAATCAACCAGTATCAACACATCATTTATATGACAACTTGGTTAAACAAAGCTCAGAGAGCAATATGTACTCTATTCTGTCTTCAATTGGGGGTGTTTTTGTCAAAGAATGAATACAGAATAATTGTAGAAAATTCTTACTCTAAAGTTTATCCCCATTATGGACTTACTTGTTTTCTCTAAGTCAGTGTGTCAGATCCAGAAGTCACTAGCTACTCTGATGAGGTGGAATGGATCACTGACTGTTTAAGTGTCTGCGTCAGCAACGTCTACTATGACATCATAAAAGCAATGGGAGATGTAACGTGGCGAGGCGCCCTCTAGTGGTTTTGATAAGTTAACATGATACGGTTTTTGTCAAATATCTCGGAAACGGAAGCTCGTACAGCAAATGTATCTGCATAGGGGACTGCTAACTGTAGAATTTGATGAGGAATCGAATGAGCCCATCTGCGAGGCTCTACGACTTTCGATTCAAAAGTTATAGCCTTTTGAGCCTGTGAGTTGCCATCACTGCTAGTCCTCTAATCAACCAGTATCAACACATCATTTATATGACAACTTGGTTAAACAAAGCTCAGAGAGCAATATGTACTCTATTCTGTCTTCAATTGGGGGTGTTTTTGTCAAAGAATGAATACAGAATAATTGTAGAAAATTCTTACTCTAAAGTTTATCCCCATTATGGACTTACTTGTTTTCTCTAAGTCAGTGTGTCAGATCCAGAAGTCACTAGCTACTCTGATGAGATGGAATGGATCACTGACTGTTTAAGTGTCTGCGTCAGCAACGTCTACTATGACATCATAAAAGCAATGGGAGATGTAACGTGGCGAGGCGCCCTCTAGTGGTTTTGATAAGTTAACATGATACGGTTTTTGTCAAATATCTCGGAAACGGAAGCTCGTACAGCAAATTTATCTGCATAGGGGACTGCTAACTGTAGAATTTGATGAGGAATCGAATGAGCCCATCTGCGAGGCTCTACGACTTTCGATTCAAAAGTTATAGCCGTTTGAACCACATCATTTGCATATCTGTACGGTTTTTGTCCGATTTCAAGGACATTTGACACATCATTTTTCATATCTGTACGGTTTTTGTCAAATATCTCGGAAACGGAAGCTCGTACAGCAAATTTATCTGCAAAGGGGACTGCTAACTGTAGAATTTGATGAGGAATCGAATGAGCCCATCTGCGAGGCTCTATGACTTTCGATTCAAAAGTTATAGCCGTTTGAGCCACATCATTTTTCATATCTGTTTGGTTTTTGTCAAATATCTCGGAAACCGAAGCTCGTACAGCAAATTTACCTGCATAGGGGACTGCTAACTGTAGAATTTGATGAGGAATCGAATGAGCCCATCTGCGAGGCTCTACGACTTTCGATTCAAAAGTTATAGCCTTTTGAGCCTGTGAGTTGCCATCACTGCTAGTTCTCTAATCAACCAGTATCAACACATCATTTATATGACAACTTGGTTAAACAAAGCTCAGAGAGCAATATGTACTCTATTCTGTCTTCAATTGGGGGTGTTTTTGTCAAAGAATGAATACAGAATAATTGTAGAAAATTCTTACTCTAAAGTTTATCCCCATTATGGACTTACTTGTTTTCTCTAAGTCAGTGTGTCAGATCCAGAAGTCACTAGCTACTCTGATGAGGTGGAATGGATCACTGACTGTTTAAGTGTCTGCGTCAGCAACGTCTACTATGACATCATAAAAGCAATGGGAGATGTAACGTGGCGAGGCGCCCTCTAGTGGTTTTGATAAGTTAACATGATACGGTTTTTGTCAAATATCTCGGAAACGGAAGCTCGTACAGCAAATGTATCTGCATAGGGGACTGCTAACTGTAGAATTTGATGAGGAATCGAATGAGCCCATCTGCGAGGCTCTACGACTTTCGATTCAAAAGTTATAGCCTTTTGAGCCTGTGAGTTGCCATCACTGCTAGTCCTCTAATCAACCAGTATCAACACATCATTTATATGACAACTTGGTTAAACAAAGCTCAGAGAGCAATATGTACTCTATTCTGTCTTCAATTGGGGGTGTTTTTGTCAAAGAATGAATACAGAATAATTGTAGAAAATTCTTACTCTAAAGTTTATCCCCATTATGGACTTACTTGTTTTCTCTAAGTCAGTGTGTCAGATCCAGAAGTCACTAGCTACTCTGATGAGATGGAATGGATCACTGACTGTTTAAGTGTCTGCGTCAGCAACGTCTACTATGACATCATAAAAGCAATGGGAGATGTAACGTGGCGAGGCGCCCTCTAGTGGTTTTGATAAGTTAACATGATACGGTTTTTGTCAAATATCTCGGAAACGGAAGCTCGTACAGCAAATTTATCTGCATAGGGGACTGCTAACTGTAGAATTTGATGAGGAATCGAATGAGCCCATCTGCGAGGCTCTACGACTTTCGATTCAAAAGTTATAGCCGTTTGAACCACATCATTTGCATATCTGTACGGTTTTTGTCCGATTTCAAGGACATTTGACACATCATTTTTCATATCTGTACGGTTTTTGTCAAATATCTCGGAAACGGAAGCTCGTACAGCAAATTTATCTGCATAGGGGACTGCTAACTGTAGAATTTGATGAGGAATCGAATGAGCCCATCTGCGAGGCTCTACGACTTTCGATTCAAAAGTTATAGCCGTTTGAGCCACATCATTTTTCATATCTGTTTGGTTTTTGTCAAATATCTCGGAAACCGAAGCTCGTACAGCAAATTTACCTGCATAGGGGACTGCTAACTGTAGAATTTGATGAGGAATCGAATGAGCCCATCTGCGAGGCTCTACGACTTTCGATTCAAAAGTTATAGCCTTTTGAGCCTGTGAGTTGCCATCACTGCTAGTCCTCTAATCAACCAGTATCAACACATCATTTATATGACAACTTGGTTAAACAAAGCTCAGAGAGCAATATGTACTCTATTCTGTCTTCAATTGGGGGTGTTTTTGTCAAAGAATGAATACAGAATAATTGTAGAAAATTCTTACTCTAAAGTTTATCCCCATTATGGACTTACTTGTTTTCTCTAAGTCAGTGTGTCAGATCCAGAAGTCACTAGCTACTCTGATGAGATGGAATGGATCACTGACTGTTTAAGTGTCTGCGTCAGCAACGTCTACTATGACATCATAAAAGCAATGGGAGATGTAACGTGGCGAGGCGCCCTCTAGTGGTTTTGATAAGTTAACATGATACGGTTTTTGTCAAATATCTCGGAAACGGAAGCTCGTACAGCAAATTTATCTGCATAGGGGACTGCTAACTGTAGAATTTGATGAGGAATCGAATGAGCCCATCTGCGAGGCTCTACGACTTTCGATTCAAAAGTTATAGCCGTTTGAACCACATCATTTTCATATCTGTACGGTTTTTGTCCGATTTCAAGGACATTTGACACATCATTTTTCATATCTGTACGGTTTTTGTCAAATATCTCGGAAACGGAAGCTCGTACAGCAAATTTATCTGCATAGGGGACTGCTAACTGTAGAATTTGATGAGGAATCGAATGAGCCCATCTGCGAGGCTCTACGACTTTCGATTCAAAAGTTATAGCCGTTTGAACCACATCATTTTCATATCTGTACGGTTTTTGTCCGATTTCAAGGACATTTGACACATCATTTTTCATATCTGTACGGTTTTTGTCAAATATCTCGGAAACGGAAGCTCGTACAGCAAATTTATCTGCATAGGGGACTGCTAACTGTAGAATTTGATGAGGAATCGAATGAGCCCATCTGCGAGGCTCTACGACTTTCGATTCAAAAGTTATAGCCGTTTGAGCCACATCATTTTTCATATCTGTTTGGTTTTTGTCAAATATCTCGGAAACCGAAGCTCGTACAGCAAATTTACCTGCATAGGGGACTGCTAACTGTAGAATTTGATGAGGAATCGAATGAGCCCATCTGCGAGGCTCTACGACTTTCGATTCAAAAGTTATAGCCTTTTGAGCCTGTGAGTTGCCATCACTGCTAGTCCTCTAATCAACCAGTATCAACACATCATTTATATGACAACTTGGTTAAACAAAGCTCAGAGAGCAATATGTACTCTATTCTGTCTTCAATTGGGGGTGTTTTTGTCAAAGAATGAATACAGAATAATTGTAGAAAATTCTTACTCTAAAGTTTATCCCCATTATGGACTTACTTGTTTTCTCTAAGTCAGTGTGTCAGATCCAGAAGTCACTAGCTACTCTGATGAGATGGAATGGATCACTGACTGTTTAAGTGTCTGCGTCAGCAACGTCTACTATGACATCATAAAAGCAATGGGAGATGTAACGTGGCGAGGCGCCCTCTAGTGGTTTTGATAAGTTAACATGATACGGTTTTTGTCAAATATCTCGGAAACGGAAGCTCGTACAGCAAATTTATCTGCATAGGGGACTGCTAACTGTAGAATTTGATGAGGAATCGAATGAGCCCATCTGCGAGGCTCTACGACTTTCGATTCAAAAGTTATAGCCTTTTGAGCCTGTGAGTTGCCATCACTGCTAGTCCTCTAATCAACCAGTATCAACACATCATTTATATGACAACTTGGTTAAACAAAGCTCAGAGAGCAATATGTACTCTATTCTGTCTTCAATTGGGGGTGTTTTTGTCAAAGAATGAATACAGAATAATTGTAGAAAAGTCTTACTCTAAAGTTTATCCCCATTATGGACTTACTTGTTTTCTCTAAGTCAGTGTGTCAGATCCAGAAGTCACTAGCTACTCTGATGAGGTGGAATGGATCACTGACTGTTTAAGTGTCTGCGTCAGCAACGTCTACTATGACATCATAAAAGCAATGGGAGATGTAACGTGGCGAGGCGCCCTCTAGTGGTTTTGATAAGTTAACATGATACGGTTTTTGTCAAATATCTCGGAAACGGAAGCTCGTACAGCAAATTTATCTGCATAGGGGACTGCTAACTGTAGAATTTGATGAGGAATCGAATGAGCCCATCTGCGAGGCTCTACGACTTTCGATTCAAAAGTTATAGCCGTTTGAACCACATCATTTTCATATCTGTACGGTTTTTGTCCGATTTCAAGGACATTTGACACATCATTTTTCATATCTGTACGGTTTTTGTCAAATATCTCGGAAACGGAAGCTCGTACAGCAAATTTATCTGCATAGGGGACTGCTAACTGTAGAATTTGATGAGGAATCGAATGAGCCCATCTGCGAGGCTCTACGACTTTCGATTCAAAAGTTATAGCCTTTTGAGCCTGTGAGTTGCCATCACTGCTAGTCCTCTAATCAACCAGTATCAACACATCATTTATATGACAACTTGGTTAAACAAAGCTCAGAGAGCAATATGTACTCTATTCTGTCTTCAATTGGGGGTGTTTTTGTCAAAGAATGAATACAGAATAATTGTAGAAAATTCTTACTCTAAAGTTTATCCCCATTATGGACTTACTTGTTTTCTCTAAGTCAGTGTGTCAGATCCAGAAGTCACTAGCTACTCTGATGAGGTGGAATGGATCACTGACTGTTTAAGTGTCTGCGTCAGCAACGTCTACTATGACATCATAAAAGCAATGGGAGATGTAACGTGGCGAGGCGCCCTCTAGTGGTTTTGATAAGTTAACATGATACGGTTTTTGTCAAATATCTCGGAAACGGAAGCTCGTACAGCAAATTTATCTGCATAGGGGACTGCTAACTGTAGAATTTGATGAGGAATCGAATGAGCCCATCTGCGAGGCTCTACGACTTTCGATTCAAAAGTTATAGCCGTTTGAACCACATCATTTTCATATCTGTACGGTTTTTGTCCGATTTCAAGGACATTTGACACATCATTTTTCATATCTGTACGGTTTTTGTCAAATATCTCGGAAACGGAAGCTCGTACAGCAAATTTATCTGCATAGGGGACTGCTAACTGTAGAATTTGATGAGGAATCGAATGAGCCCATCTGCGAGGCTCTACGACTTTCGATTCAAAAGTTATAGCCGTTTGAGCCACATCATTTTTCATATCTGTTTGGTTTTTGTCAAATATCTCGGAAACCGAAGCTCGTACAGCAAATTTACCTGCATAGGGGACTGCTAACTGTAGAATTTGATGAGGAATCGAATGAGCCCATCTGCGAGGCTCTACGACTTTCGATTCAAAAGTTATAGCCTTTTGAGCCTGTGAGTTGCCATCACTGCTAGTTCTCTAATCAACCAGTATCAACACATCATTTATATGACAACTTGGTTAAACAAAGCTCAGAGAGCAATATGTACTCTATTCTGTCTTCAATTGGGGGTGTTTTTGTCAAAGAATGAATACAGAATAATTGTAGAAAATTCTTACTCTAAAGTTTATCCCCATTATGGACTTACTTGTTTTCTCTAAGTCAGTGTGTCAGATCCAGAAGTCACTAGCTACTCTGATGAGGTGGAATGGATCACTGACTGTTTAAGTGTCTGCGTCAGCAACGTCTACTATGACATCATAAAAGCAATGGGAGATGTAACGTGGCGAGGCGCCCTCTAGTGGTTTTGATAAGTTAACATGATACGGTTTTTGTCAAATATCTCGGAAACGGAAGCTCGTACAGCAAATGTATCTGCATAGGGGACTGCTAACTGTAGAATTTGATGAGGAATCGAATGAGCCCATCTGCGAGGCTCTACGACTTTCGATTCAAAAGTTATAGCCTTTTGAGCCTGTGAGTTGCCATCACTGCTAGTCCTCTAATCAACCAGTATCAACACATCATTTATATGACAACTTGGTTAAACAAAGCTCAGAGAGCAATATGTACTCTATTCTGTCTTCAATTGGGGGTGTTTTTGTCAAAGAATGAATACAGAATAATTGTAGAAAATTCTTACTCTAAAGTTTATCCCCATTATGGACTTACTTGTTTTCTCTAAGTCAGTGTGTCAGATCCAGAAGTCCCTAGCTACTCTGATGAGATGGAATGGATCACTGACTGTTTAAGTGTCTGCGTCAGCAACGTCTACTATGACATCATAAAAGCAATGGGAGATGTAACGTGGCGAGGCGCCCTCTAGTGGTTTTGATAAGTTAACATGATACGGTTTTTGTCAAATATCTCGGAAACGGAAGCTCGTACAGCAAATTTATCTGCATAGGGGACTGCTAACTGTAGAATTTGATGAGGAATCGAATGAGCCCATCTGCGAGGCTCTACGACTTTCGATTCAAAAGTTATAGCCGTTTGAACCACATCATTTGCATATCTGTACGGTTTTTGTCCGATTTCAAGGACATTTGACACATCATTTTTCATATCTGTACGGTTTTTGTCAAATATCTCGGAAACGGAAGCTCGTACAGCAAATTTATCTGCATAGGGGACTGCTAACTGTAGAATTTGATGAGGAATCGAATGAGCCCATCTGCGAGGCTCTACGACTTTCGATTCAAAAGTTATAGCCGTTTGAGCCACATCATTTTTCATATCTGTTTGGTTTTTGTCAAATATCTCGGAAACCGAAGCTCGTACAGCAAATTTACCTGCATAGGGGACTGCTAACTGTAGAATTTGATGAGGAATCGAATGAGCCCATCTGCGAGGCTCTACGACTTTCGATTCAAAAGTTATAGCCTTTTGAGCCTGTGAGTTGCCATCACTGCTAGTCCTCTAATCAACCAGTATCAACACATCATTTATATGACAACTTGGTTAAACAAAGCTCAGAGAGCAATATGTACTCTATTCTGTCTTCAATTGGGGGTGTTTTTGTCAAAGAATGAATACAGAATAATTGTAGAAAATTCTTACTCTAAAGTTTATCCCCATTATGGACTTACTTGTTTTCTCTAAGTCAGTGTGTCAGATCCAGAAGTCACTAGCTACTCTGATGAGATGGAATGGATCACTGACTGTTTAAGTGTCTGCGTCAGCAACGTCTACTATGACATCATAAAAGCAATGGGAGATGTAACGTGGCGAGGCGCCCTCTAGTGGTTTTGATAAGTTAACATGATACGGTTTTTGTCAAATATCTCGGAAACGGAAGCTCGTACAGCAAATTTATCTGCATAGGGGACTGCTAACTGTAGAATTTGATGAGGAATCGAATGAGCCCATCTGCGAGGCTCTACGACTTTCGATTCAAAAGTTATAGCCGTTTGAACCACATCATTTTCATATCTGTACGGTTTTTGTCCGATTTCAAGGACATTTGACACATCATTTTTCATATCTGTACGGTTTTTGTCAAATATCTCGGAAACGGAAGCTCGTACAGCAAATTTATCTGCATAGGGGACTGCTAACTGTAGAATTTGATGAGGAATCGAATGAGCCCATCTGCGAGGCTCTACGACTTTCGATTCAAAAGTTATAGCCGTTTGAACCACATCATTTTCATATCTGTACGGTTTTTGTCCGATTTCAAGGACATTTGACACATCATTTTTCATATCTGTACGGTTTTTGTCAAATATCTCGGAAACGGAAGCTCGTACAGCAAATTTATCTGCATAGGGGACTGCTAACTGTAGAATTTGATGAGGAATCGAATGAGCCCATCTGCGAGGCTCTACGACTTTCGATTCAAAAGTTATAGCCGTTTGAGCCACATCATTTTTCATATCTGTTTGGTTTTTGTCAAATATCTCGGAAACCGAAGCTCGTACAGCAAATTTACCTGCATAGGGGACTGCTAACTGTAGAATTTGATGAGGAATCGAATGAGCCCATCTGCGAGGCTCTACGACTTTCGATTCAAAAGTTATAGCCTTTTGAGCCTGTGAGTTGCCATCACTGCTAGTCCTCTAATCAACCAGTATCAACACATCATTTATATGACAACTTGGTTAAACAAAGCTCAGAGAGCAATATGTACTCTATTCTGTCTTCAATTGGGGGTGTTTTTGTCAAAGAATGAATACAGAATAATTGTAGAAAATTCTTACTCTAAAGTTTATCCCCATTATGGACTTACTTGTTTTCTCTAAGTCAGTGTGTCAGATCCAGAAGTCACTAGCTACTCTGATGAGATGGAATGGATCACTGACTGTTTAAGTGTCTGCGTCAGCAACGTCTACTATGACATCATAAAAGCAATGGGAGATGTAACGTGGCGAGGCGCCCTCTAGTGGTTTTGATAAGTTAACATGATACGGTTTTTGTCAAATATCTCGGAAACGGAAGCTCGTACAGCAAATTTATCTGCATAGGGGACTGCTAACTGTAGAATTTGATGAGGAATCGAATGAGCCCATCTGCGAGGCTCTACGACTTTCGATTCAAAAGTTATAGCCTTTTGAGCCTGTGAGTTGCCATCACTGCTAGTCCTCTAATCAACCAGTATCAACACATCATTTATATGACAACTTGGTTAAACAAAGCTCAGAGAGCAATATGTACTCTATTCTGTCTTCAATTGGGGGTGTTTTTGTCAAAGAATGAATACAGAATAATTGTAGAAAAGTCTTACTCTAAAGTTTATCCCCATTATGGACTTACTTGTTTTCTCTAAGTCAGTGTGTCAGATCCAGAAGTCACTAGCTACTCTGATGAGGTGGAATGGATCACTGACTGTTTAAGTGTCTGCGTCAGCAACGTCTACTATGACATCATAAAAGCAATGGGAGATGTAACGTGGCGAGGCGCCCTCTAGTGGTTTTGATAAGTTAACATGATACGGTTTTTGTCAAATATCTCGGAAACGGAAGCTCGTACAGCAAATTTATCTGCATAGGGGACTGCTAACTGTAGAATTTGATGAGGAATCGAATGAGCCCATCTGCGAGGCTCTACGACTTTCGATTCAAAAGTTATAGCCTTTTGAGCCTGTGAGTTGCCATCACTGCTAGTCCTCTAATCAACCAGTATCAACACATCATTTATATGACAACTTGGTTAAACAAAGCTCAGAGAGCAATATGTACTCTATTCTGTCTTCAATTGGGGGTGTTTTTGTCAAAGAATGAATACAGAATAATTGTAGAAAAGTCTTACTCTAAAGTTTATCCCCATTATGGACTTACTTGTTTTCTCTAAGTCAGTGTGTCAGATCCAGAAGTCACTAGCTACTCTGATGAGGTGGAATGGATCACTGACTGTTTAAGTGTCTGCGTCAGCAACGTCTACTATGACATCATAAAAGCAATGGGAGATGTAACGTGGCGAGGCGCCCTCTAGTGGTTTTGATAAGTTAACATGATACGGTTTTTGTCAAATATCTCGGAAACGGAAGCTCGTACAGCAAATTTATCTGCATAGGGGACTGCTAACTGTAGAATTTGATGAGGAATCGAATGAGCCCATCTGCGAGGCTCTACGACTTTCGATTCAAAAGTTATAGCCGTTTGAACCACATCATTTTCATATCTGTACGGTTTTTGTCCGATTTCAAGGACATTTGACACATCATTTTTCATATCTGTACGGTTTTTGTCAAATATCTCGGAAACGGAAGCTCGTACAGCAAATTTATCTGCATAGGGGACTGCTAACTGTAGAATTTGATGAGGAATCGAATGAGCCCATCTGCGAGGCTCTACGACTTTCGATTCAAAAGTTATAGCCTTTTGAGCCTGTGAGTTGCCATCACTGCTAGTCCTCTAATCAACCAGTATCAACACATCATTTATATGACAACTTGGTTAAACAAAGCTCAGAGAGCAATATGTACTCTATTCTGTCTTCAATTGGGGGTGTTTTTGTCAAAGAATGAATACAGAATAATTGTAGAAAATTCTTACTCTAAAGTTTATCCCCATTATGGACTTACTTGTTTTCTCTAAGTCAGTGTGTCAGATCCAGAAGTCACTAGCTACTCTGATGAGGTGGAATGGATCACTGACTGTTTAAGTGTCTGCGTCAGCAACGTCTACTATGACATCATAAAAGCAATGGGAGATGTAACGTGGCGAGGCGCCCTCTAGTGGTTTTGATAAGTTAACATGATACGGTTTTTGTCAAATATCTCGGAAACGGAAGCTCGTACAGCAAATTTATCTGCATAGGGGACTGCTAACTGTAGAATTTGATGAGGAATCGAATGAGCCCATCTGCGAGGCTCTACGACTTTCGATTCAAAAGTTATAGCCGTTTGAACCACATCATTTTCATATCTGTACGGTTTTTGTCCGATTTCAAGGACATTTGACACATCATTTTTCATATCTGTACGGTTTTTGTCAAATATCTCGGAAACGGAAGCTCGTACAGCAAATTTATCTGCATAGGGGACTGCTAACTGTAGAATTTGATGAGGAATCGAATGAGCCCATCTGCGAGGCTCTACGACTTTCGATTCAAAAGTTATAGCCGTTTGAGCCACATCATTTTTCATATCTGTTTGGTTTTTGTCAAATATCTCGGAAACCGAAGCTCGTACAGCAAATTTACCTGCATAGGGGACTGCTAACTGTAGAATTTGATGAGGAATCGAATGAGCCCATCTGCGAGGCTCTACGACTTTCGATTCAAAAGTTATAGCCTTTTGAGCCTGTGAGTTGCCATCACTGCTAGTTCTCTAATCAACCAGTATCAACACATCATTTATATGACAACTTGGTTAAACAAAGCTCAGAGAGCAATATGTACTCTATTCTGTCTTCAATTGGGGGTGTTTTTGTCAAAGAATGAATACAGAATAATTGTAGAAAATTCTTACTCTAAAGTTTATCCCCATTATGGACTTACTTGTTTTCTCTAAGTCAGTGTGTCAGATCCAGAAGTCACTAGCTACTCTGATGAGGTGGAATGGATCACTGACTGTTTAAGTGTCTGCGTCAGCAACGTCTACTATGACATCATAAAAGCAATGGGAGATGTAACGTGGCGAGGCGCCCTCTAGTGGTTTTGATAAGTTAACATGATACGGTTTTTGTCAAATATCTCGGAAACGGAAGCTCGTACAGCAAATGTATCTGCATAGGGGACTGCTAACTGTAGAATTTGATGAGGAATCGAATGAGCCCATCTGCGAGGCTCTACGACTTTCGATTCAAAAGTTATAGCCTTTTGAGCCTGTGAGTTGCCATCACTGCTAGTCCTCTAATCAACCAGTATCAACACATCATTTATATGACAACTTGGTTAAACAAAGCTCAGAGAGCAATATGTACTCTATTCTGTCTTCAATTGGGGGTGTTTTTGTCAAAGAATGAATACAGAATAATTGTAGAAAATTCTTACTCTAAAGTTTATCCCCATTATGGACTTACTTGTTTTCTCTAAGTCAGTGTGTCAGATCCAGAAGTCCCTAGCTACTCTGATGAGATGGAATGGATCACTGACTGTTTAAGTGTCTGCGTCAGCAACGTCTACTATGACATCATAAAAGCAATGGGAGATGTAACGTGGCGAGGCGCCCTCTAGTGGTTTTGATAAGTTAACATGATACGGTTTTTGTCAAATATCTCGGAAACGGAAGCTCGTACAGCAAATTTATCTGCATAGGGGACTGCTAACTGTAGAATTTGATGAGGAATCGAATGAGCCCATCTGCGAGGCTCTACGACTTTCGATTCAAAAGTTATAGCCGTTTGAACCACATCATTTGCATATCTGTACGGTTTTTGTCCGATTTCAAGGACATTTGACACATCATTTTTCATATCTGTACGGTTTTTGTCAAATATCTCGGAAACGGAAGCTCGTACAGCAAATTTATCTGCATAGGGGACTGCTAACTGTAGAATTTGATGAGGAATCGAATGAGCCCATCTGCGAGGCTCTACGACTTTCGATTCAAAAGTTATAGCCGTTTGAGCCACATCATTTTTCATATCTGTTTGGTTTTTGTCAAATATCTCGGAAACCGAAGCTCGTACAGCAAATTTACCTGCATAGGGGACTGCTAACTGTAGAATTTGATGAGGAATCGAATGAGCCCATCTGCGAGGCTCTACGACTTTCGATTCAAAAGTTATAGCCTTTTGAGCCTGTGAGTTGCCATCACTGCTAGTCCTCTAATCAACCAGTATCAACACATCATTTATATGACAACTTGGTTAAACAAAGCTCAGAGAGCAATATGTACTCTATTCTGTCTTCAATTGGGGGTGTTTTTGTCAAAGAATGAATACAGAATAATTGTAGAAAATTCTTACTCTAAAGTTTATCCCCATTATGGACTTACTTGTTTTCTCTAAGTCAGTGTGTCAGATCCAGAAGTCACTAGCTACTCTGATGAGATGGAATGGATCACTGACTGTTTAAGTGTCTGCGTCAGCAACGTCTACTATGACATCATAAAAGCAATGGGAGATGTAACGTGGCGAGGCGCCCTCTAGTGGTTTTGATAAGTTAACATGATACGGTTTTTGTCAAATATCTCGGAAACGGAAGCTCGTACAGCAAATTTATCTGCATAGGGGACTGCTAACTGTAGAATTTGATGAGGAATCGAATGAGCCCATCTGCGAGGCTCTACGACTTTCGATTCAAAAGTTATAGCCGTTTGAACCACATCATTTTCATATCTGTACGGTTTTTGTCCGATTTCAAGGACATTTGACACATCATTTTTCATATCTGTACGGTTTTTGTCAAATATCTCGGAAACGGAAGCTCGTACAGCAAATTTATCTGCATAGGGGACTGCTAACTGTAGAATTTGATGAGGAATCGAATGAGCCCATCTGCGAGGCTCTACGACTTTCGATTCAAAAGTTATAGCCGTTTGAACCACATCATTTTCATATCTGTACGGTTTTTGTCCGATTTCAAGGACATTTGACACATCATTTTTCATATCTGTACGGTTTTTGTCAAATATCTCGGAAACGGAAGCTCGTACAGCAAATTTATCTGCATAGGGGACTGCTAACTGTAGAATTTGATGAGGAATCGAATGAGCCCATCTGCGAGGCTCTACGACTTTCGATTCAAAAGTTATAGCCGTTTGAGCCACATCATTTTTCATATCTGTTTGGTTTTTGTCAAATATCTCGGAAACCGAAGCTCGTACAGCAAATTTACCTGCATAGGGGACTGCTAACTGTAGAATTTGATGAGGAATCGAATGAGCCCATCTGCGAGGCTCTACGACTTTCGATTCAAAAGTTATAGCCTTTTGAGCCTGTGAGTTGCCATCACTGCTAGTCCTCTAATCAACCAGTATCAACACATCATTTATATGACAACTTGGTTAAACAAAGCTCAGAGAGCAATATGTACTCTATTCTGTCTTCAATTGGGGGTGTTTTTGTCAAAGAATGAATACAGAATAATTGTAGAAAATTCTTACTCTAAAGTTTATCCCCATTATGGACTTACTTGTTTTCTCTAAGTCAGTGTGTCAGATCCAGAAGTCACTAGCTACTCTGATGAGATGGAATGGATCACTGACTGTTTAAGTGTCTGCGTCAGCAACGTCTACTATGACATCATAAAAGCAATGGGAGATGTAACGTGGCGAGGCGCCCTCTAGTGGTTTTGATAAGTTAACATGATACGGTTTTTGTCAAATATCTCGGAAACGGAAGCTCGTACAGCAAATTTATCTGCATAGGGGACTGCTAACTGTAGAATTTGATGAGGAATCGAATGAGCCCATCTGCGAGGCTCTACGACTTTCGATTCAAAAGTTATAGCCTTTTGAGCCTGTGAGTTGCCATCACTGCTAGTCCTCTAATCAACCAGTATCAACACATCATTTATATGACAACTTGGTTAAACAAAGCTCAGAGAGCAATATGTACTCTATTCTGTCTTCAATTGGGGGTGTTTTTGTCAAAGAATGAATACAGAATAATTGTAGAAAAGTCTTACTCTAAAGTTTATCCCCATTATGGACTTACTTGTTTTCTCTAAGTCAGTGTGTCAGATCCAGAAGTCACTAGCTACTCTGATGAGGTGGAATGGATCACTGACTGTTTAAGTGTCTGCGTCAGCAACGTCTACTATGACATCATAAAAGCAATGGGAGATGTAACGTGGCGAGGCGCCCTCTAGTGGTTTTGATAAGTTAACATGATACGGTTTTTGTCAAATATCTCGGAAACGGAAGCTCGTACAGCAAATTTATCTGCATAGGGGACTGCTAACTGTAGAATTTGATGAGGAATCGAATGAGCCCATCTGCGAGGCTCTACGACTTTCGATTCAAAAGTTATAGCCGTTTGAACCACATCATTTTCATATCTGTACGGTTTTTGTCCGATTTCAAGGACATTTGACACATCATTTTTCATATCTGTACGGTTTTTGTCAAATATCTCGGAAACGGAAGCTCGTACAGCAAATTTATCTGCATAGGGGACTGCTAACTGTAGAATTTGATGAGGAATCGAATGAGCCCATCTGCGAGGCTCTACGACTTTCGATTCAAAAGTTATAGCCTTTTGAGCCTGTGAGTTGCCATCACTGCTAGTTCTCTAATCAACCAGTATCAACACATCATTTATATGACAACTTGGTTAAACAAAGCTCAGAGAGCAATATGTACTCTATTCTGTCTTCAATTGGGGGTGTTTTTGTCAAAGAATGAATACAGAATAATTGTAGAAAATTCTTACTCTAAAGTTTATCCCCATTATGGACTTACTTGTTTTCTCTAAGTCAGTGTGTCAGATCCAGAAGTCACTAGCTACTCTGATGAGATGGAATGGATCACTGACTGTTTAAGTGTCTGCGTCAGCAACGTCTACTATGACATCATAAAAGCAATGGGAGATGTAACGTGGCGAGGCGCCCTCTAGTGGTTTTGATAAGTTAACATGATACGGTTTTTGTCAAATATCTCGGAAACGGAAGCTCGTACAGCAAATTTATCTGCATAGGGGACTGCTAACTGTAGAATTTGATGAGGAATCGAATGAGCCCATCTGCGAGGCTCTACGACTTTCGATTCAAAAGTTATAGCCGTTTGAACCACATCATTTTCATATCTGTACGGTTTTTGTCCGATTTCAAGGACATTTGACACATCATTTTTCATATCTGTACGGTTTTTGTCAAATATCTCGGAAACGGAAGCTCGTACAGCAAATTTATCTGCATAGGGGACTGCTAACTGTAGAATTTGATGAGGAATCGAATGAGCCCATCTGCGAGGCTCTACGACTTTCGATTCAAAAGTTATAGCCGTTTGAACCACATCATTTTCATATCTGTACGGTTTTTGTCCGATTTCAAGGACATTTGACACATCATTTTTCATATCTGTACGGTTTTTGTCAAATATCTCGGAAACGGAAGCTCGTACAGCAAATTTATCTGCATAGGGGACTGCTAACTGTAGAATTTGATGAGGAATCGAATGAGCCCATCTGCGAGGCTCTACGACTTTCGATTCAAAAGTTATAGCCGTTTGAGCCACATCATTTTTCATATCTGTTTGGTTTTTGTCAAATATCTCGGAAACCGAAGCTCGTACAGCAAATTTACCTGCATAGGGGACTGCTAACTGTAGAATTTGATGAGGAATCGAATGAGCCCATCTGCGAGGCTCTACGACTTTCGATTCAAAAGTTATAGCCTTTTGAGCCTGTGAGTTGCCATCACTGCTAGTTCTCTAATCAACCAGTATCAACACATCATTTATATGACAACTTGGTTAAACAAAGCTCAGAGAGCAATATGTACTCTATTCTGTCTTCAATTGGGGGTGTTTTTGTCAAAGAATGAATACAGAATAATTGTAGAAAATTCTTACTCTAAAGTTTATCCCCATTATGGACTTACTTGTTTTCTCTAAGTCAGTGTGTCAGATCCAGAAGTCACTAGCTACTCTGATGAGGTGGAATGGATCACTGACTGTTTAAGTGTCTGCGTCAGCAACGTCTACTATGACATCATAAAAGCAATGGGAGATGTAACGTGGCGAGGCGCCCTCTAGTGGTTTTGATAAGTTAACATGATACGGTTTTTGTCAAATATCTCGGAAACGGAAGCTCGTACAGCAAATGTATCTGCATAGGGGACTGCTAACTGTAGAATTTGATGAGGAATCGAATGAGCCCATCTGCGAGGCTCTACGACTTTCGATTCAAAAGTTATAGCCTTTTGAGCCTGTGAGTTGCCATCACTGCTAGTCCTCTAATCAACCAGTATCAACACATCATTTATATGACAACTTGGTTAAACAAAGCTCAGAGAGCAATATGTACTCTATTCTGTCTTCAATTGGGGGTGTTTTTGTCAAAGAATGAATACAGAATAATTGTAGAAAATTCTTACTCTAAAGTTTATCCCCATTATGGACTTACTTGTTTTCTCTAAGTCAGTGTGTCAGATCCAGAAGTCACTAGCTACTCTGATGAGATGGAATGGATCACTGACTGTTTAAGTGTCTGCGTCAGCAACGTCTACTATGACATCATAAAAGCAATGGGAGATGTAACGTGGCGAGGCGCCCTCTAGTGGTTTTGATAAGTTAACATGATACGGTTTTTGTCAAATATCTCGGAAACGGAAGCTCGTACAGCAAATTTATCTGCATAGGGGACTGCTAACTGTAGAATTTGATGAGGAATCGAATGAGCCCATCTGCGAGGCTCTACGACTTTCGATTCAAAAGTTATAGCCGTTTGAACCACATCATTTGCATATCTGTACGGTTTTTGTCCGATTTCAAGGACATTTGACACATCATTTTTCATATCTGTACGGTTTTTGTCAAATATCTCGGAAACGGAAGCTCGTACAGCAAATTTATCTGCATAGGGGACTGCTAACTGTAGAATTTGATGAGGAATCGAATGAGCCCATCTGCGAGGCTCTACGACTTTCGATTCAAAAGTTATAGCCTTTTGAGCCTGTGAGTTGCCATCACTGCTAGTTCTCTAATCAACCAGTATCAACACATCATTTATATGACAACTTGGTTAAACAAAGCTCAGAGAGCAATATGTACTCTATTCTGTCTTCAATTGGGGGTGTTTTTGTCAAAGAATGAATACAGAATAATTGTAGAAAATTCTTACTCTAAAGTTTATCCCCATTATGGACTTACTTGTTTTCTCTAAGTCAGTGTGTCAGATCCAGAAGTCACTAGCTACTCTGATGAGATGGAATGGATCACTGACTGTTTAAGTGTCTGCGTCAGCAACGTCTACTATGACATCATAAAAGCAATGGGAGATGTAACGTGGCGAGGCGCCCTCTAGTGGTTTTGATAAGTTAACATGATACGGTTTTTGTCAAATATCTCGGAAACGGAAGCTCGTACAGCAAATTTATCTGCATAGGGGACTGCTAACTGTAGAATTTGATGAGGAATCGAATGAGCCCATCTGCGAGGCTCTACGACTTTCGATTCAAAAGTTATAGCCGTTTGAACCACATCATTTTCATATCTGTACGGTTTTTGTCCGATTTCAAGGACATTTGACACATCATTTTTCATATCTGTACGGTTTTTGTCAAATATCTCGGAAACGGAAGCTCGTACAGCAAATTTATCTGCATAGGGGACTGCTAACTGTAGAATTTGATGAGGAATCGAATGAGCCCATCTGCGAGGCTCTACGACTTTCGATTCAAAAGTTATAGCCGTTTGAACCACATCATTTTCATATCTGTACGGTTTTTGTCCGATTTCAAGGACATTTGACACATCATTTTTCATATCTGTACGGTTTTTGTCAAATATCTCGGAAACGGAAGCTCGTACAGCAAATTTATCTGCATAGGGGACTGCTAACTGTAGAATTTGATGAGGAATCGAATGAGCCCATCTGCGAGGCTCTACGACTTTCGATTCAAAAGTTATAGCCGTTTGAGCCACATCATTTTTCATATCTGTTTGGTTTTTGTCAAATATCTCGGAAACCGAAGCTCGTACAGCAAATTTACCTGCATAGGGGACTGCTAACTGTAGAATTTGATGAGGAATCGAATGAGCCCATCTGCGAGGCTCTACGACTTTCGATTCAAAAGTTATAGCCTTTTGAGCCTGTGAGTTGCCATCACTGCTAGTTCTCTAATCAACCAGTATCAACACATCATTTATATGACAACTTGGTTAAACAAAGCTCAGAGAGCAATATGTACTCTATTCTGTCTTCAATTGGGGGTGTTTTTGTCAAAGAATGAATACAGAATAATTGTAGAAAATTCTTACTCTAAAGTTTATCCCCATTATGGACTTACTTGTTTTCTCTAAGTCAGTGTGTCAGATCCAGAAGTCACTAGCTACTCTGATGAGGTGGAATGGATCACTGACTGTTTAAGTGTCTGCGTCAGCAACGTCTACTATGACATCATAAAAGCAATGGGAGATGTAACGTGGCGAGGCGCCCTCTAGTGGTTTTGATAAGTTAACATGATACGGTTTTTGTCAAATATCTCGGAAACGGAAGCTCGTACAGCAAATGTATCTGCATAGGGGACTGCTAACTGTAGAATTTGATGAGGAATCGAATGAGCCCATCTGCGAGGCTCTACGACTTTCGATTCAAAAGTTATAGCCTTTTGAGCCTGTGAGTTGCCATCACTGCTAGTCCTCTAATCAACCAGTATCAACACATCATTTATATGACAACTTGGTTAAACAAAGCTCAGAGAGCAATATGTACTCTATTCTGTCTTCAATTGGGGGTGTTTTTGTCAAAGAATGAATACAGAATAATTGTAGAAAATTCTTACTCTAAAGTTTATCCCCATTATGGACTTACTTGTTTTCTCTAAGTCAGTGTGTCAGATCCAGAAGTCACTAGCTACTCTGATGAGATGGAATGGATCACTGACTGTTTAAGTGTCTGCGTCAGCAACGTCTACTATGACATCATAAAAGCAATGGGAGATGTAACGTGGCGAGGCGCCCTCTAGTGGTTTTGATAAGTTAACATGATACGGTTTTTGTCAAATATCTCGGAAACGGAAGCTCGTACAGCAAATTTATCTGCATAGGGGACTGCTAACTGTAGAATTTGATGAGGAATCGAATGAGCCCATCTGCGAGGCTCTACGACTTTCGATTCAAAAGTTATAGCCGTTTGAACCACATCATTTGCATATCTGTACGGTTTTTGTCCGATTTCAAGGACATTTGACACATCATTTTTCATATCTGTACGGTTTTTGTCAAATATCTCGGAAACGGAAGCTCGTACAGCAAATTTATCTGCATAGGGGACTGCTAACTGTAGAATTTGATGAGGAATCGAATGAGCCCATCTGCGAGGCTCTACGACTTTCGATTCAAAAGTTATAGCCGTTTGAGCCACATCATTTTTCATATCTGTTTGGTTTTTGTCAAATATCTCGGAAACCGAAGCTCGTACAGCAAATTTACCTGCATAGGGGACTGCTAACTGTAGAATTTGATGAGGAATCGAATGAGCCCATCTGCGAGGCTCTACGACTTTCGATTCAAAAGTTATAGCCTTTTGAGCCTGTGAGTTGCCATCACTGCTAGTCCTCTAATCAACCAGTATCAACACATCATTTATATGACAACTTGGTTAAACAAAGCTCAGAGAGCAATATGTACTCTATTCTGTCTTCAATTGGGGGTGTTTTTGTCAAAGAATGAATACAGAATAATTGTAGAAAATTCTTACTCTAAAGTTTATCCCCATTATGGACTTACTTGTTTTCTCTAAGTCAGTGTGTCAGATCCAGAAGTCACTAGCTACTCTGATGAGATGGAATGGATCACTGACTGTTTAAGTGTCTGCGTCAGCAACGTCTACTATGACATCATAAAAGCAATGGGAGATGTAACGTGGCGAGGCGCCCTCTAGTGGTTTTGATAAGTTAACATGATACGGTTTTTGTCAAATATCTCGGAAACGGAAGCTCGTACAGCAAATTTATCTGCATAGGGGACTGCTAACTGTAGAATTTGATGAGGAATCGAATGAGCCCATCTGCGAGGCTCTACGACTTTCGATTCAAAAGTTATAGCCGTTTGAACCACATCATTTTCATATCTGTACGGTTTTTGTCCGATTTCAAGGACATTTGACACATCATTTTTCATATCTGTACGGTTTTTGTCAAATATCTCGGAAACGGAAGCTCGTACAGCAAATTTATCTGCATAGGGGACTGCTAACTGTAGAATTTGATGAGGAATCGAATGAGCCCATCTGCGAGGCTCTACGACTTTCGATTCAAAAGTTATAGCCGTTTGAACCACATCATTTTCATATCTGTACGGTTTTTGTCCGATTTCAAGGACATTTGACACATCATTTTTCATATCTGTACGGTTTTTGTCAAATATCTCGGAAACGGAAGCTCGTACAGCAAATTTATCTGCATAGGGGACTGCTAACTGTAGAATTTGATGAGGAATCGAATGAGCCCATCTGCGAGGCTCTACGACTTTCGATTCAAAAGTTATAGCCGTTTGAGCCACATCATTTTTCATATCTGTTTGGTTTTTGTCAAATATCTCGGAAACCGAAGCTCGTACAGCAAATTTACCTGCGTAGGGGACTGCTAACTGTAGAATTTGATGAGGAATCGAATGAGCCCATCTGCGAGGCTCTACGACTTTCGATTCAAAAGTTATAGCCTTTTGAGCCTGTGAGTTGCCATCACTGCTAGTCCTCTAATCAACCAGTATCAACACATCATTTATATGACAACTTGGTTAAACAAAGCTCAGAGAGCAATATGTACTCTATTCTGTCTTCAATTGGGGGTGTTTTTGTCAAAGAATGAATACAGAATAATTGTAGAAAATTCTTACTCTAAAGTTTATCCCCATTATGGACTTACTTGTTTTCTCTAAGTCAGTGTGTCAGATCCAGAAGTCACTAGCTACTCTGATGAGATGGAATGGATCACTGACTGTTTAAGTGTCTGCGTCAGCAACGTCTACTATGACATCATAAAAGCAATGGGAGATGTAACGTGGCGAGGCGCCCTCTAGTGGTTTTGATAAGTTAACATGATACGGTTTTTGTCAAATATCTCGGAAACGGAAGCTCGTACAGCAAATTTATCTGCATAGGGGACTGCTAACTGTAGAATTTGATGAGGAATCGAATGAGCCCATCTGCGAGGCTCTACGACTTTCGATTCAAAAGTTATAGCCTTTTGAGCCTGTGAGTTGCCATCACTGCTAGTCCTCTAATCAACCAGTATCAACACATCATTTATATGACAACTTGGTTAAACAAAGCTCAGAGAGCAATATGTACTCTATTCTGTCTTCAATTGGGGGTGTTTTTGTCAAAGAATGAATACAGAATAATTGTAGAAAAGTCTTACTCTAAAGTTTATCCCCATTATGGACTTACTTGTTTTCTCTAAGTCAGTGTGTCAGATCCAGAAGTCACTAGCTACTCTGATGAGGTGGAATGGATCACTGACTGTTTAAGTGTCTGCGTCAGCAACGTCTACTATGACATCATAAAAGCAATGGGAGATGTAACGTGGCGAGGCGCCCTCTAGTGGTTTTGATAAGTTAACATGATACGGTTTTTGTCAAATATCTCGGAAACGGAAGCTCGTACAGCAAATTTATCTGCATAGGGGACTGCTAACTGTAGAATTTGATGAGGAATCGAATGAGCCCATCTGCGAGGCTCTACGACTTTCGATTCAAAAGTTATAGCCGTTTGAACCACATCATTTTCATATCTGTACGGTTTTTGTCCGATTTCAAGGACATTTGACACATCATTTTTCATATCTGTACGGTTTTTGTCAAATATCTCGGAAACGGAAGCTCGTACAGCAAATTTATCTGCATAGGGGACTGCTAACTGTAGAATTTGATGAGGAATCGAATGAGCCCATCTGCGAGGCTCTACGACTTTCGATTCAAAAGTTATAGCCTTTTGAGCCTGTGAGTTGCCATCACTGCTAGTCCTCTAATCAACCAGTATCAACACATCATTTATATGACAACTTGGTTAAACAAAGCTCAGAGAGCAATATGTACTCTATTCTGTCTTCAATTGGGGGTGTTTTTGTCAAAGAATGAATACAGAATAATTGTAGAAAATTCTTACTCTAAAGTTTATCCCCATTATGGACTTACTTGTTTTCTCTAAGTCAGTGTGTCAGATCCAGAAGTCACTAGCTACTCTGATGAGGTGGAATGGATCACTGACTGTTTAAGTGTCTGCGTCAGCAACGTCTACTATGACATCATAAAAGCAATGGGAGATGTAACGTGGCGAGGCGCCCTCTAGTGGTTTTGATAAGTTAACATGATACGGTTTTTGTCAAATATCTCGGAAACGGAAGCTCGTACAGCAAATTTATCTGCATAGGGGACTGCTAACTGTAGAATTTGATGAGGAATCGAATGAGCCCATCTGCGAGGCTCTACGACTTTCGATTCAAAAGTTATAGCCGTTTGAACCACATCATTTTCATATCTGTACGGTTTTTGTCCGATTTCAAGGACATTTGACACATCATTTTTCATATCTGTACGGTTTTTGTCAAATATCTCGGAAACGGAAGCTCGTACAGCAAATTTATCTGCATAGGGGACTGCTAACTGTAGAATTTGATGAGGAATCGAATGAGCCCATCTGCGAGGCTCTACGACTTTCGATTCAAAAGTTATAGCCTTTTGAGCCTGTGAGTTGCCATCACTGCTAGTTCTCTAATCAACCAGTATCAACACATCATTTATATGACAACTTGGTTAAACAAAGCTCAGAGAGCAATATGTACTCTATTCTGTCTTCAATTGGGGGTGTTTTTGTCAAAGAATGAATACAGAATAATTGTAGAAAATTCTTACTCTAAAGTTTATCCCCATTATGGACTTACTTGTTTTCTCTAAGTCAGTGTGTCAGATCCAGAAGTCACTAGCTACTCTGATGAGATGGAATGGATCACTGACTGTTTAAGTGTCTGCGTCAGCAACGTCTACTATGACATCATAAAAGCAATGGGAGATGTAACGTGGCGAGGCGCCCTCTAGTGGTTTTGATAAGTTAACATGATACGGTTTTTGTCAAATATCTCGGAAACGGAAGCTCGTACAGCAAATTTATCTGCATAGGGGACTGCTAACTGTAGAATTTGATGAGGAATCGAATGAGCCCATCTGCGAGGCTCTACGACTTTCGATTCAAAGGTTATAGCCGTTTGAACCACATCATTTTCATATCTGTACGGTTTTTGTCCGATTTCAAGGACATTTGACACATCATTTTTCATATCTGTACGGTTTTTGTCAAATATCTCGGAAACGGAAGCTCGTACAGCAAATTTATCTGCATAGGGGACTGCTAACTGTAGAATTTGATGAGGAATCGAATGAGCCCATCTGCGAGGCTCTACGACTTTCGATTCAAAAGTTATAGCCGTTTGAACCACATCATTTTCATATCTGTACGGTTTTTGTCCGATTTCAAGGACATTTGACACATCATTTTTCATATCTGTACGGTTTTTGTCAAATATCTCGGAAACGGAAGCTCGTACAGCAAATTTATCTGCATAGGGGACTGCTAACTGTAGAATTTGATGAGGAATCGAATGAGCCCATCTGCGAGGCTCTACGACTTTCGATTCAAAAGTTATAGCCGTTTGAGCCACATCATTTTTCATATCTGTTTGGTTTTTGTCAAATATCTCGGAAACCGAAGCTCGTACAGCAAATTTACCTGCATAGGGGACTGCTAACTGTAGAATTTGATGAGGAATCGAATGAGCCCATCTGCGAGGCTCTACGACTTTCGATTCAAAAGTTATAGCCTTTTGAGCCTGTGAGTTGCCATCACTGCTAGTCCTCTAATCAACCAGTATCAACACATCATTTATATGACAACTTGGTTAAACAAAGCTCAGAGAGCAATATGTACTCTATTCTGTCTTCAATTGGGGGTGTTTTTGTCAAAGAATGAATACAGAATAATTGTAGAAAAGTCTTACTCTAAAGTTTATCCCCATTATGGACTTACTTGTTTTCTCTAAGTCAGTGTGTCAGATCCAGAAGTCACTAGCTACTCTGATGAGGTGGAATGGATCACTGACTGTTTAAGTGTCTGCGTCAGCAACGTCTACTATGACATCATAAAAGCAATGGGAGATGTAACGTGGCGAGGCGCCCTCTAGTGGTTTTGATAAGTTAACATGATACGGTTTTTGTCAAATATCTCGGAAACGGAAGCTCGTACAGCAAATTTATCTGCATAGGGGACTGCTAACTGTAGAATTTGATGAGGAATCGAATGAGCCCATCTGCGAGGCTCTACGACTTTCGATTCAAAAGTTATAGCCGTTTGAACCACATCATTTTCATATCTGTACGGTTTTTGTCCGATTTCAAGGACATTTGACACATCATTTTTCATATCTGTACGGTTTTTGTCAAATATCTCGGAAACGGAAGCTCGTACAGCAAATTTATCTGCATAGGGGACTGCTAACTGTAGAATTTGATGAGGAATCGAATGAGCCCATCTGCGAGGCTCTACGACTTTCGATTCAAAAGTTATAGCCTTTTGAGCCTGTGAGTTGCCATCACTGCTAGTCCTCTAATCAACCAGTATCAACACATCATTTATATGACAACTTGGTTAAACAAAGCTCAGAGAGCAATATGTACTCTATTCTGTCTTCAATTGGGGGTGTTTTTGTCAAAGAATGAATACAGAATAATTGTAGAAAATTCTTACTCTAAAGTTTATCCCCATTATGGACTTACTTGTTTTCTCTAAGTCAGTGTGTCAGATCCAGAAGTCACTAGCTACTCTGATGAGATGGAATGGATCACTGACTGTTTAAGTGTCTGCGTCAGCAACGTCTACTATGACATCATAAAAGCAATGGGAGATGTAACGTGGCGAGGCGCCCTCTAGTGGTTTTGATAAGTTAACATGATACGGTTTTTGTCAAATATCTCGGAAACGGAAGCTCGTACAGCAAATGTATCTGCATAGGGGACTGCTAACTGTAGAATTTGATGAGGAATCGAATGAGCCCATCTGCAAGGCTCTACGACTTTCGATTCAAAAGTTATAGCCTTTTGAGCCTGTGAGTTGCCATCACTGCTAGTCCTCTAATCAACCAGTATCAACACATCATTTATATGACAACTTGGTTAAACAAAGCTCAGAGAGCAATATGTACTCTATTCTGTCTTCAATTGGGGGTGTTTTTGTCAAAGAATTAATACAGAATAATTGTAGAAAATTCTTACTCTAAAGTTTATCCCCATTATGGACTTACTTGTTTTCTCTAAGTCAGTGTGTCAGATCCAGAAGTCACTAGCTACTCTGATGAGGTGGAATGGATCACTGACTGTTTAAGTGTCTGCGTCAGCAACGTCTACTATGACATCATAAAAGCAATGGGAGATGTAACGTGGCGAGGCGCCCTCTAGTGGTTTTGATAAGTTAACATGATACGGTTTTTGTCAAATATCTCGGAAACGGAAGCTCGTACAGCAAATTTATCTGCATAGGGGACTGCTAACTGTAGAATTTGATGAGGAATCGAATGAGCCCATCTGCGAGGCTCTACAACTTTCGATTCAAAAGTTATAGCCGTTTGAACCACATCATTTGCATATCTGTACGGTTTTTGTCCGATTTCAAGGACATTTGACACATCATTTTTCATATCTGTACGGTTTTTGTCAAATATCTCGGAAACGGAAGCTCGTACAGCAAATTTATCTGCATAGGGGACTGCTAACTGTAGAATTTGATGAGGAATCGAATGAGCCCATCTGCGAGGCTCTACGACTTTCGATTCAAAAGTTATAGCCGTTTGAGCCACATCATTTTTCATATCTGTTTGGTTTTTGTCAAATATCTCGGAAACCGAAGCTCGTACAGCAAATTTACCTGCATAGGGGACTGCTAACTGTAGAATTTGATGAGGAATCGAATGAGCCCATCTGCGAGGCTCTACGACTTTCGATTCAAAAGTTATAGCCTTTTGAGCCTGTGAGTTGCCATCACTGCTAGTCCTCTAATCAACCAGTATCAACACATCATTTATATGACAACTTGGTTAAACAAAGCTCAGAGAGCAATATGTACTCTATTCTGTCTTCAATTGGGGGTGTTTTTGTCAAAGAATGAATACAGAATAATTGTAGAAAATTCTTACTCTAAAGTTTATCCCCATTATGGACTTACTTGTTTTCTCTAAGTCAGTGTGTCAGATCCAGAAGTCACTAGCTACTCTGATGAGGTGGAATGGATCACTGACTGTTTAAGTGTCTGCGTCAGCAACGTCTACTATGACATCATAAAAGCAATGGGAGATGTAACGTGGCGAGGCGCCCTCTAGTGGTTTTGATAAGTTAACATGATACGGTTTTTGTCAAATATCTCGGAAACGGAAGCTCGTACAGCAAATTTATCTGCATAGGGGACTGCTAACTGTAGAATTTGATGAGGAATCGAATGAGCCCATCTGCGAGGCTCTACGACTTTCGATTCAAAAGTTATAGCCGTTTGAACCACATCATTTGCATATCTGTACGGTTTTTGTCCGATTTCAAGGACATTTGACACATCATTTTTCATATCTGTACGGTTTTTGTCAAATATCTCGGAAACGGAAGCTCGTACAGCAAATTTATCTGCATAGGGGACTGCTAACTGTAGAATTTGATGAGGAATCGAATGAGCCCATCTGCGAGGCTCTACGACTTTCGATTCAAAAGTTATAGCCGTTTGAACCACATCATTTGCATATCTGTACGGTTTTTGTCCGATTTCAAGGACATTTGACACATCATTTTTCATATCTGTACGGTTTTTGTCAAATATCTCGGAAACGGAAGCTCGTACAGCAAATTTATCTGCAAAGGGGACTGCTAACTGTAGAATTTGATGAGGAATCGAATGAGCCCATCTGCGAGGCTCTACGACTTTCGATTCAAAAGTTATAGCCGTTTGAGCCACATCATTTTTCATATCTGTTTGGTTTTTGTCAAATATCTCGGAAACCGAAGCTCGTACAGCAAATTTACCTGCATAGGGGACTGCTAACTGTAGAATTTGATGAGGAATCGAATGAGCCCATCTGCGAGGCTCTACGACTTTCGATTCAAAAGTTATAGCCTTTTGAGCCTGTGAGTTGCCATCACTGCTAGTTCTCTAATCAACCAGTATCAACACATCATTTATATGACAACTTGGTTAAACAAAGCTCAGAGAGCAATATGTACTCTATTCTGTCTTCAATTGGGGGTGTTTTTGTCAAAGAATGAATACAGAATAATTGTAGAAAATTCTTACTCTAAAGTTTATCCCCATTATGGACTTACTTGTTTTCTCTAAGTCAGTGTGTCAGATCCAGAAGTCACTAGCTACTCTGATGAGGTGGAATGGATCACTGACTGTTTAAGTGTCTGCGTCAGCAACGTCTACTATGACATCATAAAAGCAATGGGAGATGTAACGTGGCGAGGCGCCCTCTAGTGGTTTTGATAAGTTAACATGATACGGTTTTTGTCAAATATCTCGGAAACGGAAGCTCGTACAGCAAATGTATCTGCGTAGGGGACTGCTAACTGTAGAATTTGATGAGGAATCGAATGAGCCCATCTGCGAGGCTCTACGACTTTCGATTCAAAAGTTATAGCCTTTTGAGCCTGTGAGTTGCCATCACTGCTAGTCCTCTAATCAACCAGTATCAACACATCATTTATATGACAACTTGGTTAAACAAAGCTCAGAGAGCAATATGTACTCTATTCTGTCTTCAATTGGGGGTGTTTTTGTCAAAGAATGAATACAGAATAATTGTAGAAAATTCTTACTCTAAAGTTTATCCCCATTATGGACTTACTTGTTTTCTCTAAGTCAGTGTGTCAGATCCAGAAGTCACTAGCTACTCTGATGAGATGGAATGGATCACTGACTGTTTAAGTGTCTGCGTCAGCAACGTCTACTATGACATCATAAAAGCAATGGGAGATGTAACGTGGCGAGGCGCCCTCTAGTGGTTTTGATAAGTTAACATGATACGGTTTTTGTCAAATATCTCGGAAACGGAAGCTCGTACAGCAAATTTATCTGCATAGGGGACTGCTAACTGTAGAATTTGATGAGGAATCGAATGAGCCCATCTGCGAGGCTCTACGACTTTCGATTCAAAAGTTATAGCCGTTTGAACCACATCATTTGCATATCTGTACGGTTTTTGTCCGATTTCAAGGACATTTGACACATCATTTTTCATATCTGTACGGTTTTTGTCAAATATCTCGGAAACGGAAGCTCGTACAGCAAATTTATCTGCAAAGGGGACTGCTAACTGTAGAATTTGATGAGGAATCGAATGAGCCCATCTGCGAGGCTCTACGACTTTCGATTCAAAAGTTATAGCCGTTTGAGCCACATCATTTTTCATATCTGTTTGGTTTTTGTCAAATATCTCGGAAACCGAAGCTCGTACAGCAAATTTACCTGCATAGGGGACTGCTAACTGTAGAATTTGATGAGGAATCGAATGAGCCCATCTGCGAGGCTCTACGACTTTCGATTCAAAAGTTATAGCCTTTTGAGCCTGTGAGTTGCCATCACTGCTAGTCCTCTAATCAACCAGTATCAACACATCATTTATATGACAACTTGGTTAAACAAAGCTCAGAGAGCAATATGTACTCTATTCTGTCTTCAATTGGGGGTGTTTTTGTCAAAGAATGAATACAGAATAATTGTAGAAAATTCTTACTCTAAAGTTTATCCCCATTATGGACTTACTTGTTTTCTCTAAGTCAGTGTGTCAGATCCAGAAGTCACTAGCTACTCTGATGAGATGGAATGGATCACTGACTGTTTAAGTGTCTGCGTCAGCAACGTCTACTATGACATCATAAAAGCAATGGGAGATGTAACGTGGCGAGGCGCCCTCTAGTGGTTTTGATAAGTTAACATGATACGGTTTTTGTCAAATATCTCGGAAACGGAAGCTCGTACAGCAAATTTATCTGCATAGGGGACTGCTAACTGTAGAATTTGATGAGGAATCGAATGAGCCCATCTGCGAGGCTCTACGACTTTCGATTCAAAAGTTATAGCCGTTTGAACCACATCATTTGCATATCTGTACGGTTTTTGTCCGATTTCAAGGACATTTGACACATCATTTTTCATATCTGTACGGTTTTTGTCAAATATCTCGGAAACGGAAGCTCGTACAGCAAATTTATCTGCATAGGGGACTGCTAACTGTAGAATTTGATGAGGAATCGAATGAGCCCATCTGCGAGGCTCTACGACTTTCGATTCAAAAGTTATAGCCGTTTGAGCCACATCATTTTTCATATCTGTTTGGTTTTTGTCAAATATCTCGGAAACCGAAGCTCGTACAGCAAATTTACCTGCATAGGGGACTGCTAACTGTAGAATTTGATGAGGAATCGAATGAGCCCATCTGCGAGGCTCTACGACTTTCGATTCAAAAGTTATAGCCTTTTGAGCCTGTGAGTTGCCATCACTGCTAGTCCTCTAATCAACCAGTATCAACACATCATTTATATGACAACTTGGTTAAACAAAGCTCAGAGAGCAATATGTACTCTATTCTGTCTTCAATTGGGGGTGTTTTTGTCAAAGAATGAATACAGAATAATTGTAGAAAATTCTTACTCTAAAGTTTATCCCCATTATGGACTTACTTGTTTTCTCTAAGTCAGTGTGTCAGATCCAGAAGTCACTAGCTACTCTGATGAGATGGAATGGATCACTGACTGTTTAAGTGTCTGCGTCAGCAACGTCTACTATGACATCATAAAAGCAATGGGAGATGTAACGTGGCGAGGCGCCCTCTAGTGGTTTTGATAAGTTAACATGATACGGTTTTTGTCAAATATCTCGGAAACGGAAGCTCGTACAGCAAATTTATCTGCATAGGGGACTGCTAACTGTAGAATTTGATGAGGAATCGAATGAGCCCATCTGCGAGGCTCTACGACTTTCGATTCAAAAGTTATAGCCGTTTGAACCACATCATTTTCATATCTGTACGGTTTTTGTCCGATTTCAAGGACATTTGACACATCATTTTTCATATCTGTACGGTTTTTGTCAAATATCTCGGAAACGGAAGCTCGTACAGCAAATTTATCTGCATAGGGGACTGCTAACTGTAGAATTTGATGAGGAATCGAATGAGCCCATCTGCGAGGCTCTACGACTTTCGATTCAAAAGTTATAGCCTTTTGAGCCTGTGAGTTGCCATCACTGCTAGTCCTCTAATCAACCAGTATCAACACATCATTTATATGACAACTTGGTTAAACAAAGCTCAGAGAGCAATATGTACTCTATTCTGTCTTCAATTGGGGGTGTTTTTGTCAAAGAATGAATACAGAATAATTGTAGAAAATTCTTACTCTAAAGTTTATCCCCATTATGGACTTACTTGTTTTCTCTAAGTCAGTGTGTCAGATCCAGAAGTCACTAGCTACTCTGATGAGATGGAATGGATCACTGACTGTTTAAGTGTCTGCGTCAGCAACGTCTACTATGACATCATAAAAGCAATGGGAGATGTAACGTGGCGAGGCGCCCTCTAGTGGTTTTGATAAGTTAACATGATACGGTTTTTGTCAAATATCTCGGAAACGGAAGCTCGTACAGCAAATTTATCTGCATAGGGGACTGCTAACTGTAGAATTTGATGAGGAATCGAATGAGCCCATCTGCGAGGCTCTACGACTTTCGATTCAAAAGTTATAGCCGTTTGAACCACATCATTTTCATATCTGTACGGTTTTTGTTCGATTTCAAGGACATTTGACACATCATTTTTCATATCTGTACGGTTTTTGTCAAATATCTCGGAAACGGAAGCTCGTACAGCAAATTTATCTGCATAGGGGACTGCTAACTGTAGAATTTGATGAGGAATCGAATGAGCCCCTCTGCGAGGCTCTACGACTTTCGATTCAAAAGTTATAGCCGTTTGAACCACATCATTTTCATATCTGTACGGTTTTTGTCCGATTTCAAGGACATTTGACACATCATTTTTCATATCTGTACGGTTTTTGTCAAATATCTCGGAAACGGAAGCTCGTACAGCAAATTTATCTGCATAGGGGACTGCTAACTGTAGAATTTGATGAGGAATCGAATGAGCCCATCTGCGAGGCTCTACGACTTTCGATTCAAAAGTTATAGCCTTTTGAGCCTGTGAGTTGCCATCACTGCTAGTCCTCTAATCAACCAGTATCAACACATCATTTATATGACAACTTGGTTAAACAAAGCTCAGAGAGCAATATGTACTCTATTCTGTCTTCAATTGGGGGTGTTTTTGTCAAAGAATGAATACAGAATAATTGTAGAAAATTCTTACTCTAAAGTTTATCCCCATTATGGACTTACTTGTTTTCTCTAAGTCAGTGTGTCAGATCCAGAAGTCACTAGCTACTCTGATGAGATGGAATGGATCACTGACTGTTTAAGTGTCTGCGTCAGCAACGTCTACTATGACATCATAAAAGCAATGGGAGATGTAACGTGGCGAGGCGCCCTCTAGTGGTTTTGATAAGTTAACATGATACGGTTTTTGTCAAATATCTCGGAAACGGAAGCTCGTACAGCAAATTTATCTGCATAGGGGACTGCTAACTGTAGAATTTGATGAGGAATCGAATGAGCCCATCTGCGAGGCTCTACGACTTTCGATTCAAAAGTTATAGCCGTTTGAACCACATCATTTTCATATCTGTACGGTTTTTGTCCGATTTCAAGGACATTTGACACATCATTTTTCATATCTGTACGGTTTTTGTCAAATATCTCGGAAACGGAAGCTCGTACAGCAAATTTATCTGCATAGGGGACTGCTAACTGTAGAATTTGATGAGGAATCGAATGAGCCCATCTGCGAGGCTCTACGACTTTCGATTCAAAAGTTATAGCCGTTTGAACCACATCATTTTCATATCTGTACGGTTTTTGTTCGATTTCAAGGACATTTGACACATCATTTTTCATATCTGTACGGTTTTTGTCAAATATCTCGGAAACGGAAGCTCGTACAGCAAATTTATCTGCATAGGGGACTGCTAACTGTAGAATTTGATGAGGAATCGAATGAGCCCCTCTGCGAGGCTCTACGACTTTCGATTCAAAAGTTATAGCCGTTTGAACCACATCATTTTCATATCTGTACGGTTTTTGTCCGATTTCAAGGACATTTGACACATCATTTTTCATATCTGTACGGTTTTTGTCAAATATCTCGGAAACGGAAGCTCGTACAGCAAATTTATCTGCATAGGGGACTGCTAACTGTAGAATTTGATGAGGAATCGAATGAGCCCATCTGCGAGGCTCTACGACTTTCGATTCAAAAGTTATAGCCTTTTGAGCCTGTGAGTTGCCATCACTGCTAGTCCTCTAATCAACCAGTATCAACACATCATTTATATGACAACTTGGTTAAACAAAGCTCAGAGAGCAATATGTACTCTATTCTGTCTTCAATTGGGGGTGTTTTTGTCAAAGAATGAATACAGAATAATTGTAGAAAATTCTTACTCTAAAGTTTATCCCCATTATGGACTTACTTGTTTTCTCTAAGTCAGTGTGTCAGATCCAGAAGTCACTAGCTACTCTGATGAGATGGAATGGATCACTGACTGTTTAAGTGTCTGCGTCAGCAACGTCTACTATGACATCATAAAAGCAATGGGAGATGTAACGTGGCGAGGCGCCCTCTAGTGGTTTTGATAAGTTAACATGATACGGTTTTTGTCAAATATCTCGGAAACGGAAGCTCGTACAGCAAATTTATCTGCATAGGGGACTGCTAACTGTAGAATTTGATGAGGAATCGAATGAGCCCATCTGCGAGGCTCTACGACTTTCGATTCAAAAGTTATAGCCGTTTGAACCACATCATTTTCATATCTGTACGGTTTTTGTCCGATTTCAAGGACATTTGACACATCATTTTTCATATCTGTACGGTTTTTGTCAAATATCTCGGAAACGGAAGCTCGTACAGCAAATTTATCTGCATAGGGGACTGCTAACTGTAGAATTTGATGAGGAATCGAATGAGCCCATCTGCGTGGCTCTACGACTTTCGATTCAAAAGTTATAGCCGTTTGAGCCACATCATTTTTCATATCTGTACGGTTTTTGTCCGATTTCAAGGACATTTGACACATCATTTTTCATATCTGTACGGTTTTTGTCAAATATCTCGGAAACGGAAGCTCGTACAGCAAATTTATCTGCATAGGGGACTGCTAACTGTAGAATTTGATGAGGAATCAAATGAGCCCATCTGCGAGGCTCTACGATTTTCGATTCAAAAGTTATAGCCTTTTGAGCCTGTGAGTTGCCATCACTGCTAGTCCTCTAATCAACCAGTATCAACACATCATTTATATGACAACTTGGTTAAACAAAGCTCAGAGAGCAATATGTACTCTATTCTGTCTTCAATTGGGGGTGTTTTTGTCAAAGAATGAATACAGAATAATTGTAGAAAATTCTTACTCTAAAGTTTATCCCCATTATGGACTTACTTGTTTTCTCTAAGTCAGTGTGTCAGATCCAGAAGTCACTAGCTACTCTGATGAGATGGAATGGATCACTGACTGTTTAAGTGTCTGCGTCAGCAACGTCTACTATGACATCATAAAAGCAATGGGAGATGTAACGTGGCGAGGCGCCCTCTAGTGGTTTTGATAAGTTAACATGATACGGTTTTTGTCAAATATCTCGGAAACGGAAGCTCGTACAGCAAATTTATCTGCATATGGGACTGCTAACTGTAGAATTTGATGAGGAATCGAATGAGCCCATCTGCGTGGCTCTACGACTTTCGATTCAAAAGTTATAGCCGTTTGAGCCACATCATTTTTCATATCTGTACGGTTTTTGTCCGATTTCAAGGACATTTGACACATCATTTTTCATATCTGTACGGTTTTTGTCAAATATCTCGGAAACGGAAGCTCGTACAGCAAATTTATCTGCATAGGGGACTGCTAACTGTAGAATTTGATGAGGAATCGAATGAGCCCATCTGCGAGGCTCTACGACTTTCGATTCAAAAGTTATAGCCTTTTGAGCCTGTGAGTTGCCATCACTGCTAGTCCTCTAATCAACCAGTATCAACACATCATTTATATGACAACTTGGTTAAACAAAGCTCAGAGAGCAATATGTACTCTATTCTGTCTTCAATTGGGGGTGTTTTTGTCAAAGAATGAATACAGAATAATTGTAGAAAATTCTTACTCTAAAGTTTATCCCCATTATGGACTTACTTGTTTTCTCTAAGTCAGTGTGTCAGATCCAGAAGTCACTAGCTACTCTGATGAGATGGAATGGATCACTGACTGTTTAAGTGTCTGCGTCAGCAACGTCTACTATGACATCATAAAAGCAATGGGAGATGTAACGTGGCGAGGCGCCCTCTAGTGGTTTTGATAAGTTAACATGATACGGTTTTTGTCAAATATCTCGGAAACGGAAGCTCGTACAGCAAATTTATCTGCATAGGGGACTGCTAACTGTAGAATTTGATGAGGAATCGAATGAGCCCATCTGCGAGGCTCTACGACTTTCGATTCAAAAGTTATAGCCGTTTGAACCACATCATTTTCATATCTGTACGGTTTTTGTCCGATTTCAAGGACATTTGACACATCATTTTTCATATCTGTACGGTTTTTGTCAAATATCTCGGAAACGGAAGCTCGTACAGCAAATTTATCTGCATAGGGGACTGCTAACTGTAGAATTTGATGAGGAATCGAATGAGCCCATCTGCGTGGCTCTACGACTTTCGATTCAAAAGTTATAGCCGTTTGAGCCACATCATTTTTCATATCTGTACGGTTTTTGTCCGATTTCAAGGACATTTGACACATCATTTTTCATATCTGTACGGTTTTTGTCAAATATCTCGGAAACGGAAGCTCGTACAGCAAATTTATCTGCATAGGGGACTGCTAACTGTAGAATTTGATGAGGAATCAAATGAGCCCATCTGCGAGGCTCTACGATTTTCGATTCAAAAGTTATAGCCTTTTGAGCCTGTGAGTTGCCATCACTGCTAGTCCTCTAATCAACCAGTATCAACACATCATTTATATGACAACTTGGTTAAACAAAGCTCAGAGAGCAATATGTACTCTATTCTGTCTTCAATTGGGGGTGTTTTTGTCAAAGAATGAATACAGAATAATTGTAGAAAATTCTTACTCTAAAGTTTATCCCCATTATGGACTTACTTGTTTTCTCTAAGTCAGTGTGTCAGATCCAGAAGTCACTAGCTACTCTGATGAGATGGAATGGATCACTGACTGTTTAAGTGTCTGCGTCAGCAACGTCTACTATGACATCATAAAAGCAATGGGAGATGTAACGTGGCGAGGCGCCCTCTAGTGGTTTTGATAAGTTAACATGATACGGTTTTTGTCAAATATCTCGGAAACGGAAGCTCGTACAGCAAATTTATCTGCTTAGGGGACTGCTAACTGTAGAATTTGATGAGGAATCGAATGAGCCCATCTGCGAGGCTCTACGACTTTCGATTCAAAAGTTATAGCCGTTTGAACCACATCATTTTCATATCTGTACGGTTTTTGTCCGATTTCAAGGACATTTGACACATCATTTTTCATATCTGTACGGTTTTTGTCAAATATCTCGGAAACGGAAGCTCGTACAGCAAATTTATCTGCATAGGGGACTGCTAACTGTAGAATTTGATGAGGAATCGAATGAGCCCATCTGCGTGGCTCTACGACTTTCGATTCAAAAGTTATAGCCGTTTGAGCCACATCATTTTTCATATCTGTACGGTTTTTGTCCGATTTCAAGGACATTTGACACATCATTTTTCATATCTGTACGGTTTTTGTCAAATATCTCGGAAACGGAAGCTCGTACAGCAAATTTATCTGCATAGGGGACTGCTAACTGTAGAATTTGATGAGGAATCAAATGAGCCCATCTGCGAGGCTCTACGACTTTCGATTCAAAAGTTATAGCCTTTTGAGCCTGTGAGTTGCCATCACTGCTAGTCCTCTAATCAACCAGTATCAACACATCATTTATATGACAACTTGGTTAAACAAAGCTCAGAGAGCAATATGTACTCTATTCTGTCTTCAATTGGGGGTGTTTTTGTCAAAGAATGAATACAGAATAATTGTAGAAAATTCTTACTCTAAAGTTTATCCCCATTATGGACTTACTTGTTTTCTCTAAGTCAGTGTGTCAGATCCAGAAGTCACTAGCTACTCTGATGAGATGGAATGGATCACTGACTGTTTAAGTGTCTGCGTCAGCAACGTCTACTATGACATCATAAAAGCAATGGGAGATGTAACGTGGCGAGGCGCCCTCTAGTGGTTTTGATAAGTTAACATGATACGGTTTTTGTCAAATATCTCGGAAACGGAAGCTCGTACAGCAAATTTATCTGCATAGGGGACTGCTAACTGTAGAATTTGATGAGGAATCGAATGAGCCCATCTGCGAGGCTCTACGACTTTCGATTCAAAAGTTATAGCCGTTTGAACCACATCATTTTCATATCTGTACGGTTTTTGTCCGATTTCAAGGACATTTGACACATCATTTTTCATATCTGTACGGTTTTTGTCAAATATCTCGGAAACGGAAGCTCGTACAGCAAATTTATCTGCATAGGGGACTGCTAACTGTAGAATTTGATGAGGAATCGAATGAGCCCATCTGCGTGGCTCTACGACTTTCGATTCAAAAGTTATAGCCGTTTGAGCCACATCATTTTTCATATCTGTACGGTTTTTGTCCGATTTCAAGGACATTTGACACATCATTTTTCATATCTGTACGGTTTTTGTCAAATATCTCGGAAACGGAAGCTCGTACAGCAAATTTATCTGCATAGGGGACTGCTAACTGTAGAATTTGATGAGGAATCAAATGAGCCCATCTGCGAGGCTCTACGACTTTCGATTCAAAAGTTATAGCCTTTTGAGCCTGTGAGTTGCCATCACTGCTAGTCCTCTAATCAACCAGTATCAACACATCATTTATATGACAACTTGGTTAAACAAAGCTCAGAGAGCAATATGTACTCTATTCTGTCTTCAATTGGGGGTGTTTTTGTCAAAGAATGAATACAGAATAATTGTAGAAAATTCTTACTCTAAAGTTTATCCCCATTATGGACTTACTTGTTTTCTCTAAGTCAGTGTGTCAGATCCAGAAGTCACTAGCTACTCTGATGAGGTGGAATGGATCACTGACTGTTTAAGTGTCTGCGTCAGCAACGTCTACTATGACATCATAAAAGCAATGGGAGATGTAACGTGGCGAGGCGCCCTCTAGTGGTTTTGATAAGTTAACATGATACGGTTTTTGTCAAATATCTCGGAAACGGAAGCTCGTACAGCAAATGTATCTGCATAGGGGACTGCTAACTGTAGAATTTGATGAGGAATCGAATGAGCCCATCTGCGAGGCTCTACGACTTTCGATTCAAAAGTTATAGCCGTTTGAACCACATCATTTTCATATCTGTACGGTTTTTGTCCGATTTCAAGGACATTTGACACATCATTTTTCATATCTGTACGGTTTTTGTCAAATATCTCGGAAACGGCAGCTCGTACAGCAAATTTATCTGCATAGGGGACTGCTAACTGTAGAATTTGATGAGGAATCGAATGAGCCCATCTGCGAGGCTCTACGACTTTCGATTCAAAAGTTATAGCCTTTTGAGCCTGTGAGTTGCCATCACTGCTAGTCCTCTAATCAACCAGTATCAACACATCATTTATATGACAACTTGGTTAAACAAAGCTCAGAGAGCAATATGTACTCTATTCTGTCTTCAATTGGGGGTGTTTTTGTCAAAGAATGAATACAGAATAATTGTAGAAAATTCTTACTCTAAAGTTTATCCCCATTATGGACTTACTTGTTTTCTCTAAGTCAGTGTGTCAGATCCAGAAGTCACTAGCTACTCTGATGAGATGGAATGGATCACTGACTGTTTAAGTGTCTGCGTCAGCAACGTCTACTATGACATCATAAAAGCAATGGGAGATGTAACGTGGCGAGGCGCCCTCTAGTGGTTTTGATAAGTTAACATGATACGGTTTTTGTCAAATATCTCGGAAACGGAAGCTCGTACAGCAAATTTATCTGCATAGGGGACTGCTAACTGTAGAATTTGATGAGGAATCGAATGAGCCCATCTGCGAGGCTCTACGACTTTCGATTCAAAAGTTATAGCCGTTTGAACCACATCATTTTCATATCTGTACGGTTTTTGTCCGATTTCAAGGACATTTGACACATCATTTTTCATATCTGTACGGTTTTTGTCAAATATCTCGGAAACGGAAGCTCGTACAGCAAATTTATCTGCATAGGGGACTGCTAACTGTAGAATTTGATGAGGAATCGAATGAGCCCATCTGCGTGGCTCTACGACTTTCGATTCAAAAGTTATAGCCGTTTGAGCCACATCATTTTTCATATCTGTTTGGTTTTTGTCAAATATCTCGGAAACCGAAGCTCGTACAGCAAATTTACCTGCATAGGGGACTGCTAACTGTAGAATTTGATGAGGAATCGAATGAGCCCATCTGCGAGGCTCTACGACTTTCGATTCAAAAGTTATAGCCTTTTGAGCCTGTGAGTTGCCATCACTGCTAGTCCTCTAATCAACCAGTATCAACACATCATTTATATGACAACTTGGTTAAACAAAGCTCAGAGAGCAATATGTACTCTATTCTGTCTTCAATTGGGGGTGTTTTTGTCAAAGAATGAATACAGAATAATTGTAGAAAATTCTTACTCTAAAGTTTATCCCCATTATGGACTTACTTGTTTTCTCTAAGTCAGTGTGTCAGATCCAGAAGTCACTAGCTACTCTGATGAGATGGAATGGATCACTGACTGTTTAAGTGTCTGCGTCAGCAACGTCTACTATGACATCATAAAAGCAATGGGAGATGTAACGTGGCGAGGCGCCCTCTAGTGGTTTTGATAGGGGTGTGGAAGTGTTGGAGTCGGACTGATGAGTGCATTTTTGAAATAGGATATCTACATTAGGCAAACACGCGTGTAATTAATAAAAAGGCGAGGTTGCTGCGAGTGGTTGCTAAGCAAAGCGTTGACTAAGTGTAGTCACAAGCACCAACCCCCCTCTCCCCCCGCCGGGACGGCTCCCTCTCCCTCTCTCCTCCCCGATAGGTAGATTTGGGGAGCGTTCTTTGAGCGCGAAGGACGACCGAGAGGCGAGATTAGCGTTCGTTCAAGTAATAATGAAAAAAAAAGAGTCCCATAGCCATTGAATTGGTAGTAGCCTAGGCTATTTTGAGGTTGGTCATTTCTCCGAGTGAGAATTGTGAAGCGTGGCGAGTGAGCGTGAGAATAGGCTGCAATGCGTGTGTCTGAGACTTGGCAGCCCCGGGTTTCACTGATCTACCGGTCAGTAAATCCGACCAAATTTCAAGAGGTGGACATCACTAGATTCATCTCGGCATACAGATAATTCAAGATTGACTCATGTTTACGAAGCGCACCAGCATAGTGCTCTGATCAGCTGCACTCTTCAGTGAAGTTCTCAAAACGCGACAGATGCCCGGATCAGTAGCCTAGATCTCATTGTATTACAGTATTTTAGCAGACGCTTTTATCCAAAGCAACTAACAATAATTGCATTTAACTAGGAAAGGCCAATGTTGGGCTACTAGCCTACTAGGCTACTTGCCAGAACTTACAAGTGCATCTCCTTTCTAAAACAAGTGACTAAGATCATAATCTAGTGCTGAAGGCAAAGTGCAAGAATTGCAATCTAAAATCAGGAGGATCGTTGTAGTTCTCTCTGTAAAATAACTCAAACGAGGGACGGTAGGCCTAGCTGGATAACACTTTACCAAACAGAAACCAAAAGAATCAAGTATTATTATTATTATTATATTTATCTGCCCCAGTCTGACTGAAGTCCTATTGTCACAACCCATGCCTCTAACCCTGCCTCTCTGCCTGCCCCTAACCCTATCTCCGAGAACGAGTCCCCTGGCACCTCCCAGAGGGCGCAGAGGGAACTGCGGGCTCGTCGGCGTGAGCAGCTGCCGGTCATTCCGGTGATTGCACCCCATCCTGGCCAGCCACCACCTGCAGCCCATCAGCCCAGGAGGTGAAGAAGCCACTCCACACAGCATGCGGCGCCAGATCGTTGACTAACCAACCTAGTGGGTACACGTCTCTAGCTCCCTGCCTCGTCTGTCTTTTGAACCTTGCCTTACCCTGTTCTCCCTGTCTTCCCAGTTCCTGCCTGACCCACGCCTGTACGATTACCCCGCTCCTGCCTGACCCACGCCTGTACGACAACCCTGCTCCTGCCTGACCCACGCCTGTATGACAACCCTGCTCCTGCCTGACCCACGCCTGTACGACAACCCCGCTCCTGCCTGACCATCGCCTGTACGACTACCACGCTCCTGCCTGACCATCGCCTGTACGACTACCACGTCCCCGCCTGACCCACGCCTGTCTACGGATCACGTTACTGCCTGCCTCTCCCCGGATCGCAATAAACGTGCCTACGGGCTTTCACCCCAATCGTGTCTGCTCTTGGGTCCTCCATCCTGATCCTTAACAGAACGATCTGGCCAAGACATGGACCCAGCGGACGTCGACGCCATACGCACTGCCATCGCCAGCCAAGGTACGCTGATTGGGAGACACGACTCTGACCTCCAACATGCGGCCAGTGCCATGCAGGGCCTCTCCACCAGCGTGAACGCGCTCGCCACCCAGGCAGCCCAAACCGACCAGGGCCTGCAGGCTCTCACCCAGGAGTTCCGGAACCTGATCGCCCACCTTACCCCTCTCCAGGCCCCATCACCACCCCAGGACCCAGCACCACCCCAGGACCAGCCCGCCGCTCCAGCTCCTGGCGAGGCCGCTTCCCCCGCTCTGCCCCGGAGAGAGCCCAAGCTCTCCAACCCCAGGCCATTCGACGGCGACCTGGCTGAGTGCGGGTCCTTCCTGATGCAGTGCAAATTCATTTTCGCTCACCAGCCTAGCCGGTATTCTGGGGACGCGGAGAGGATTGCCTTCGTCTCCAACCTGTTGACCGGCCAACCCCTCCGCTGGTTTGAAGCAGTCTGGGAGTCAGGGGCGGCCTGTTTCGGGTCCTTCGAGACTTTCTGTGTGGAGTTTAGAAAGGTTTTCGACCATCCAGCCCACGGCCGCGACTCCGCCTAACGCCTGCTCCATCTCCAGCAGGGCACCCGGAGTGTGGCAGAATTCTCTGTGGAGTTCCGCATCCTGGCTGCGGGGAGCGGGTGGAACGATGCCGACCTCCAGACCGCTTTCCGCTCAGGCCTCACAGAGACTATTAAGGATGAGCTGGCGCTCAGGGAAGATGCCACCTCCCTGGACAACCTCATCTCGCTCGCCGTGAAGGTGGACAACAGGCTCCGGGAGCGCAGGAGAGAAAGAGCCACCCGTCCCTCTGGCTCTGTCCGGCCCCCCAGTCACCGTCCCCCAGGCCAGCCGGCCCCCTTCTCGTCTCGCCCCGACTCCGCCCCCCTGCGCTCCTCTGCTCTGTCTGCCTCTCCATCCCCTGAGGACGAGCCCATGGTATTGGGCGGGGCTCATCTGACCGCTGAGGAGCGCCTCCGGAGGGTTACAGAGGGGCTCTGTTTCTATTGTGGCGGCCCTGGACACACCCGGAACACCTGCCCGAACCGCCCAAAAGCTCCAGCCCGTCGGTGAGAGGGGTGTCACTGATGGGCGGCGTACTCACCCCCAGCCACCAGGGGCGCCTGCACTTGGAAGCCGTGGTCACATCTAACAACCGGCCATTCCCCGTACCTGCTCTGATTGACTCGGGCACGGACGACTGCTTCATCGATGCCACGCTCGTCCGTCAGGCCGGCATCCCCACACAACTCCGGGACACGCCCCTTGCCGTTCACGACCTCAGCGGGAGACTGCTGGCCGAGGTCACCCAGGTCACAAAGCCCTTGGAGATCCGTCTGTCTGGCAACCACCACGAGACCCTCTCCCTGCTGGTGATCTCATCACCCCAGAGTCCCCTCGTCCTGGGGCAGACCTGGCTCCGGCGCCACAACCCCCACATCGACTGGGAGACCAACAGGGTGATTGGCTGGAGTCATCACTGCCACAGGACCTGTCTCACCTCTGCCACCCCGCCTACAGAGGGCGTCAGCGCCTCACTGGAGCCACCTGACCTGTCCACGGTTCCCTCCATCTACCATGACCTCGGAGAGGCGTTCAGCAAACAGACGGCCCTCTCCCTGCCTCCTCACCGCCCCTACGACTGTGCCATTGAACTGCTTTCAGGAGCGCCCCTGCCCTCCGGCCGTCTGTTCAACTTGTCTCGTCCTGAGAGAGAGGCCATGGAGAAATACATCCACGAGTCCCTGAACGCCGGCCTCATCAAGCCCTCCAGCTCACCCGTAGGAGCGGGCTTCTTCTTCGTGGGCAAGAAAGACGGCACCCTACGCCCGTGCATCGACTACCGGCGATTGAACGACATTACAGTCAAGAACCGCTACCCCCTGCTGCTCATCGCCTCCGCCTTCGAACCGCTCCAGGGCGCCACAGTGTTCTCCAAGCTCGACCTCAGGAACGCTTACCACCTGGTGCGCATCAGGAAAGGAGACGAGTGGAAGACGGCCTTTAACACCCCCCTCGGGCACTTTGAGTACCGCGTCATGCCCTTCGGCCTAACCAACGCCCCGGCCGTGTTCCAAGCCCTAGTGAACGACGTCCTCAGAGACCTCCTCAACCACACCGTCTTCGTCTACCTGGATGACATCCTCGTCTTCTCGCGCACCATGGAGGAGCACACCGGGCACGTCAGGCAGGTCCTCCAGAGGCTCATGGAGAACAGGCTCTACCTCAAGGCGGAGAAATGCGAGTTTCACGTGCCCACGATCCAGTTCCTGGGTTTCGTCATTGAGGCCGGGAGGGTGAGGGCTTCCCCAGAGAAGATCAGGGCGGTGGTTGAGTGGCCGGTCCCCACCACCCGCAAGGAGCTCCAACGGTTCCTGGGGTTCGCTAACTTTTACCGGAGGTTTATCCGGAACTACAGCCGGGTGGCGAGCCCCATGACAGCGCTGACATCCACGGCCATCCCCTTCGCCTGGACCCCTGCGGCGGACGTGGCCTTCAAGGCCCTCAAGGCCCTGTTCACCTCCGCACCTGTCCTCATCCAACCGGACCCCTCACTCCAATTCGTCCTGGAGGTTGACGCCTCCGACACGGGGGTTGGGGCGGTCCTGTCCCAGAGGGCCGTGACGGACGGCAAGCTCCACCCCTGCGCCTTCTTCTCCCGCCGCTTGGAGCCGGCCGAGAGGAACTACGACGTAGGAAACAGGGAGCTTCTCGCGGTCCAACTCGCACTGCAGGAGTGGAGGCACTGGCTGGAGGGGACGGAGCAGCCGATCATCGTGTGGACTGACCACAAGAACCTGATCTACATCCGGGACGCAAAGAGGCTGAATCCCCGGCAGGCCAGGTGGGCTCTGTTTTTCGGCCGCTTCAATTTCACCCTGACCTACCGACCAGGGTCCCGCAATGTGAAGCCAGATGCTCTCTCACGCCAGTTCTCGCCCCCGGAGCGGAGTGCAGAGCTGGACACTATTCTGCCCTCCTCCTGTGTGGTGGGTGCTCTCACTTGGGAGGTAGAGGGGATCGTGAGGGAGGCCCAGAGGACTCAGCCAGACCTAGGCGGTGGTCCGGCAAACCGCCTCTTTGTGCCTGACCGGGTCCGTACCCAGGTCCTCCAGTGGGCCCACACGTCCCAGTTCGCCTGTCACCCAGGAGCCAGCCGCACGCTAACCCTGCTTAGGCGCCGGTTCTGGTGGCCCACCATGGCCGTCGACACCACCAAGTACGTCCAGGCCTGTACGGTGTGTGCCCGGAGTAAGTCCTCCCACCAGCCCCCTTCAGGACTTCTGCGTCCCCTGCCTGTTCCCGGCCGACCCTGGAGCCACATTGGGTTGGACTTCGTCACCGGTCTCCCCCCATCCCAGGGAAACACGGTGATCCTGACCATCATTGACCGTTTCTCGAAGGCTGCCCACTTCGTGCCGCTGCCTAAGCTCCCCTCTGCCTCTGAGACTGCGGACCTGCTGGTGACTCACGTGGTCCGTCTCCATGGCATCCCCCTCGACATTGTGTCAGACAGGGGGCCGCAGTTCACCTCTCGGGTCTGGAGGGAGTTCTGTCGGGCTATGGGGGCCACTGTCAGCCTGTCCTCGGGCTTCCACCCCCAGACCAACGGGCAGGCGGAACGGGCCAACCAGTACCTGGGCACTGCCCTGCGGTGCATCACGGGCCGGAGCCCGGCCTCTTGGAGCGAGCGCATCTCCTGGGTCGAGTACGCCCACAACACCCTGCCCAACGCCTCCTCAGGTCAGTCCCCGTTTGAGTGCTCCCTGGGTTACCAACCACCCCTTTTTCCTGAGCAGGAGGAGGAGCTGGCTGTCCCGTCAGTCCAGGCCCACATTGACCGCTGCCGCAGGATCTGGAGGACCGCCCGCTCGGCCCTGCTCCGCTCCACCCGCAGAAGCCAGCGGTATGCCGACCAGCGTCGGACCCCGGCCCCCAACTATGTGCCTGGCCAGGAGGTCTGGCTCTCCTCCAGGGACATTCCGCTGCAGGCAGGTTGCAGGAAGCTGGTCCCCCGCTTCCTCGGCCCCTACGTCATTGAGAGCGTGGTCAACCCTGTGGCGGTCAAGCTCAGGTTGCCCCCCGCCATGAGGATCCACCCGGTCTTCCACGTCTCCAGGATCAAACCTGTGAAGGTCAGTCCCCTTTGCCCCCCAGGCGATGCTCCTCCCCCTGTCCGCCTCATCGACGACCATCCGGCCTGGACTGTCCGGCGGTTGCTGAGGGTCCGTCGCCGGGGCCGGGGTCTGCAATACCTTGTCGATTGGGAGGGTTATGGGCCTGAGGAGCAAAGCTGGGTGCCCCGCAGGCACATCCTGGACCCCTCTCTTGTCCGGGATTTCCACCGGGCCCACCCTGGCCTGCCTGGTCGGTCGCCGGGAGTCGCCCGTAGAGGGGGGGGTCCTGTCACAACCCATGCCTCTAACCCTGCCTCTCTGCCTGCCCCTAACCCTATCTCCGAGAACGAGTCCCCTGGCACCTCCCAGAGGGCGCAGAGGGAACTGCGGGCTCGTCGGCGTGAGCAGCTGCCGGTCATTCCGGTGATTGCACCCCATCCTGGCCAGCCACCACCTGCAGCCCATCAGCCCAGGAGGTTAAGAAGCCACTCCACACAGCATGCGGCGCCAGATCGTTGACTAACCAACCTAGTGGGTACACGTCTCTAGCTCCCTGCCTCGTCTGTCTTTTGAACCTTGCCTTACCCTGTTCTCCCTGTCTTCCCAGTTCCTGCCTGACCCACGCCTGTACGATTACCCCGCTCCTGCCTGACCCACGCCTGTACAACAACCCTGCTCCTGCCTGACCCACGCCTGTACGACCACCCTGCTCCTGCCTGACCCACGCCTGTACGACAACCCTGCTCCTGCCTGACCCACGCCTGTACGACAACCCTGCTCCTGCCTGACCCACGCCTGTACGACAACCCCGCTCCTGCCTGACCATCGCCTGTACGACTACCACGCTCCTGCCTGACCATCGCCTGTACGACTACCACGTCCCCGCCTGTCCCACGCCTGTCTACGGATCACGTTACTGCCTGCCTCTCCCCGGATCGCAATAAACGTGCCTACGGGCTTTCACCCCAATCGTGTCTGCTCTTGGGTCCTCCATCCTGATCCTTAACACCTATAAAGCAACTGGTTATTCACCAGATCACTGATGAAGAGGAGGTTCACCCAGGAACTCATATTACCCAGAGCCATCACTGCTAGTCCTCTAATCAACCAGTATCAACACATCATTTATATGACAACTTGGTTAAACAAAGCTCAGAGAGCAATATGTACTCTATTCTGTCTTCAATTGGGGGTGTTTTTGTCAAAGAATTAATACAGAATAATTGTAGAAAATTCTTACTCTAAAGTTTATCTATCTATAAATTTCTCCGAGTGAGAATTGTGAAGCGTGGCGAGTGAACGTGAGAATAGGCTGCAATGCGTGTGTCTGAGACTTGGCAGCCCCGGGTTTCACTGATCTAGCGGTCAGTAAATTCGACCAAATTTCAAGAGGTGGACATCACTGGATTCATCTCGGCATACAGATAATTCAAGAGCAATTGACTCATGTTTACGAAGCACACCAACATAGTGCTCTGATCAGTACGAGTCCTCACTAAGACTAGACGAAGGGCACACATCACACCAGCCTTAAAATCACTACACTGGTTAACTGTCAACTCTAGAATAGACTTTAAAATACTAATACTAGTCTATAAATCTCTCCACAGTCACGCACCAGAAAACATTTCAGACATGCTTGTCAGGTACATGCCCAACAGACCACTCAGATCCTCAGGTACTGAACTCGTAACAGTCCCAAAAGCCAGGACCAAGAAACACGGAGAGGCAGCTTTTAGTTTCTATGCCCCCAACTTCTGGAACTCCCTGCCGGAGTGCCTAAGAAGGGTCGAAACAACGGAGGTCTTCAAGCAAGATCTCAAGACGTACCTTTTTGGCCTAGCCTACAATCACTAGCCAGGACCTTGAGACACAGAAAGGCAGCCTCAAACCTACCTGTGAATCCTCTGTATACATTGATGTATATCCAGCTATGCACTCTATGTATATCAAGTTGTGTACAGAAGCTGGTTGCCCTGAAACAGGCTTGTTCTGTTCGGATATCTGTGTTGCTTCAAAGGCTCAGCGTGCTTCTAACCGTTTTCTGTCTCCCCTAGTGCCTCTCTCTCTTCCTCCTACCTTCTAACCAGGTCCAGTGGATGCCCCACTGTCACCCGCACACCACTCTGAGTCCGATAGATACCCCCGTGTCAGCTGTGGATGTCGTAGTATTTAGTTAACACACACACACACGTACACACATCAGTCCACATCCGGCTTAGGCCTGGACCTGGGCCCAGTCCCCCTTCCCCTCACCCTAACCCGGGTCCGTATCCTTTTCCTACCCCCTCTCTACCCCAACCCCTGCCTCTATCTGGGCCCAGGCACATTCACGCACACACAGACATACACCAGTGTTTGCCATGTCTCTCCTATTATGTTTTTAGCCTCTCTTACTCTGAAAATGTAATTTAATGTAATTTATTGCTTTATAAATGTTCTTAGCCGGTAGACAAACATACTCCAGGAGCTTGCTCGATTTCCTTGTTGAGAGGGGTCAGGGAAGAATTTGTACAGCTCACTTTTTGCTTCCCTCTGGAATATGTAGGGGTGGGATGAATCCCCACCTCCCTTGTTCTCTGTAAAGCGCATTGTGTTGCCTCTGGGTATGAAATGCGCTATACAAATACAGCTTTGATTGATTGATTGATTGATTGATTGATACCACTTCACATCACAGCGAGCATACTGTAGCTATACAGCTCTTTACAACACAGGACAGTAGGTCTATACCTAGCTGTACAGCAATTTACAACATACAACGGTAGTCATATACCTACTGTAGCTACTGTATACAAGTACTTTACAATACAGCACAATAGACCTATACCTAGCAGCACATTAGGCCTATATTTAGATATACAGGACTTTCCAACACAGCACAGTAGGCCTAGCTGGATAACACTTTACCAAACAGAAACCAAAAGAATCAAGTATTATTATTATTATTATATTTATCTGCCCCAGTCTGACTGAAGTCCTATAAAGCAACTGGTTATTCACCAGATCACTGATGAAGAGGAGGTTCACCCAGGAACTCATATTACCCAGAGCCATCACTGCTAGTCCTCTAATCAACCAGTATCAACACATCATTTATATGACAACTTGGTTAAACAAAGCTCAGAGAGCAATATGTACTCTATTCTGTCTTCAATTGGGGGTGTTTTTGTCAAAGAATTAATACAGAATAATTGTAGAAAATTCTTACTCTAAAGTTTATCCCCATTATGGACTTACTTGTTTTCTCTAAGTCAGTGTGTCAGATCCAGAAGTCACTAGCTACTCTGATGAGATGGAATGGATCACTGACTGTTTAAGTGTCTGCGTCAGCAACGTCTACTATGACATCATAAAAGCAATGGGAGATGTAACGTGGCGAGGCGCCCTCTAGTGGTTTTGATAGGGGTGTGGAAGTGTTGGAGTCGGACTGATGAGTGCATTTTTGAAATAGGATATCTACATTAGGCAAACACGGGTGTAATTAATAAAAAGGCGAGGTTGCTGCGAGTGGTTGCTAAGCAAAGCGTTCACTAAGTGTAGTCACAAGCACCAACCCCCCTCTCCCCCCGCCGGGACGGCTCCCTCTCCCTCTCTCCTCCCCGATAGGTAGATTTGGGGAGCGTTCTTTGAGCGCGAAGGACGACCGAGAGGCGAGATTAGAGTTCGTTCAAGTAATAATAATAAAAAAGAGTCCCATAGCCATTGAATTGGTAGTAGCCTAGGCTATTTTGAGGTTGGTCATTTCTCCGAGTGAGAATTGTGAAGCGTGGCGAGTGAGCGTGAGAATAGGCTGCAATGCGTGTGTCTGAGACTTGGCAGCCCCGGGTTTCACTGATCTAGCGGTCAGTAAATTTGACCAAATTTCAAGAGGTGGACATCACTGGATACATCTCGGCATACAGATAATTCAAGAGCAATTGACTCATGTTTACGAAGCACACCAACATAGTGCTCTGATCAGTACGAGTCCTCACTAAGACTAGACGAAGGGCACACATCACACCAGCCTTAAAATCACTACACTGGTTAACTGTCAACTCTAGAATAGACTTTAAAATACTAATACTAGTCTATAAATCTCTCCACAGTCACGCACCAGAAAACATTTCAGACATGCTTGTCAGGTACATGCCCAACAGACCACTCAGATCCTCAGGTACTGAACTCGTAACAGTCCCAAAAGCCAGGACCAAGAAACACGGAGAGGCAGCTTTTAGTTTCTATACCCCCAACCTCTGGAACTCCCTGCCGGAGTGCCTAAGAAGGGTCGAAACAACGGAGGTCTTCAAGCAAGATCTCAAGACGTACCTTTTTGGCCTAGCCTACAATCACTAGCCAGGACCTTGAGACACAGAAAGGCAGCCTCAAACCTACCTGTGAATCCTCTGTATACATTGGTGTATATCCTGCTATGTATATCAAGTTGTGTACAGAAGCTGGTTGCCCTGAAACAGGCTTGTTCTGTTCTGATATCTGTGTTGCTTCAAAGGCTCAGCGTGCTTCTAACCGTTTTCTGTCTCCCCTAGTGCCTCTCTCTCTTCCTCCTACCTTCTAACCAGGTCCAGTGGATGCCCCACTGTCACCCGCACACCACTCTGAGTCCGATAGATACCCCCGTGTCAGCTGTGGATGTCGTAGTATTTAGTTAACACACACACACACGTACACACATCAGTCCACATCCGGCTTAGGCCTGGACCTGGGCCCAGTCCCCCTTCCCCTCACCCTAACCCGGGTCCGTATCCTTTTCCTACCCCCTCTCTACCCCAACCCCTGCCTCTATCTGGGCCCAGGCACATTCACGCACACACAGACATACACCAGTGTTTGCCATGTCTCTCCTATTATGTTTTTAGCCTCTCTTACTCTGAAAATGTAATTTAATGTAATTTATTGCTTTATAAATGTTCTTAGCCGGTAGACAAACATACTCCAGGAGCTTGCTCGATTTCCTTGTTGAGAGGGGTCAGGGAAGAATTTGTACAGCTCACTTTTTGCTTCCCTCTGGAATATGTAGGGGTGGGATGAATCCCCACCTCCCTTGTTCTCTGTAAAGCGCATTGTGTTGCCTCTGGGTATGAAATGCGCTATACAAATACAGCTTTGATTGATTGATTGATTGATTGATACCACTTCACATCACAGCGAGCATACTGTAGCTATACAGCTCTTTACAACACAGGACAGTAGGTCTATACCTAGCTGTACAGCAATTTACAACATACAACGGTAGTCATATACCTACTGTAGCTACTGTATACAAGTACTTTACAATACAGCACAATAGACCTATACCTAGCAGCACATTAGGCCTATATTTAGATATACAGGACTTTCCAACACAGCACAGTAGGCCTAGCTGGATAACACTTTACCAAACAGAAACCAAAAGAATCAAGTATTATTATTATTATTATATTTATCTGCCCCAGTCTGACTGAAGTCCTATAAAGCAACTGGTTATTCACCAGATCACTGATGAAGAGGAGGTTCACCCAGGAACTCATATTACCCAGAGCCATCACTGCTAGTCCTCTAATCAACCAGTATCAACACATCATTTATATGACAACTTGGTTAAACAAAGCTCAGAGAGCAATATGTACTCTATTCTGTCTTCAATTGGGGGTGTTTTTGTCAAAGAATTAATACAGAATAATTGTAGAAAAGTCTTACTCTAAAGTTTATCCCCATTATGGACTTACTTGTTTTCTCTAAGTCAGTGTGTCAGATCCAGAAGTCACTAGCTACTCTGATGAGGTGGAATGGATCACTGACTGTTTAAGTGTCTGCGTCAGCAACGTCTACTATGACATCATAAAAGCAATGGGAGATGTAACGTGGTGAGGCGCCCTCTAGTGGTTTTGATAGGGGTGTGGAAGTGTTGGAGTCGGACTGATGAGTGCATTTTTGAAATAGGATATCTACATTAGGCAAACACGGGTGTAATTAATAAAAAGGCGAGGTTGCTACGAGTGGTGGCTAAGCAAAGCGTTCACTAGGTGTAGTCACAAGCACCAACCCCCCTCTCCCCCCGCCGGGACGGCTCCCTCTCCCTCTCTCCTCCCCGATAGGTAGATTTGGGGAGCGTTCTTTGAGCGCGAAGGACGACCGAGAGGCGAGATTAGAGTTCGTTCAAGTAATAATAATAAAAAAGAGTCCCATAGCCATTGAATTGGTAGTAGCCTAGGCTATTTTGAGGTTGGTCATTTCTCCGAGTGAGAATTGTGAAGCGTGGCGAGTGAGCGTGAGAATAGGCTGCAATGCGTGTGTCTGAGACTTGGCAGCCCCGGGTTTCACTGATCTAGCGGTCAGTAAATTTGACCAAATTTCAAGAGGTGGACATCACTGGATACATCTCGGCATACAGATAATTCAAGAGCAATTGACTCATGTTTACGAAGCACACCAACATAGTGCTCTGATCAGTACGAGTCCTCACTAAGACTAGACGAAGGGCACACATCACACCAGCCTTAAAATCACTACACTGGTTAACTGTCAACTCTAGAATAGACTTTAAAATACTAATACTAGTCTATAAATCTCTCCACAGTCACGCACCAGAAAACATTTCAGACATGCTTGTCAGGTACATGCCCAACAGACCACTCAGATCCTCAGGTACTGAACTCGTAACAGTCCCAAAAGCCAGGACCAAGAAACACGGAGAGGCAGCTTTTGATTTCTATACCCCCAACCTCTGGAACACCCTGCCGGAGTGCCTAAGAAGGGTCGAAACAACGGAGGTCTTCAAGCAAGATCTCAAGACGTACCTTTTTGGCCTAGCCTACAATCACTAGCCAGGACCTTGAGACACAGAAAGGCAGCCTCAAACCTACCTGTGAATCCTCTGTATACATTGATGTATATCCTGCTATGCACTCTATGTATATCAAGTTGTGTACAGAAGCTGGTTGCCCTGAAACAGGCTTGTTCTGTTCTGATATCTGTGTTGCTTCAAAGGCTCAGCGTGCTTCTAACCGTTTTCTGTCTCCCCTAGTGCCTCTCTCTCTTCCTCCTACCTTCTAACCAGGTCCAGTGGATGCCCCACTGTCACCCGCACACCACTCTGAGTCCGATAGATACCCCCGTGTCAGCTGTGGATGTCGTAGTATTTAGTTAACACACACACACACGTACACACATCAGTCCACATCCGGCTTAGGCCTGGACCTGGGCCCAGTCCCCCTTCCCCTCACCCTAACCCGGGTCCGTATCCTTTTCCTACCCCCTCTCTACCCCAACCCCTGCCTCTATCTGGGCCCAGGCACATTCACGCACACACAGACATACACCAGTGTTTGCCATGTCTCTCCTATTATGTTTTTAGCCTCTCTTACTCTGAAAATGTAATTTAATGTAATTTATTGCTTTATAAATGTTCTTAGCCGGTAGACAAACATACTCCAGGAGCTTGCTCGATTTCCTTGTTGAGAGGGGTCAGGGAAGAATTTGTACAGCTCACTTTTTGCTTCCCTCTGGAATATGTAGGGGTGGGATGAATCCCCACCTCCCTTGTTCTCTGTAAAGCGCATTGTGTTGCCTCTGGGTATGAAATGCGCTATACAAATACAGCTTTGATTGATTGATTGATTGATTGATACCACTTCACATCACAGCGAGCATACTGTAGCTATACAGCTCTTTACAACACAGGACAGTAGGTCTATACCTAGCTGTACAGCAATTTACAACATACAACGGTAGTCATATACCTACTGTAGCTACTGTATACAAGTACTTCACAATACAGCACAATAGACCTATACCTAGCAGCACATTAGGCCTATATTTAGATATACAGGACTTTCCAACACAGCACAGTAGGCCTAGCTGGATAACACTTTACCAAACAGAAACCAAAAGAATCAAGTATTATTATTATTATTATTATTATATTTATCTGCCCCAGTCTGACTGAAGTCCTATAAAGCAACTGGTTATTCACCAGATCACTGATGAAGAGGAGGTTCACCCAGGAACTCATATTACCCAGAGCCATCACTGCTAGTCCTCTAATCAACCAGTATCAACACATCATTTATATGACAACTTGGTTAAACAAAGCTCAGAGAGCAATATGTACTCTATTCTGTCTTCAATTGGGGGTGTTTTTGTCAAAGAATTAATACAGAATAATTGTAGAAAATTCTTACTCTAAAGTTTATCCCCATTATGGACTTACTTGTTTTCTCTAAGTCAGTGTGTCAGATCCAGAAGTCACTAGCTACTCTGATGAGATGGAATGGATCACTGACTGTTTAAGTGTCTGCGTCAGCAACGTCTACTATGACATCATAAAAGCAATGGGAGATGTAACGTGGCGAGGCGCCCTCTAGTGGTTTTGATAGGGGTGTGGAAGTGTTGGAGTCGGACTGATGAGTGCATTTTTGAAATAGGATATCTACATTAGGTAAACACGGGTGTAATTAATAAAAAGGCGAGGTTGCTGCGAGTGGTTGCTAAGCAAAGCGTTCACTAAGTGTAGTCACAAGCACCAACCCCCCTCTCCCCCCGCCGGGACGGCTCCCTCTCCCTCTCTCCTCCCCGATAGGTAGATTTGGGGAGCGTTCTTTGAGCGCGAAGGACGACCGAGAGGCGAGATTAGAGTTCGTTCAAGTAATAATAATAAAAAAGAGTCCCATAGCCATTGAATTGGTAGTAGCCTAGGCTATTTTGAGGTTGGTCATTTCTCCGAGTGAGAATTGTGAAGCGTGGCGAGTGAGCGTGAGAATAGGCTGCAATGCGTGTGTCTGAGACTTGGCAGCCCCGGGTTTCACTGATCTAGCGGTCAGTAAATTTGACCAAATTTCAAGAGGTGGACATCACTGGATACATCTCGGCATACAGATAATTCAAGAGCAATTGACTCATGTTTACGAAGCACACCAACATAGTGCTCTGATCAGTACGAGTCCTCACTAAGACTAGACGAAGGGCACACATCACACCAGCCTTAAAATCACTACACTGGTTAACTGTCAACTCTAGAATAGACTTTAAAATACTATTACTAGTCTATAAATCTCTCCACAGTCACGCACCAGAAAAAATTTCAGACATGCTTGTCAGGTACATGCCCAACAGACCACTCAGATCCTCAGGTACTGAACTCGTAACAGTCCCAAAAGCCAGGACCAAGAAACACGGAGAGGCAGCTTTTAGTTTCTATACCCCCAACCTCTGGAACACCCTGCCGGAGTGCCTAAGAAGGGTCGAAACAACGGAGGTCTTCAAGCAAGATCTCAAGACGTACCTTTTTGGCCTAGCCTACAATCACTAGCCAGGACCTTGAGACACAGAAAGGCAGCCTCAAACCTACCTGTGAATCCTCTGTATACATTGGTGTATATCCTGCTATGCACTCTATGTATATCAAGTTGTGTACAGAAGCTGGTTGCCCTGAAACAGGCTTGTTCTGTTCTGATATCTGTGTTGCTTCAAAGGCTCAGCGTGCTTCTAACCGTTTTCTGTCTCCCCTAGTGCCTCTCTCTCTTCCTCCTACCTTCTAACCAGGTCCAGTGGATGCCCCACTGTCACCCGCACACCACTCTGAGTCCGATAGATACCCCCGTGTCAGCTGTGGATGTCGTAGTATTTAGTTAACACACACACACACGTACACACATCAGTCCACATCCGGCTTAGGCCTGGACCTGGGCCCAGTCCCCCTTCCCCTCACCCTAACCCGGGTCCGTATCCTTTTCCTACCCCCTCTCTACCCCAACCCCTGCCTCTATCTGGGCCCAGGCACATTCACGCACACACAGACATACACCAGTGTTTGCCATGTCTCTCCTATTATGTTTTTAGCCTCTCTTACTCTGAAAATGTAATTTAATGTAATTTATTGCTTTATAAATGTTCTTAGCCGGTAGACAAACATACTCCAGGAGCTTGCTCGATTTCCTTGTTGAGAGGGGTCAGGGAAGAATTTGTACAGCTCACTTTTTGCTTCCCTCTGGAATATGTAGGGGTGGGATGAATCCCCACCTCCCTTGTTCTCTGTAAAGCGCATTGTGTTGCCTCTGGGTATGAAATGCGCTATACAAATACAGCTTTGATTGATTGATTGATTGATTGATACCACTTCATATCACAGCGAGCATACTGTAGCTATACAGCTCTTTACAACACAGGACAGTAGGTCTATACCTAGCTGTACAGCAATTTACAACATACAACAGTAGTCATATACCTACTGTAGCTACTGTATACAAGTACTTTACAATACAGCACAATAGACCTATACCTAGCAGCACATTAGGCCTATATTTAGATATACAGGACTTTCCAACACAGCACAGTAGGCCTAGCTGGATAACACTTTACCAAACAGAAACCAAAAGAATCAAGTATTATTATTATTATTATATTTATCTGCCCCAGTCTGACTGAAGTCCTATAAAGCAACTGGTTATTCACCAGATCACAGATGAAGAGGAGGTTCACCCAGGAACTCATATTACCCAGAGCCATCACTGCTAGTCCTCTTATCAACCAGTATCAACACATCATTTATATGACAACTTGGTTAAGCAAAGCTGAGAGAGCAATATGTACTATATTCTGTCTTCAATTGGGGGTGTTTTTGTCAAAGAATTAATACAGAATAATTGTAGAAAATTCTTACTCTAAAGTTTATCCCCATTATGGACTTACTTGTTTTCTTTAAGTCAGTGTGTCAGATCCAGAAGTCACTAGCTACTCTGATGAGGTGGAATGGATCACTGACTGTTTAAGTGTCTGCGTCAGCAACGTCTACTATGACATCATAAAAGCAATGGGAGATGTAACGTGGCGAGGCGCCCTCTAGTGGTTTTGATAGGGGTGTGGAAGTGTTGGAGTCGGACTGATGAGTGCATTTTTGAAATAGGATATCTACATTAGGCAAACACGGGTGTAATTAATAAAAAGGCGAGGTTGCTGCGAGTGGTTGCTAAGCAAAGCGTTGACTAAGTGTAGTCACAAGCACCAACCCCCCTCTCCCCCCGCCGGGACGGCTCCCTCTCCCTCTCTCCTCCCCGATAGGTAGATTTGGGGAGCGTTCTTTGAGCGCGAAGGACGACCGAGAGGCGAGATTAGCGTTCGTTCAAGTAATAATGAAAAAAAAAGAGTCCCATAGCCATTGAATTGGTAGTAGCCTAGGCTATTTTGAGGTTGGTCATTTCTCCGAGTGAGAATTGTGAAGCGTGGCGAGTGAGCGTGAGAATAGGCTGCAATGCGTGTGTCTGAGACTTGGCAGCCCCGGGTTTCACTGATCTACCGGTCAGTAAATCCGACCAAATTTCAAGAGGTGGACATCACTGGATTCATCTCGGCATACAGATAATTCAAGATTGACTCATGTTTACGAAGCGCACCAGCATAGTGCTCTGATCAGCTGCACTCTCCAGTGAAGTTCTCAAAACGCGACAGATGCCCGGATCAGTAGCCTAGATCTCAATGTATTACAGTATTTTAGCAGACGCTTTTATCCAAAGCAACTAACAATAATTGCATTTAACTAGGAAAGGCCAATGTTGGGCTACTAGCCTACTAGGCTACTTGCCAGAACTTACAAGTGCATCTCCTTTCTAAAACAAGTGACTAAGATCATAATCTAGTGCTGAAGGCAAAGTGCAAGAATTGCAATCTAAAATCAGGAGGATCGTTGTAGTTCTCTCTGTAAAATAACTCAAACGAGGGACGGTAGGCCTAGCTGGATAACACTTTACCAAACAGAAACCAAAAGAATCAAGTATTATTATTATTATTATATTTATCTGCCCCAGTCTGACTGAAGTCCTATTGTCACAACCCATGCCTCTAACCCTGCCTCTCTGCCTGCCCCTAACCCTATCTCCGAGAACGAGTCCCCTGGCACCTCCCAGAGGGCGCAGAGGGAACTGCGGGCTCGTCGGCGTGAGCAGCTGCCGGTCATTCCGGTGATTGCACCCCATCCTGGCCAGCCACCACCTGCAGCCCATCAGCCCAGGAGGTGAAGAAGCCACTCCACACAGCATGCGGCGCCAGATCGTTGACTAACCAACCTAGTGGGTACACGTCTCTAGCTCCCTGCCTCGTCTGTCTTTTGAACCTTGCCTTACCCTGTTCTCCCTGTCTTCCCAGTTCCTGCCTGACCCACGCCTGTACGATTACCCCGCTCCTGCCTGACCCACGCCTGTACGACAACCCTGCTCCTGCCTGACCCACGCCTGTATGACAACCCTGCTCCTGCCTGACCCACGCCTGTACGACAACCCCGCTCCTGCCTGACCATCGCCTGTACGACTACCACGCTCCTGCCTGACCATCGCCTGTACGACTACCACGTCCCCGCCTGACCCACGCCTGTCTACGGATCACGTTACTGCCTGCCTCTCCCCGGATCGCAATAAACGTGCCTACGGGCTTTCACCCCAATCGTGTCTGCTCTTGGGTCCTCCATCCTGATCCTTAACAGAACGATCTGGCCAAGACATGGACCCAGCGGACGTCGACGCCATACGCACTGCCATCGCCAGCCAAGGTACGCTGATTGGGAGACACGACTCTGACCTCCAACATGCGGCCAGTGCCATGCAGGGCCTCTCCACCAGCGTGAACGCGCTCGCCACCCAGGCAGCCCAAACCGACCAGGGCCTGCAGGCTCTCACCCAGGAGTTCCGGAATCTGATCGCCCACCTTACCCCTCTCCAGGCCCCATCACCACCCCAGGACCCAGCACCACCCCAGGACCAGCCCGCCGCTCCAGCTCCTGGCGAGGCCGCTTCCCCCGCTCTGCCCCGGAGAGAGCCCAAGCTCTCCAACCCCAGGCCATTCGACGGCGACCTGGCTGAGTGCGGGTCCTTCCTGATGCAGTGCAAATTCATTTTCGCTCACCAGCCTAGCCGGTATTCTGGGGACGCGGAGAGGATTGCCTTCGTCTCCAACCTGTTGACCGGCCAACCCCTCCGCTGGTTTGAAGCAGTCTGGGAGTCAGGGGCGGCCTGTTTCGGGTCCTTCGAGACTTTCTGTGTGGAGTTTAGAAAGGTTTTCGACCATCCAGCCCACGGCCGCGACTCCGCCTCACGCCTGCTCCATCTCCAGCAGGGCACCCGGAGTGTGGCAGAATTCTCTGTGGAGTTCCGCATCCTGGCTGCGGGGAGCGGGTGGAACGATGCCGACCTCCAGACCGCTTTCCGCTCAGGCCTCACAGAGACTATTAAGGATGAGCTGGCGCTCAGGGAAGATGCCACCTCCCTGGACAACCTCATCTCGCTCGCCGTGAAGGTGGACAACAGGCTCCGGGAGCGCAGGAGAGAAAGAGCCACCCGTCCCTCTGGCTCTGTCCGGCCCCCCAGTCACCGTCCCCCAGGCCAGCCGGCCCCCTTCTCGTCTCGCCCCGACTCCGCCCCCCTGCGCTCCTCTGCTCTGTCTGCCTCTCCATCCCCTGAGGACGAGCCCATGGTATTGGGCGGGGCTCATCTGACCGCTGAGGAGCGCCTCCGGAGGGTTACAGAGGGGCTCTGTTTCTATTGTGGCGGCCCTGGACACACCCGGAACACCTGCCCGAACCGCCCAAAAGCTCCAGCCCGTCGGTGAGAGGGGTGTCACTGATGGGCGGCGTACTCACCCCCAGCCACCAGGGGCGCCTGCACTTGGAAGCCGTGGTCACATCTAACAACCGGCCATTCCCCGTACCTGCTCTGATTGACTCGGGCACGGACGACTGCTTCATCGATGCCACGCTCGTCCGTCAGGCCGGCATCCCCACACAACTCCGGGACACGCCCCTTGCCGTTCACGACCTCAGCGGGAGACTGCTGGCCGAGGTCACCCAGGTCACAAAGCCCTTGGAGATCCGTCTGTCTGGCAACCACCACGAGACCCTCTCCCTGCTGGTGATCTCATCACCCCAGAGTCCCCTCGTCCTGGGGCAGACCTGGCTCCGGCGCCACAACCCCCACATCGACTGGGAGACCAACAGGGTGATTGGCTGGAGTCATCACTGCCACAGGACCTGTCTCACCTCTGCCACCCCGCCTACAGAGGGCGTCAGCGCCTCACTGGAGCCACCTGACCTGTCCACGGTTCCCTCCATCTACCATGACCTCGGAGAGGCGTTCAGCAAACAGAGGGCCCTCTCCCTGCCTCCTCACCGCCCCTACGACTGTGCCATTGAACTGCTTTCAGGAGCGCCCCTGCCCTCCGGCCGTCTGTTCAACTTGTCTCGTCCTGAGAGAGAGGCCATGGAGAAATACATCCACGAGTCCCTGAACGCCGGCCTCATCAAGCCCTCCAGCTCACCCGTAGGAGCGGGCTTCTTCTTCGTGGGCAAGAAAGACGGCACCCTACGCCCGTGCATCGACTACCGGCGTTTGAACGACATTACAGTCAAGAACCGCTACCCCCTGCTGCTCATCGCCTCCGCCTTCGAACCGCTCCAGGGCGCCACAGTGTTCTCCAAGCTCGACCTCAGGAACGCTTACCACCTGGTGCGCATCAGGAAAGGAGACGAGTGGAAGACGGCCTTTAACACCCCCCTCGGGCACTTTGAGTACCGCGTCATGCCCTTCGGCCTAACCAACGCCCCGGCCGTGTTCCAAGCCCTAGTGAACGACGTCCTCAGAGACCTCCTCAACCACACCGTCTTCGTCTACCTGGATGACATCCTCGTCTTCTCGCGCACCATGGAGGAGCACACCGGGCACGTCAGGCAGGTCCTCCAGAGGCTCATGGAGAACAGGCTCTACCTCAAGGCGGAGAAATGCGAGTTTCACGTGCCCACGATCCAGTTCCTGGGTTTCGTCATTGAGGCCGGGAGGGTGAGGGCTTCCCCAGAGAAGATCAGGGCGGTGGTTGAGTGGCCGGTCCCCACCACCCGCAAGGAGCTCCAACGGTTCCTGGGGTTCGCTAACTTTTACCGGAGGTTTATCCGGAACTACAGCCGGGTGGCGAGCCCCATGACAGCGCTGACATCCACGGCCATCCCCTTCGCCTGGACCCCTGCGGCGGACGTGGCCTTCAAGGCCCTCAAGGCCCTGTTCACCTCCGCACCTGTCCTCATCCAACCGGACCCCTCACTCCAATTCGTCCTGGAGGTTGACGCCTCCGACACGGGGGTTGGGGCGGTCCTGTCCCAGAGGGCCGTGACGGACGGCAAGCTCCACCCCTGCGCCTTCTTCTCCCGCCGCTTGGAGCCGGCCGAGAGGAACTACGACGTAGGAAACAGGGAGCTTCTCGCGGTCCAACTCGCACTGCAGGAGTGGAGGCACTGGCTGGAGGGGACGGAGCAGCCGATCATCGTGTGGACTGACCACAAGAACCTGATCTACATCCGGGACGCAAAGAGGCTGAATCCCCGGCAGGCCAGGTGGGCTCTGTTTTTCGGCCGCTTCAATTTCACCCTGACCTACCGACCAGGGTCCCGCAATGTGAAGCCAGATGCTCTCTCACGCCAGTTCTCGCCCCCGGAGCGGAGTGCAGAGCTGGACACTATTCTGCCCTCCTCCTGTGTGGTGGGTGCTCTCACTTGGGAGGTAGAGGGGATCGTGAGGGAGGCCCAGAGGACTCAGCCAGACCTAGGCGGTGGTCCGGCAAACCGCCTCTTTGTGCCTGACCGGGTCCGTACCCAGGTCCTCCAGTGGGCCCACACGTCCCAGTTCGCCTGTCACCCAGGAGCCAGCCGCACGCTAACCCTGCTTAGGCGCCGGTTCTGGTGGCCCACCATGGCCGTCGACACCACCAAGTACGTCCAGGCCTGTACGGTGTGTGCCCGGAGTAAGTCCTCCCACCAGCCCCCTTCAGGACTTCTGCGTCCCCTGCCTGTTCCCGGCCGACCCTGGAGCCACATTGGGTTGGACTTCGTCACCGGTCTCCCCCCATCCCAGGGAAACACGGTGATCCTGACCATCATTGACCGTTTCTCGAAGGCTGCCCACTTCGTGCCGCTGCCTAAGCTCCCCTCTGCCTCTGAGACTGCGGACCTGCTGGTGACTCACGTGGTCCGTCTCCATGGCATCCCCCTCGACATTGTGTCAGACAGGGGGCCGCAGTTCACCTCTCGGGTCTGGAGGGAGTTCTGTCGGGCTATGGGGGCCACTGTCAGCCTGTCCTCGGGCTTCCACCCCCAGACCAACGGGCAGGCGGAACGGGCCAACCAGTACCTGGGCACTGCCCTGCGGTGCATCACGGGCCGGAGCCCGGCCTCTTGGAGCGAGCGCATCTCCTGGGTCGAGTACGCCCACAACACCCTGCCCAACGCCTCCTCAGGTCAGTCCCCGTTTGAGTGCTCCCTGGGTTACCAACCACCCCTTTTTCCTGAGCAGGAGGAGGAGCTGGCTGTCCCGTCAGTCCAGGCCCACATTGACCGCTGCCGCAGGATCTGGAGGACCGCCCGCTCGGCCCTGCTCCGCTCCACCCGCAGAAGCCAGCGGTATGCCGACCAGCGTCGGACCCCGGCCCCCAACTATGTGCCTGGCCAGGAGGTCTGGCTCTCCTCCAGGGACATTCCGCTGCAGGCAGGTTGCAGGAAGCTGGTCCCCCGCTTCCTCGGCCCCTACGTCATTGAGAGCGTGGTCAACCCTGTGGCGGTCAAGCTCAGGTTTCCCCCCGCCATGAGGATCCACCCGGTCTTCCACGTCTCCAGGATCAAACCTGTGAAGGTCAGTCCCCTTTGCCCCCCAGGCGATGCTCCTCCCCCCGTCCGCCTCATCGACGACCATCCGGCCTGGACTGTCCGGCGGTTGCTGAGGGTCCGTCGCCGGGGCCGGGGTCTGCAATACCTTGTCGATTGGGAGGGTTATGGGCCTGAGGAGCAAAGCTGGGTGCCCCGCAGGCACATCCTGGACCCCTCTCTTGTCCGGGATTTCCACCGGGCCCACCCTGGCCTGCCTGGTCGGTCGCCGGGAGTCGCCCGTAGAGGGGGGGGTCCTGTCACAACCCATGCCTCTAACCCTGCCTCTCTGCCTGCCCCTAACCCTATCTCCGAGAACGAGTCCCCTGGCACCTCCCAGAGGGCGCAGAGGGAACTGCGGGCTCGTCGGCGTGAGCAGCTGCCGGTCATTCCGGTGATTGCACCCCATCCTGGCCAGCCACCACCTGCAGCCCATCAGCCCAGGAGGTTAAGAAGCCACTCCACACAGCATGCGGCGCCAGATCGTTGACTAACCAACCTAGTGGGTACACGTCTCTAGCTCCCTGCCTCGTCTGTCTTTTGAACCTTGCCTTACCCTGTTCTCCCTGTCTTCCCAGTTCCTGCCTGACCCACGCCTGTACGATTACCCCGCTCCTGCCTGACCCACGCCTGTACAACAACCCTGCTCCTGCCTGACCCACGCCTGTACGACCACCCTGCTCCTGCCTGACCCACGCCTGTACGACAACCCTGCTCCTGCCTGACCCACGCCTGTACGACAACCCTGCTCCTGCCTGACCCACGCCTGTACGACAACCCCGCTCCTGCCTGACCATCGCCTGTACGACTACCACGCTCCTGCCTGACCATCGCCTGTACGACTACCACGTCCCCGCCTGACCCACGCCTGTCTACGGATCACGTTACTGCCTGCCTCTCCCCGGATCGCAATAAACGTGCCTACGGGCTTTCACCCCAATCGTGTCTGCTCTTGGGTCCTCCATCCTGATCCTTAACACCTATAAAGCAACTGGTTATTCACCAGATCACTGATGAAGAGGAGGTTCACCCAGGAACTCATATTACCCAGAGCCATCACTGCTAGTCCTCTAATCAACCAGTATCAACACATCATTTATATGACAACTTGGTTAAACAAAGCTCAGAGAGCAATATGTACTCTATTCTGTCTTCAATTGGGGGTGTTTTTGTCAAAGAATTAATACAGAATAATTGTAGAATAATTAGAATAGAATAATTCTTACTCTAAAGTTTATCCCCATTATGGACTTACTTGTTTTCTCTAAGTCAGTGTGTCAGATCCAGAAGTCACTAGCTACTCTGATGAGATGGAATGGATCACTGACTGTTTAAGTGTCTGCGTCAGCAACGTCTACTATGACATCATAAAAGCAATGGGAGATGTAACGTGGTGAGGCGCCCTCTAGTGGTTTTGATAGGGGTGTGGAAGTGTTGGAGTCGGACTGATGAGTGCATTTTTGAAATAGGATATCTACATTAGGTAAACACGGGTGTAATTAATAAAAAGGCGAGGTTGCTGCGAGTGGTTGCTAAGCAAAGCGTTGACTAAGTGTAGTCACAAGCACCAACCCCCCTCTCCCCCCGCCGGGACGGCTCCCTCTCCCTCTCTCCTCCCCGATAGGTAGATTTGGGTAGCGTTCTTTGAGCGCGAAGGACGACCGAGAGGCGAGATTAGAGTTCGTTCAAGTAATAATAAAAAAAAGGGTCCCATAGCCATTGAATTGGTAGTAGCCTAGGCTATTTTGAGGTTGGTCATTTCTCCGAGTGAGAATTGTGAAGCGTGGCGAGTGAACGTGAGAATAGGCTGCAATGCGTGTGTCTGAGACTTGGCAGCCCCGGGTTTCACTGATCTAGCGGTCAGTAAATTCGACCAAATTTCAAGAGGTGGACATCACTGGATTCATCTCGGCATACAGATAATTCAAGAGCAATTGACTCATGTTTACGAAGCACACCAACATAGTGCTCTGATCAGTACGAGTCCTCACTAAGACTAGACGAAGGGCACACATCACACCAGCCTTAAAATCACTACACTGGTTAACTGTCAACTCTAGAATAGACTTTAAAATACTAATACTAGTCTATAAATCTCTCCACAGTCACGCACCAGAAAACATTTCAGACATGCTTGTCAGGTACATGCCCAACAGACCACTCAGATCCTCAGGTACTGAACTCGTAACAGTCCCAAAAGCCAGGACCAAGAAACACGGAGAGGCAGCTTTTAGTTTCTATGCCCCCAACTTCTGGAACTCCCTGCCGGAGTGCCTAAGAAGGGTCGAAACAACGGAGGTCTTCAAGCAAGATCTCAAGACGTACCTTTTTGGCCTAGCCTACAATCACTAGCCAGGACCTTGAGACACAGAAAGGCAGCCTCAAACCTACCTGTGAATCCTCTGTATACATTGATGTATATCCTGCTATGTATATCAAGTTGTGTACAGAAGCTGGTTGCCCTGAAACAGGCTTGTTCTGTTCTGATATCTGTGTTGCTTCAAAGGCTCAGCGTGCTTCTAACCGTTTTCTGTCTCCCCTAGTGCCTCTCTCTCTTCCTCCTACCTTCTAACCAGGTCCAGTGGATGCCCCACTGTCACCCGCACACCACTCTGAGTCCGATAGATACCCCCGTGTCAGCTGTGGATGTCGTAGTATTTAGTTAACACACACACACACGTACACACATCAGTCCACATCCGGCTTAGGCCTGGACCTGGGCCCAGTCCCCCTTCCCCTCACCCTAACCCGGGTCCGTATCCTTTTCCTACCCCCTCTCTACCCCAACCCCTGCCTCTATCTGGGCCCAGGCACATTCACGCACACACAGACATACACCAGTGTTTGCCATGTCTCTCCTATTATGTTTTTAGCCTCTCTTACTCTGAAAATGTAATTTAATGTAATTTATTGCTTTATAAATGTTCTTAGCCGGTAGACAAACATACTCCAGGAGCTTGCTCGATTTCCTTGTTGAGAGGGGTCAGGGAAGAATTTGTACAGCTCACTTTTTGCTTCCCTCTGGAATATGTAGGGGTGGGATGAATCCCCACCTCCCTTGTTCTCTGTAAAGCGCATTGTGTTGCCTCTGGGTATGAAATGCGCTATACAAATACAGCTTTGATTGATTGATTGATTGATTGATACCACTTCATATCACAGCGAGCATACTGTAGCTATACAGCTCTTTACAACACAGGACAGTAGGTCTATACCTAGCTGTACAGCAATTTACAACATACAACAGTAGTCATATACCTACTGTAGCTACTGTATACAAGTACTTTACAATACAGCACAATAGACCTATACCTAGCAGCACATTAGGCCTATATTTAGATATACAGGACTTTCCAACACAGCACAGTAGGCCTAGCTGGATAACACTTTACCAAACAGAAACCAAAAGAATCAAGTATTATTATTATTATTATATTTATCTGCCCCAGTCTGACTGAAGTCCTATAAAGCAACTGGTTATTCACCAGATCACAGATGAAGAGGAGGTTCACCCAGGAACTCATATTACCCAGAGCCATCACTGCTAGTCCTCTAATCAACCAGTATCAACACATCATTTATATGACAACTTGGTTAAGCAAAGCTCAGAGAGCAATATGTACTCTATTCTGTCTTCAATTGGGGGTGTTTTTGTCAAAGAATTAATACAGAATAATTGTAGAAAATTCTTACTCTAAAGTTTATCCCCATTATGGACTTACTTGTTTTCTCTAAGTCAGTGTGTCAGATCCAGAAGTCACTAGCTACTCTGATGAGATGGAATGGATCACTGACTGTTTAAGTGTCTGCGTCAGCAACGTCTACTATGACATCATAAAAGCAATGGGAGATGTAACGTGGCGAGGCGCCCTCTAGTGGTTTTGATAGGGGTGTGGAAGTGTTGGAGTCGGACTGATGAGTGCATTTTTGAAATAGGATATCTACATTAGGTAAACACGGGTGTAATTAATAAAAAGGCGAGGTTGCTGCGAGTGGTTGCTAAGCAAAGCGTTGACTAAGTGTAGTCACAAGCACCAACCCCCCTCTCCCCCCGCCGGAACGGCTCCCTCTCCCTCTCTCCTCCCCGATAGGTAGATTTGGGGAGCGTTCTTTGAGCGCGAAGGACGACCGAGAGGCGAGATTAGCGTTCGTTCAAGTAATAATGAAAAAAAAAGAGTCCCATAGCCATTGAATTGGTAGTAGCCTAGGCTATTTTGAGGTTGGTCATTTCTCCGAGTGAGAATTGTGAAGCGTGGCGAGTGAGCGTGAGAATAGGCTGCAATGCGTGTGTCTGAGACTTGGCAGCCCCGGGTTTCACTGATCTACCGGTCAGTAAATCCGAACAAATTTCAAGAGGTGGACATCACTGGATTGATCTCGGCATACAGATAATTCAAGATTGACTCATGTTTACGAAGCGCACCAGCATAGTGCTCTGATCAGCTGCACTCTCCAGTGAAGTTCTCAAAACGCGACAGATGCCCGGATCAGTAGCCTAGATCTCATTGTATTACAGTATTTTAGCAGACGCTTTTATCCAAAGCAACTAACAATAATTGCATTTAACTAGGAAAGGCCAATGTTGGGCTACTAGCCTACTAGGCTACTTGCCAGAACTTACAAGTGCATCTCCTTTCTAAAACAAGTGACTAAGATCATAATCTAGTGCTGAAGGCAAAGTGCAAGAATTGCAATCTAAAATCAGGAGGATCGTTGTAGTTCTCTCTGTAAAATAACTCAAACGAGGGACGGTAGGCCTAGCTGGATAACACTTTACCAAACAGAAACCAAAAGAATCAAGTATTATTATTATTATTATATTTATCTGCCCCAGTCTGACTGAAGTCCTATTGTCACAACCCATGCCTCTAACCCTGCCTCTCTGCCTGCCCCTAACCCTATCTCCGAGAACGAGTCCCCTGGCACCTCCCAGAGGGCGCAGAGGGAACTGCGGGCTCGTCGGCGTGAGCAGCTGCCGGTCATTCCGGTGATTGCACCCCAACCTGGCCAGCCACCACCTGCAGCCCATCAGCCCAGGAGGTGAAGAAGCCACTCCACACAGCATGCGGCGCCAGATCGTTGACTAACCAACCTAGTGGGTACACGTCTCTAGCTCCCTGCCTCGTCTGTCTTTTGAACCTTGCCTTACCCTGTTCTCCCTGTCTTCCCAGTTCCTGCCTGACCCACGCCTGTACGATTACCCCGCTCCTGCCTGACCCACGCCTGTACGACAACCCTGCTCCTGCCTGACCCACGCCTGTATGACAACCCTGCTCCTGCCTGACCCACGCCTGTACGACAACCCCGCTCCTGCCTGACCATCGCCTGTACGACTACCACGCTCCTGCCTGACCATCGCCTGTACGACTACCACGTCCCCGCCTGACCCACGCCTGTCTACGGATCACGTTACTGCCTGCCTCTCCCCGGATCGCAATAAACGTGCCTACGGGCTTTCACCCCAATCGTGTCTGCTCTTGGGTCCTCCATCCTGATCCTTAACAGAACGATCTGGCCAAGACATGGACCCAGCGGACGTCGACGCCATACGCACTGCCATCGCCAGCCAAGGTACGCTGATTGGGAGACACGACTCTGACCTCCAACATGCGGCCAGTGCCATGCAGGGCCTCTCCACCAGCGTGAACGCGCTCGCCACCCAGGCAGCCCAAACCGACCAGGGCCTGCAGGCTCTCACCCAGGAGTTCCGGAACCTGATCGCCCACCTTACCCCTCTCCAGGCCCCAGCACCACCCCAGGACCCAGCACCACCCCAGGACCAGCCCGCCGCTCCAGCTCCTGGGGAGGCCGCTTCCCCCGCTCTGCCCCGGAGAGAGCCCAAGCTCTCCAACCCCAGGCCATTCGACGGCGACCTGGCTGAGTGCGGGTCCTTCCTGATGCAGTGCAAATTCATTTTCGCTCACCAGCCTAGCCGGTATTCTGGGGACGCGGAGAGGATTGCCTTCGTCTCCAACCTGTTGACCGGCCAACCCCTCCGCTGGTTTGAAGCAGTCTGGGAGTCAGGGGCGGCCTGTTTCGGGTCCTTCGAGACTTTCTGTGTGGAGTTTAGAAAGGTTTTCGACCATCCAGCCCACGGCCGCGACTCCGCCTCACGCCTGCTCCATCTCCAGCAGGGCACCCGGAGTGTGGCAGAATTCTCTGTGGAGTTCCGCATCCTGGCTGCGGGTGCGGGTGGAACGATGCCGACCTCCAGACCGCTTTCCGCTCAGGCCTCACAGAGACTATTAAGGATGAGCTGGCGCTCAGGGAAGATGCCACCTCCCTGGACAACCTCATCTCGCTCGCCGTGAAGGTGGACAACAGGCTCCGGGAGCGCAGGAGAGAAAGAGCCACCCGTCCCTCTGGCTCTGTCCGGCCCCCCAGTCACCGTCCCCCAGGCCAGCCGGCCCCCTTCTCGTCTCGCCCCGACTCCGCCCCCCTGCGCTCCTCTGCTCTGTCTGCCTCTCCATCCCCTGAGGACGAGCCCATGGTATTGGGCGGGGCTCATCTGACCGCTGAGGAGCGCCTCCGGAGGGTTACAGAGGGGCTCTGTTTCTATTGTGGCGGCCCTGGACACACCCGGAACACCTGCCCGAACCGCCCAAAAGCTCCAGCCCGTCGGTGAGAGGGGTGTCACTGATGGGCGGCGTACTCACCCCCAGCCACCAGGGGCGCCTGCACTTGGAAGCCGTGGTCACATCTAACAACCGGCCATTCCCCGTACCTGCTCTGATTGACTCGGGCACGGACGACTGCTTCATCGATGCCACGCTCGTCCGTCAGGCCGGCATCCCCACACAACTCCGGGACACGCCCCTTGCCGTTCACGACCTCAGCGGGAGACTGCTGGCCGAGGTCACCCAGGTCACAAAGCCCTTGGAGATCCGTCTGTCTGGCAACCACCACGAGACCCTCTCCCTGCTGGTGATCTCATCACCCCAGAGTCCCCTCGTCCTGGGGCAGACCTGGCTCCGGCGCCACAACCCCCACATCGACTGGGAGACCAACAGGGTGATTGGCTGGAGTCATCACTGCCACAGGACCTGTCTCACCTCTGCCACCCCGCCTACAGAGGGCGTCAGCGCCTCACTGGAGCCACCTGACCTGTCCACGGTTCCCTCCATCTACCATGACCTCGGAGAGGCGTTCAGCAAACAGAGGGCCCTCTCCCTGCCTCCTCACCGCCCCTACGACTGTGCCATTGAACTGCTTTCAGGAGCGCCCCTGCCCTCCGGCCGTCTGTTCAACTTGTCTCGTCCTGAGAGAGAGGCCATGGAGAAATACATCCACGAGTCCCTGAACGCCGGCCTCATCAAGCCCTCCAGCTCACCCGTAGGAGCGGGCTTCTTCTTCGTGGGCAAGAAAGACGGCACCCTACGCCCGTGCATCGACTACCGGCGATTGAACGACATTACAGTCAAGAACCGCTACCCCCTGCTGCTCATCGCCTCCGCCTTCGAACCGCTCCAGGGCGCCACAGTGTTCTCCAAGCTCGACCTCAGGAACGCTTACCACCTGGTGCGCATCAGGAAAGGAGACGAGTGGAAGACGGCCTTTAACACTAGCAGCGCCAAGCATTTGAAACTTACCAGCATAGCTGGGGGGTGGGTCAAATGCCCCCGCAGTCTTTAGAATGGGAGGCTGTTATTGACACACAATGGCCGCTAGATGGCGCTCGTGTGTGTGTTTGTAACACCGGCTTGGGCTACAAATAGATACACCTGTCTAGAAATAAGATGGTCGTGTCTGGGACTTCGTTTTCCCAAGCCCTATTATCAAATAGAAAGCATATCACTGATAACACTTGAAAAATAAGAACACATTGGCGCAGTATGATGTAGGACTATTCACCTATTGAGCAATTTATGGATAGATTTATGGATGAATTCTATGTTTACTCAGGCCCGGTCGGATTTCTGGCTAAGCCGCTGGGGTAGGCTTGTGTTGCAGTTTTATTTTCGGAATTTGAGCTGAAAGGCATTTTTCTTAACATGTATTATGATATATAGATATATATTATACTAAATAAATATATAATATTTGGGCGGGTTTTTATCGCATTGGGGGGATTTGGAGCACTCGTTGGGGCTGCAGCACCAATCTGGCAATCCGGCTTGTTTACATCCGGACGTGAAGTATAGCAATATTCTGTGGAGGGCAGTAATAGTTGCATCGACACTGCTGGAAAGAAGAAGTGATTGAATACATTTTCCGCATGTTTGTTGTATTCTATTTGACATGTTCCTTTGCCTCATTTAGCACCAGCTGCAACAATCTCCTCCAAATCCGTTCTCTCCGTTAGCAGGGCTAACGTTGCACTCAGTAGCTTGTGCTTATTAGCTAGGTTTGGTAAAACGCTTGTGCAGTGGAGGGGTTCTTTTGGGGGAATTATTGGATTATGCCAGCTATGTTAGTTCCCAAGCTTGTTTGATAACTATTCGATGCAGTCTGCCAGGCTAGTGCCTGTCGCCGTTATGAATGAGACAGCCCCACTTTAGAGACGGCCCCAGCTTTTGTTAGCTTTTAACTTCAAATTAACGTTTTTGTCTTTTGGGGCAAACTCTTAAAATAATATAATACGGCATGCATAGCTAGCGAGAGATATGCCCCCGCATCATTTTACAACCTGTATTGTTCGACTTTGCAACTGCTTGCTTGCTAGATAGCTTAGCTAGCCTTACGTTGGGTGTATGAAGCTGGATAGTGGCCATGATTGCACCACCCTCATCCCACGATGGAGGCTATCAACTGGGCTTGGGACTTTGCCTCTCATCGCTAACTGGCAACTGTCCCCGTTGAGCTAATGGTAGGTAACGTTAGCTAGCTCAAACGTAGTTTTTTATTAGGCTATTATTAGCCTATCCAACCTATGTTATGTAGTTGTAGGTGCTGCTGTATGGGTGGGGTTGGTATTTGCAGAGGGCTACAAACACAGCGTGACACATGAGCACAGTTTTCTATGCAATATAAAGGCTACTGAAAAATAAATTGACTCCAACAATAATCTGATTCAGTTAACACTTTATTTTTGAATAAGTGGCTCTTGTGGCTTAGAATAAGGGTCTGCAAGTGCAATGGGAAAATATCGACTATTCTAGTAGGCTAGAGTTTGTCCATGTTGCACATTAAAATTCAGGTATTGCTTAGCCTATATTCACATTTACTGTAGCTTCCTCAATGGGTCAAGACAATATACAATGTAAACATTTACTCAGTACAATAAATATCACAGCCAAGAATAGATGTGAAAGTTGTGATCAAGATGCATTGGACTTGGCCGGCTTGTGGATTTATAGATCTTTCAAACCTTTATTTATGCTCGAGAGGCACTGAGGTTGCCCTCATTTACAGTGACGACGAGCGATCTTGCACCCAGTCACTGCAAAACTGTCATCTAGCAGTCTAAAACTGTCAGCTAGCAGTCTAAAACTGTCAGCTAGCAGTCTGAAACTGGCAGCTAGCAGTCTAAAACTGGCAGCTAGCAGCCTAGCCTATTTGCAAAACTGCTGCAAACGTGTCACCTACCATCCTAGGCTATTTGCATGTCAATGTAGGCTCATTGAGAATTCTGTGAATGGTGGGGGTTGTAGTGAGCCTGCCCACTGACTGTGCAAAACGTTGGGTTAGTGGACGAGTGTGCCTGACAAATGTGAAATTAGCAGAATCGTATTGTCTAACTCAGTAGTGGCGACCGCCCATGACTGTTGCTCTCGATGTAATTTTGTGTGTGGAAAAACGAGACAGTGCCAGTTTCCAGTGCAATGTTGTTGTTTTTTTGTTGTTGTTGTTTTAGGCTTAGCCTAGCCTAGCCTGTGTGGCTGAACAGCCAGTCAACCCCGTTGTGATTTCAGATTATTTTCAATCTCACGCACCGTTCCTTCATGGATCACGAGGGTAGCCTACCTACACCGAAACCAATTCAATTGGGTGATAAGTGATATATATTATAGTGATATAAAAACATACATGTTCCAATAAAATGCCACATCAGATGCCATAAAGTAAACATCATCTCATCACTTAGGAGAGTTGGCTGGAATAAAAGGTTGCTCCCTGTCCTTTGACATTCGCTACCAGCAAACAGACAGCTAGGCCTATTTGCATGTCAATGTAAACCAGTGGGGGTTGGGGAGGGCTACAACGTATGGCTTGGTTAGGGCATGCTGTGGCTGAGGAGATAGATGAGATCATGGAGGACTTCAGCATCCAAGAGAAGGTTGTGGCAGCCACAGTTGACAATGCCTCCAACATGGATGTTGCTATAAAGAAGCTCCACCTTGTCAAATTTGGGTGTATATATATATAAATGAAATAGCATAGAAAAGTTAGTTAAAATAGCCAAATTCATCTATAATCAAAGCCTAAAATACAATTATATAAAATACATTTTTTAGTAAATTGTTGTTTTTCACTTTACTTTCCCCAAATGTAATACTGGGATGTAATAATACTGAATAATGACTACACACCACATAAACCTTCATGGAATGTCTGGAAATAAAAAGACCAAGGAAACAGGTTCTCTTTCTCCAAACGTATCATTTACTTGTAATTTTTCACTGGAATGAACAAACAAACAATGGACTTGTTACTCCATAAATTAATAAAATCAATAAATAAACCATCTCATGAGTGTATCAAGCTATGAACAAGATATCTGATAGCAAAGCCGGTGGTCTTGAACGCATCTCAGCAGAACCAACTAGGATGGAAACTGGCGTGGATAACGTGGCTGGTGTGTGCTTCTCTTTTCTGAAAAATACAAAACAGAGAAACAACATTAATGATAAATTAGATTTATAAAGCGCTTTTCAATACACCCAAGGACGCTTTACAAGAACAGAGGAGACCAATGAGACAAAACAACAGGCAGGACTAACAACACAGGGTAAGCTAACCGAGTAGGTAAACTGGCCAACTAAGGCCTGGGCCTGGGCACGCGCGCGCACACACACACACACACACACACACACACACACACACACACACAGACACATACTCTAGTAGAGCACTGGCAAAACAGACATTCACTGGCAAATTAAACATGCATTGTTGGATAGAAAGATGTATATTTTGCAGGACGTAAATCATTAGGCCTACTTTAGATTTGGTTTTGACTGAAACAAGAAGTCGGCGCACTTTGGAGAAGCACAGCCGCGCCTAGGCCGGATTCATAGTTGACGCAAACTACATAAGCAAACTACATAAGCAAGGCCACGCAAGATGTAGTGCGCACCAATGATGTTTCCATGACGACGGCTGTAAACAGGAGTAGACCGGCTTGAGATGTAAACAAGACGTAAACATGGAGATGTTACAACGCCTGTTGCTCATAGCACTAGTGCTTATTTATGTCTCTTGTCCTCTTATTTCGGTTATTAAAGTTATAATATTTCAGTTATTCAGTCCCTCATCACCTTTGCGCTAGCTCGATAGCTAGCTCGATAGCTAGCTCGCACTCCACTGGAGAGTCAAGTAAACAAACAGTGCGCCCCACAATGCACAGCGCATCTGACTACGGGGTCTTTTTAGGTCAAACATCCGTCCGAGAACGGGCAGTTTCACACAACTGGAGCGCCCTAGAAATCGGTTGCGACCCATGGATGTAGGTTGTGACCGCTCCGAAAACACCTCTTCAGGAGGGTCTCGGAGCGGCTGTTTTAGTGCACACTTGTCTGCGATTGTTGTGTTCACACAGGCCCATACAGAGTGCTCTCGGGCCCAAAGCTCGTTTGGTGCGCACAAAACTATGTGTGAAACCACCCTAAGTTACTCCCTTTACGCACAAATATAATGAGCGGATATTTATTCTTGATAAGTTCATGAGGTAACTTACAGTAGGATTGATCATTTTGTGTGCATAAACAGTGGCTAAGCATAAAACAAACACAGAGCTAGCTAACATACAGTGCTAACATAAACAGTGCTAGCTAACATAAGCAGTCGGCAACATTACAGTAACGTCAACATTACGGGTAAGAATGGGCTAACGTTAGCGAAGCTAGCCAAACTTACATCATCGACGAGATCCAAATTGTTGTCACGTCTCCAGATCCCCCAAGCTCCTCTTCTGATGAACTGGACTCAAAGACAGCCTCTCAAACCTCAGCACATCTCCTGTTTTTTGTTTGTTTGCTCATTTTATCTCCTCCGGTAGCCTAAGTTCATTCAGGTAATGTGCCGGCTTCAAAACATCCTCCCTAGTTGTTTGCAAACCACATGGCCCAGGTTTATCCAATGGGGGGCTCGCTTGATAGAAAGTGGTGAATAATGGGGATGGTCATTGGTTTATTATGTCTGAGACTGATAGACAGCTGAATCCATGGGGAAAGCTCCAACCAATGGATTCAGAGAAGGCGGCGTATGATGCCTTCAGGAACCAATCATAAACGCTGTAAATCTCAAGACACGAAACAGACCTTATACACAAAACAACGGTGTAAAATTATGTATATGATTTCTGTGCGTGTTGATATGGCGGAAAAATCTATAAAAACGTACGACGCCGCGCCACCGCGGGCGCAGACTCCAGAGGGATAAAGCACAGTTATTTTTACTCACACCAATGCTCCTATATAATTATAATTATATTATACTCCCAGTTATATTATATATTTGCTTTGTCCAGATTGCCAGTTGAACAAAAACGATCCAAGTGCCAAGTGCAACATTGTAACATATTATTCCCTGAACCAATGCAAACGGTCTAGAGGGTTGAATAGCCTGCACCCCTAGTAATTTTGCATTCATTCAATAGCCTACATAAGCATTCACATCCATAAACATAAGGCTGTGTTTTCAAGACATTCACAGCATTTCAAAATTCAACATTTGCATCATAGACTATTGAGTGCTATTCGTTTGAAGACATTTGACCTGTGTTGAGCTGATAGCATACGTTTTGAGATTAAACATAGTTTTATCTAAATGAGCCATTGTGTGAGTGTAACCTTTTGCATTCATTGTTGAAGTCACATATAGTCTACCACAAAAATATTATTGCTGTGCACATTCTTATATCCATATGTAAGGATGGATTATTCATTCAACCTTGATTCCTATTAAAAAAAAAACATATTGATGAACCTAGGCGACATCTGCTGGGAGAAAGTAGCATTGCAGCCTTAAAGTCAGGTAAAAAAAGATGGCTGACCGGCTTTTAGCCAGAATACACTAAAAAAATGACCAAACTACCTTTTCCTGGTGGGATTTCGAAGTTTCAAAAACACTGACACGTAAAACGCACATATCTAGGAAAAGTCATGAAAGCAGGGCGCTGTAACTTGAACGGTTGCAGATAATTATTTTTTAATGTAGTTGCATGGGTCACCTTGACCCACCCTCAGCTATTCTAGTGTTAACACCCCCCTCGGGCACTTTGAGTACCGCGTCATGCCCTTCGGCCTAACCAACGCCCCGGCCGTGTTCCAAGCCCTAGTGAACGACGTCCTCAGAGACCTCCTCAACCACACCGTCTTCGTCTACCTGGATGACATCCTCGTCTTCTCGCGCACCATGGAGGAGCACACCGGGCACGTCAGGCAGGTCCTCCAGAGGCTCATGGAGAACAGGCTCTACCTCAAGGCGGAGAAATGCGAGTTTCACGTGCCCACGATCCAGTTCCTGGGTTTCGTCATTGAGGCCGGGAGGGTGAGGGCTTCCCCAGAGAAGATCAGGGCGGTGGTTGAGTGGCCGGTCCCCACCACCCGCAAGGAGCTCCAACGGTTCCTGGGGTTCGCTAACTTTTACCGGAGGTTTATCCGGAACTACAGCCGGGTGGCGAGCCCCATGACAGCGCTGACATCCACGGCCATCCCCTTCGCCTGGACCCCTGCGGCGGACGTGGCCTTCAAGGCCCTCAAGGCCCTGTTCACCTCCGCACCTGTCCTCATCCAACCGGACCCCTCACTCCAATTCGTCCTGGAGGTTGACGCCTCCGACACGGGGGTTGGGGCGGTCCTGTCCCAGAGGGCCGTGACGGACGGCAAGCTCCACCCCTGCGCCTTCTTCTCCCGCCGCTTGGAGCCGGCCGAGAGGAACTACGACGTAGGAAACAGGGAGCTTCTCGCGGTCCAACTCGCACTGCAGGAGTGGAGGCACTGGCTGGAGGGGACGGAGCAGCCGATCATCGTGTGGACTGACCACAAGAACCTGATCTACATCCGGGACGCAAAGAGGCTGAATCCCCGGCAGGCCAGGTGGGCTCTGTTTTTCGGCCGCTTCAATTTCACCCTGACCTACCGACCAGGGTCCCGCAATGTGAAGCCAGATGCTCTCTCACGCCAGTTCTCGCCCCCGGAGCGGAGTGCAGAGCTGGACACTATTCTGCCCTCCTCCTGTGTGGTGGGTGCTCTCACTTGGTAGGTAGAGGGGATCGTGAGGGAGGCCCAGAGGACTCAGCCAGACCTAGGCGGTGGTCCGGCAAACCGCCTCTTTGTGCCTGACCGGGTCCGTACCCAGGTCCTCCAGTGGGCCCACACGTCCCAGTTCGCCTGTCACCCAGGAGCCAGCCGCACGCTAACCCTGCTTAGGCGCCGGTTCTGGTGGCCCACCATGGCCGTCGACACCACCAAGTACGTCCAGGCCTGTACGGTGTGTGCCCGGAGTAAGTCCTCCCACCAGCCCCCTTCAGGACTTCTGCGTCCCCTGCCTGTTCCCGGCCGACCCTGGAGCCACATTGGGTTGGACTTCGTCACCGGTCTCCCCCCATCCCAGGGAAACACGGTGATCCTGACCATCATTGACCGTTTCTCGAAGGCTGCCCACTTCGTGCCGCTGCCTAAGCTCCCCTCTGCCTCTGAGACTGCGGACCTGCTGGTGACTCACGTGGTCCGTCTCCATGGCATCCCCCTCGACATTGTGTCAGACAGGGGGCCGCAGTTCACCTCTCGGGTCTGGAGGGAGTTCTGTCGGGCTATGGGGGCCACTGTCAGCCTGTCCTCGGGCTTCCACCCCCAGACCAACGGGCAGGCGGAACGGGCCAACCAGTACCTGGGCACTGCCCTGCGGTGCATCACGGGCCGGAGCCCGGCCTCTTGGAGCGAGCGCATCTCCTGGGTCGAGTACGCCCACAACACCCTGCCCAACGCCTCCTCAGGTCAGTCCCCGTTTGAGTGCTCCCTGGGTTACCAACCGCCCCTTTTTCCTGAGCAGGAGGAGGAGCTGGCTGTCCCGTCAGTCCAGGCCCACATTGACCGCTGCCGCAGGATCTGGAGGACCGCCCGCTCGGCCCTGCTCCGCTCCACCCGCAGAAGCCAGCGGTATGCCGACCAGCGTCGGACCCTGGCCCCCAACTATGTGCCTGGCCAGGAGGTCTGGCTCTCCTCCAGGGACATTCCGCTGCAGGCAGGTTGCAGGAAGCTGGTCCCCCGCTTCCTCGGCCCCTACGTCATTGAGAGCGTGGTCAACCCTGTGGCGGTCAAGCTCAGGTTTCCCCCCGCCATGAGGATCCACCCGGTCTTCCACGTCTCCAGGATCAAACCTGTGAAGGTCAGTCCCCTTTGCCCCCCAGGCGATGCTCCTCCCCCCGTCCGCCTCATCGACGACCATCCGGCCTGGACTGTCCGGCGGTTGCTGAGGGTCCGTCGCCGGGGCCGGGGTCTGCAATACCTTGTCGATTGGGAGGGTTATGGGCCTGAGGAGCAAAGCTGGGTGCCCCGCAGGCACATCCTGGACCCCTCTCTTGTCCGGGATTTCCACCGGGCCCACCCTGGCCTGCCTGGTCGGTCGCCGGGAGTCGCCCGTAGAGGGGGGGGTCCTGTCACAACCCATGCCTCTAACCCTGCCTCTCTGCCTGCCCCTAACCCTATCTCCGAGAACGAGTCCCCTGGCACCTCCCAGAGGGCGCAGAGGGAACTGCGGGCTCGTCGGCGTGAGCAGCTGCCGGTCATTCCGGTGATTGCACCCCATCCTGGCCAGCCACCACCTGCAGCCCATCAGCCCAGGAGGTTAAGAAGCCACTCCACACAGCATGCGGCGCCAGATCGTTGACTAACCAACCTAGTGGGTACACGTCTCTAGCTCCCTGCCTCGTCTGTCTTTTGAACCTTGCCTTACCCTGTTCTCCCTGTCTTCCCAGTTCCTGCCTGACCCACGCCTGTACGATTACCCCGCTCCTGCCTGACCCACGCCTGTACGACAACCCTGCTCCTGCCTGACCCACGCCTGTACGACAACCCTGCTCCTGCCTGACCCACGCCTGTACGACAACCCCGCTCCTGCCTGACCATCGCCTGTACGACTACCACGCTCCTGCCTGACCATCGCCTGTACGACTACCACGTCTCCGCCTGACCCACGCCTGTCTACGGATCACGTTACTGCCTGCCTCTCCCCGGATCGCAATAAACGTGCCTACGGGCTTTCACCCCAATCGTGTCTGCTCTTGGGTCCTCCATCCTGATCCTTAACAGAACGATCTGGCCAAGACATGGACCCAGCGGACGTCGACGCCATACGCACTGCCATCGCCAGCCAAGGTACGCTGATTGGGAGACACGACTCTGACCTCCAACATGCGGCCAGTGCCATGCAGGGCCTCTCCACCAGCGTGAACGCGCTCGCCACCCAGGCAGCCCAAACCGACCAGGGCCTGCAGGCTCTCACCCAGGAGTTCCGGAACCTGATCGCCCACCTTACCCCTCTCCAGGCCCCAGCACCACCCCAGGACCCAGCACCACCCCAGGACCAGTCCGCCGCTCCAGCTCCTGGCGAGGCCGCTTCCCCCGCTCTGCCCCGGAGAGAGCCCAAGCTCTCCAACCCCAGGCCATTCGACGGCGACCTGGCTGAGTGCGGGTCCTTCCTGATGCAGTGCAAATTCATTTTCGCTCACCAGCCTAGCCGGTATTCTGGGGACGCGGAGAGGATTGCCTTCGTCTCCAACCTGTTGACCGGCCAACCCCTCCGCTGGTTTGAAGCAGTCTGGGAGTCAGGGGCGGCCTGTTTCGGGTCCTTCGAGACTTTCTGTGTGGAGTTTAGAAAGGTTTTCGACCATCCAGCCCACGGCCGCGACTCCGCCTCACGCCTGCTCCATCTCCAGCAGGGCACCCGGAGTGTGGCCGAATTCTCTGTGGAGTTCCGCATCCTGGCTGCGGGGAGCGGGTGGAACGATGCCGCCCTCCAGACCGCTTTCCGCTCAGGCCTCACAGAGACTATTAAGGATGAGCTGGCGCTCAGGGAAGATGCCACCTCCCTGGACAACCTCATCTCGCTCGCCGTGAAGGTGGACAACAGGCTCCGGGAGCGCAGGAGAGAAAGAGCCACCCGTCCCTCTGGCTCTGTCCGGCCCCCCAGTCACCGTCCCCCAGGCCAGCCGGCCCCCTTCTCGTCTCGCCCCGACTCCGCCCCCCTGCGCTCCTCTGCTCTGTCTGCCTCTCCATCCCCTGAGGACAAGCCCATGGTATTGGGCGGGGCTCATCTGACCGCTGAGGAGCGCCTCCGGAGGGTTACAGAGGGGCTCTGTTTCTATTGTGGCGGCCCTGGACACACCCGGAACACCTGCCCGAACCGCCCAAAAGCTCCAGCCCGTCGGTGAGAGGGGTGTCACTGATGGGCGGCGTACTCACCCCCAGCCACCAGGGGCGCCTGCACTTGGAAGCCGTGGTCACATCTAACAACCGGCCATTCCCCGTACCTGCTCTGATTGACTCGGGCGCGGACGACTGCTTCATCGATGCCACGCTCGTCCGTCAGGCCGGCATCCCCACACAACTCCGGGACACGCCCCTTGCCGTTCACGACCTCAGCGGGAGACTGCTGGCCGAGGTCACCCAGGTCACAAAGCCCTTGGAGATCCGTCTGTCTGGCAACCACCACGAGACCCTCTCCCTGCTGGTGTTCTCATCACCCCAGAGTCCCCTCGTCCTGGGGCAGACCTGGCTCCGGCGCCACAACCCCCACATCGACTGGGAGACCAACAGGGTGATTGGCTGGAGTCATCACTGCCACAGGACCTGTCTCACCTCTGCCACCCCGCCTACAGAGGGCGTCAGGGCCTCACTGGAGCCACCTGACCTGTCCACGGTTCCCTCCATCTACCATGACCTCGGAGAGGCGTTCAGCAAACAGAGGGCCCTCTCCCTGCCTCCTCACCGCCCCTACGACTGTGCCATTGAACTGCTTTCAGGAGCGCCCCTGCCCTCCGGCCGTCTGTTCAACTTGTCTCGTCCTGAGAGAGAGGCCATGGAGAAATACATCCACGAGTCCCTGAACGCCGGCCTCATCAAGCCCTCCAGCTCACCCGTAGGAGCGGGCTTCTTCTTCGTGGACAATAAAGACGGCACCCTACGCCCGTGCATCGACTACCGGCGATTGAACGACATTACAGTCAAGAACCGCTACCCCCTGCCGCTCATCGCCTCCGCCTTCGAACCGCTCCAGGGCGCCACAGTGTTCTCCAAGCTCGACCTCAGGAACGCTTACCACCTGGTGCGCATCAGGAAAGGAGACGAGTGGAAGACGGCCTTTAACACCCCCGTCGGGCACTTTGAGTACCGCGTCATGCCCTTCGGCCTAACCAACGCCCCGGCCGTGTTCCAAGCCCTAGTGAACGACGTCCTCAGAGACCTCCTCAACCACACCGTCTTCGTCTACCTGGATGACATCCTCGTCTTCTCGCGCACCATGGAGGAGCACACCGGGCACGTCAGGCAGGTCCTCCAGAGGCTCATGGAGAACAGGCTCTACCTCAAGGCGGAGAAATGCGAGTTTCACGTGCCCACGATCCAGTTCCTGGGTTTCGTCATTGAGGCCGGGAGGGTGAGGGCTTCCCCAGAGAAGATCAGGGCGGTGGTTGAGTGGCCGGTCCCCACCACCCGCAAGGAGCTCCAACGGTTCCTGGGGTTCGCTAACTTTTACCGGAGGTTTATCCGGAACTACAGCCGGGTGGCGAGCCCCATGACAGCGCTGACATCCACGGCCATCCCCTTCGCCTGGACCCCTGCGGCGGACGTGGCCTTCAAGGCCCTCAAGGCCCTGTTCACCTCCGCACCTGTCCTCATCCAACCGGACCCCTCACTCCAATTCGTCCTGGAGGTTGACGCCTCCGACACGGGGGTTGGGGCGGTCCTGTCCCAGAGGGCCGTGACGGACGGCAAGCTCCACCCCTGCGCCTTCTTCTCCCGCCTCTTGGAGCCGGCCGAGAGGAACTACGACGTAGGAAACAGGGAGCTTCTCGCGGTCCAACTCGCACTGCAGGAGTGGAGGCACTGGCTGGAGGGGACGGAGCAGCCGATCATCGTGTGGACTGACCACAAGAACCTGATCTACATCCGGGACGCAAAGAGGCTGAATCCCCGGCAGGCCAGGTGGGCTCTGTTTTTCGGCCGCTTCAATTTCACCCTGACCTACCGACCAGGGTCCCGCAATGTGAAGCCAGATGCTCTCTCACGCCAGTTCTCGCCCCCGGAGCGGAGTGCAGAGCTGGACACTATTCTGCCCTCCTCCTGTGTGGTGGGTGCTCTCACTTGGGAGGTAGAGGGGATCGTGAGGGAGGCCCAGAGGACTCAGCCAGACCTAGGCGGTGGTCCGGCAAACCGCCTCTTTGTGCCTGACCGGGTCCGTACCCAGGTCCTCCAGTGGGCCCACACGTCCCAGTTCGCCTGTCACCCAGGAGCCAGCCGCACGCTAACCCTGCTTAGGCGCCGGTTCTGGTGGCCCACCATGGCCGTCGACACCACCAAGTACGTCCAGGCCTGTACGGTGTGTGCCCGGAGTAAGTCCTCCCACCAGCCCCCTTCAGGACTTCTGCGTCCCCTGCCTGTTCCCGGCCGACCCTGGAGCCACATTGGGTTGGACTTCGTCACCGGTCTCCCCCCATCCCAGGGAAACACGGTGATCCTGACCATCATTGACCGTTTCTCGAAGGCTGCCCACTTCGTGCCGCTGCCTAAGCTCCCCTCTGCCTCTGAGACTGCGGACCTGCTGGTGACTCACGTGGTCCGTCTCCATGGCATCCCCCTCGACATTGTGTCAGACAGGGGGCCGCAGTTCACCTCTCGGGTCTGGAGGGAGTTCTGTCGGGCTATGGGGGCCACTGTCAGCCTGTCCTCGGGCTTCCACCCCCAGACCAACGGGCAGGCGGAACGGGCCAACCAGTACCTGGGCACTGCCCTGCGGTGCATCACGGGCCGGAGCCCGGCCTCTTGGAGCGAGCGCATCTCCTGGGTCGAGTACGCCCACAACACCCTGCCCAACGCCTCCTCAGGTCAGTCCCCGTTTGAGTGCTCCCTGGGTTACCAACCGCCCCTTTTTCCTGAGCAGGAGGAGGAGCTGGCTGTCCCGTCAGTCCAGGCCCACATTGACCGCTGCCGCAGGATCTGGAGGACCGCCCGCTCGGCCCTGCTCCGCTCCACCCGCAGAAGCCAGCGGTATGCCGACCAGCGTCGGACCCCGGCCCCCAACTATGTGCCTGGCCAGGAGGTCTGGCTCTCCTCCAGGGACATTCCGCTGCAGGCAGGTTGCAGGAAGCTGGTCCCCCGCTTCCTCGGCCCCTACGTCATTGAGAGCGTGGTCAACCCTGTGGCGGTCAAGCTCAGGTTGCCCCCCGCCATGAGGATCCACCCGGTCTTCCACGTCTCCAGGATCAAACCTGTGAAGGTCAGTCCCCTTTGCCCCCCAGGCGATGCTCCTCCCCCCGTCCGCCTCATCGACGACCATCCGGCCTGGACTGTCCGGCGGTTGCTGAGGGTCCGTCGCCGGGGCCGGGGTCTGCAATACCTTGTCGATTGGGAGGGTTATGGGCCTGAGGAGCAAAGCTGGGTGCCCCGCAGGCACATCCTGGACCCCTCTCTTGTCCGGGATTTCCACCGGGCCCACCCTGGCCTGCCTGGTCGGTCGCCGGGAGTCGCCCGTAGAGGGGGGGGTCCTGTCACAACCCATGCCTCTAACCCTGCCTCTCTGCCTGCCCCTAACCCTATCTCCGAGAACGAGTCCCCTGGCACCTCCCAGAGGGCGCAGAGGGAACTGCGGGCTCGTCGGCGTGAGCAGCTGCCGGTCATTCCGGTGATTGCACCCCATCCTGGCCAGCCACCACCTGCAGCCCATCAGCCCAGGAGGTTAAGAAGCCACTCCACACAGCATGCGGCGCCAGATCGTTGACTAACCAACCTAGTGGGTACACGTCTCTAGCTCCCTGCCTCGTCTGTCTTTTGAACCTTGCCTTACCCTGTTCTCCCTGTCTTCCCAGTTCCTGCCTGACCCACGCCTGTACGACAACCCTGCTCCTGCCTGACCCACGCCTGTACGACAACCCCGCTCCTGCCTGACCATCGCCTGTACGACTACCACGCTCCTGCCTGACCATCGCCTGTACGACTACCACGTCCCCGCCTGACCCACGCCTGTCTACGGATCACGTTACTGCCTGCCTCTCCCCGGATCGCAATAAACGTGCCTACGGGCTTTCACCCCAATCGTGTCTGCTCTTGGGTCCTCCATCCTGATCCTTAACACCTATAAAGCAACTGGTTATTCACCAGATCACTGATGAAGAGGAGGTTCACCCAGGAACTCATATTACCCAGAGCCATCACTACTAGTCCTCTAATCAACCAGTATCAACACATCATTTATATGACAACTTGGTTAAACAAAGCTCAGAGAGCAATATGTACTCTATTCTGTCTTCAATTGGGGGTGTTTTTGTCAAAGAATGAATACAGAATAATTGTAGAAAATTCTTACTCTAAAGTTTATCCCCATTATGGACTTACTTGTTTTCTCTAAGTCAGTGTGTCAGATCCAGAAGTCACTAGCTACTCTGATGAGGTGGAATGGATCACTGACTGTTTAACACTAGAATAGCTGAGGGTGGGTCAAGGTGACCCATGCAACTACATTAAAAAATAATTCTCTGCAACCGTTCAAGTTACAGCGCCCTGCTTTCATGACTTTTCCTAGATATGTGCGTTTTACGTGTCAGTGTTTTTGAAACTTCGAAATCCCACCAGGAAAAGGTAGTTTGGTCATTTTTTTAGTGTATTCTGGCTAAAAGCCGGTCAGCCATCTTTTTTTTACCTGACTTTAAGGCTGCAATGCTACTTTCTCCCAGCAGATGTCGCCTAGGTTCATCAATATGTTTTTTTTTTTAATAGGAATCAAGGTTGAATGAATAATCCATCCTTACATATGGATATAAGAATGTGCACAGCAATAATATTTCTGTGGTAGACTATATGTGATTTCAACAATGAATGCAAAAGGTTACACTCACACAATGGCTCATTTAGATAAAACTATGTTTAATCTCAAAACGTATGCTATCAGCTCAACACAGGTCAAATGTCTTCAAACGAATAGCACTCAATAGTCTATGATGCAAATGTTGAATTTTGAAATGCTGTGAATGTCTTGAAAACACAGCCTTATGTTTATGGATGTGAATGCTTATGTAGGCTATTGAATGAATGCAAAATTACTAGGGGTGCAGGCTATTCAACCCTCTAGACCAGGGGTGTCAAACTCTGGCCCGCGGGTAATTATATTTGGCCCGCGAGGCAATACCAAATGACTACTAGAGCTGGCCCGCCAGTATTATACAGCGCATTCACCGCTAATACTACAAATCCCATAATGCTCTGCTGTTGTTTTGGCGCGTCAATCAAGACAGGACCCAGAAACGCCCTCTCTTCTGTGACAGTAGTCATAGCAATCTCATACTACAACTGTAACCGTGTTACCCCTTCTTAAAAATGGCGAAAAGAATAGCAGAAAACAGAAGGTTTACGTTATGTAACGTCTCACTGTGATAGAGACACCTGTGTTGACCTAGCCAGCCGCTGTGTTTGCTCTGTTCCTGTTCATTCAATCCTGTCTGCCTTCTTGCCGGCCTGTCTGTCTGCCTAGTCTGCCTGGCTGTCTGTCTGCATGCCGGCTGTCTGTCTGTCTGCCTGGCTGTAGGACAATCAGGGTTTTACAAGCTTTTCTACTGAGCAGATGGAGCACCAACACTTGTGTCTGAGGGCGTATTCACATATGTTAGTGCACACCATTGATGCGCACCAAAAGCGAAAGTGATAAGTGCATATTCAATGTTAAAGCAAAACTTGTTTGGGTCCATATTAAAATTTTCATTTGTTCAATGTTGGCCCGCGACTTTGTTCAAGTTTTAATTTTGGCCCACTGTGTATTTGAGTTTGACACCCCTGCTCTAGACCGTTTGCATTGGTTCAGGGAATAATATGTTACAATGTTGCACTTGGCACTTGGATCGTTTTTGTTCAACTGGCAATCTGGACAAAGCAAATATATAATATAACTGGGAGTATAATATAATTATAATTATATAGGAGCATTGGTGTGAGTAAAAAGAACTGTGCTTTATCCCTCTGGAGTCTGCGTCTGGAGTCTGAATCTCCATTGGTTGGCGCTTTCCCCATGGATTCAGCTGTCTATCAGTCTCAGACATAATAAACCAATGACCATCCAGATTATTCACCACTTTCTATCAAGAGAGCCCCCCATTGGATAAAACTGGGCCATGTGGTTTGCAAACAACTAGGGAGGATGTTTTGAATCCGGCTGGGCTAACGTTACCTGAATGAACTTAGGCTACCGGAGAAGATAAAATGAGCAAACAAACACAAAAACAGGAGATGTGTTGAGGTTTTAGAGGCTGTATTTGAGTCCAGCTCATCAGAAGAGGAGCTTGGGGGATTTGGAGACGTGACAACAATTTGGATCTCGTCGATGATGTAAGTTTGGCTAGCTTCGCTAACATTAGCCCATTCTTACCCGTAATGTTGACGTTACTGTAATGTTGCCGACTGCTTATGTTAGCTAGCACTGTTTATGTTAGCACTGTATGTTAGCTAGCTCTGTGTGTTTATGTTTTATGCTTAGCCACTGTTTATGCACACAAAATGATCAATCCTACTGTATCATGAACTTATCAAGAATAAATATCCGCTCATTATATTTGTGCGTAAAGGGAGTAACTTAGGGTGGTTTCACACATAAGCTGTGTTCGGAATCGCTCCCTCGTTCAGCCCAAAATGGCTGACGCCCTATATAGTTCAATATAGTGAATAGGGAGCGATTCCGAACACAGTTTGTGCGCACCAAACGAGCTTTGGGCCCGAGAGCGCTCTGTATGGGCCTGTGTGAACACAACAATCGCAGACAAGTGTGCACTAAAACAGCCGCTCCGAGACCCTCCTGAAGAGGTGTTTTCGGAGCGGTCACAACCGATTTCTAGGAAGCTCCAGTTGTGTGAAACCGCCCGTTCTCGGACGGACGCAACATGTTTGACCTAAAAAAAGACCCATAGTCAGATGCGCTGTGCATTGTGGGGCGCACTGTTTGTTTACTCTCCAGTGGAGTGCGAGCTAGCTAGCGAGCTAGCGCAAAGGTGATGAGGGACTGAATAACTGAAATATTATAACTGAAATAACCGAAATAAGAGGACAATATACATGAATAAGCACTAGTGCTATGAGCAACAGGCGTTGTAACATCTCCATGTTTACTTCATCTCCAACGTTAGCAGCATACCTAGGCTCGTGCTTAGGCTAGTGCTTAAATTACTCTGTCGCCATGAGTGTTATACGTTCTGCTTTTTGTGGTAATTGTAACGTTGAGTTGGCAACTTTGAAACATTTCAGTTGTGACCGTTTCTTGAACTTTTGTGAGGCGTTGTGGAGGGCCTTTGTTCGCTGGCCACCATTAGGCTGCCTGACGCAAATTCATCTCGGCTAACGTTAGCTAGCTACAGTTTTGGCAATGTAATCGTCGTCTGATTGGCTATAAGCCAATCTTTAATCATTTTGAGAGAGAACAGAATAGCTAACTGTCCCAAATGCTCTGGCAACGTCTGTGAAAGTTCCCATGTTCATTTGGTCAATGTAGTAGGCTGTGCTAGGTAGGCAGTTGGCACTACTAGCTAGCTAAGCTATTATTGCTAAAATTAGCCATCTTATTAGATTCTGCAAAACTTCAGGTGTCTATCACAGGCTGGACAGTCATATCAATGTCTCTTCTGTGTGCAGTATTTCTGTCTCTTTCACTTGGTTAATTGTCCTGTCTCTCCCTCCAGCCCAGGTGGCCTATGGGCTCTGGCACATCCAAACTGGAAGGTGCCAGAAACTGGGAAAAACTTGAGGTGATGATGCAGGCGAAGGGCGAGAGGAGACATGAGGACCAGTACAGAGAACAGGTATGGAGACCAGAGTAGAACCAGGATGTTACTGTTATACTAGCACAGAACAGTGAAGATTAGCACAGACCAGCATATTCATGGGTTTCAAATGTAGTCCTAGACCTGCCATATTGGGGACCAACACAGGTGTTTCAATTTATCTTATGCAGTAGAACTAATTCATTAATTTGAAACACCTGTGTTGGTCCGGCAGGTCTAGGACTACATTTGAAACCCATGAATACGTGCAGACCAGGTACTCTATAGCCGGGCACTTGGTCTAGACTTTATCTTAATATTATTTTAAATATTATTTTAGACCACCTACTTTATCTTAATATTATTTTTTATCTTATTTTAGACCACCTACCTTGGGGCCCGAACATGGGACTCCACGCCACATCGTCCACAAACCACAGCATGCGACGCCAGTTCTTATGGTTGGTGTTTGTTTTTTCTGACCTGTTCACATTTTTTTAATTATATATACTTATCAAAGACCAATTCTTTCAGCCATTTACAAAGTCAAATTTATTTTGAATTCTGTGTTTTAGATCGGCCATGACGTCTTGGGGCTACACACAACCCCCCAGGTTATTCTGCTTTTGTTGTACAGCCATCAGACTACTGTACACCTGAGTTGTGTGCACAGTTGTGTACAGTTACAGTACCAGTCAAAAGATTGGACACCTTTGCATTCAACTGGATGAGAAGGTGTCCAAACTATTGATTGTTACTGTACATGCCATCTGTCTAGAGTATTTATATAGCCTACCATATGTCTAGTGTCCATCTCCATAATGTCATATGCTGTTCATAGTGTACTATATGTATGCTGATATATGTTATGTACTGTATGTTCGTTATGCTGCTTTTGAACATTTTCTTTACTGTACCTGTCTCCTCTTACGAGTATTGCATTAATCTGTGTTATATTGATGTGCTACTTTAAATAAAATTAAAAAAAAGTTCACACATCGGTTCTCATTTATTGCATGCATTATTAGCAATATTACATGCATTAGCATAGCAACGTATAGAGCGCATTAGCATGCAGTGTGTGGGGAGGGTGGTGCAGTGTGAGCAGCAAGCCACCAACGCACTGACGGAGGACGTAGGGCCGCCGAGTTGGTCGTCAGCGGGCCGCTGGCTGCCCACTCATGATCTGCTAGCTGGGCAGAGTCCCCCTGGCGCACAGTGTAATGGGCCTGCAACTTTTAGAGGATTGGAATGATCTGGCCACAGGTTGGGTTTCTTTCACTGGAGACACAGAGTGTGGATGTGTGCAGCACACGCATCGGCTCCACAAACTCCTCTGCCTTCCTGAAGTCCCCTGTGTTCATGCTGTTGACTCTGTCCTTCTCCACCTACTTCCTGAGCTGTGGGTCCAACTGACAGGAAAACACAAACAAATCACACACAAACAAAATTAGTCACCCAAAATCTATCAATTTACTAGCATTAATTTTCGTATAGCCTAACGGAGTGAATAACATATTGTATGTTGCTGTTATCTTTAATGACAAAATAATAAAAAGCATGATTCAAAAAACGATAAATTAGCATTACACTTTAATATCATTCATTTTTCAATCATGCATCTATAATCAAAAGAATGTACTGAGATGTGATCTCACTGAGCAATTGCTGCTTCTCCTTCAAGACCACTTTGGCCTTGTGGGACGTCTTCATCCACACCACTGTGGCACGGACCCTGGCTGCCCAGTTGGACTTGTAGATCTTCTGAGCGGCCATGTAGAGAAGGGTTTGTACTTGAGGTTGAGAGCCGCTAAAGCCTCCCTATAGAAAATTGCTGTGGGAATGAAGCAGAACTAACATTTCTTGGTAGGGCTGTAGGCTAACCAAAAGCCATACCTTGTAGCCCTCCCCAACCCCCACGGGTTTACATTGACATGCAAATAGGCCTAGCTGAGGAAAACCATGATGGTCTCATTTCATTACAGGCTACCATTTGACAACAGCGCACGCTGAGGGAAACAATTGTCTCATTTCACTAGTGCTAGCTAGCTAGTTGATGTGAAGCTAGATTCCCCCCCCGCTTCAGTATGTACGCCAAAGAGTTTAGAATAACTCATGTCATACAATAACAATAGTCATGTGGTTGAGCTCTATCACATATTTCACATTGTCAAACTTGACAGAACATTTGAACATTTTAAACATAAAGCAACAACAAACAAATTATAGCTTGCTTACCTGACTCACTCTGGAAATATGCTGTGGTAGTGAGGATCGCTCCAGTCACCACGTAACGTTAGCTTAGTATTGTTGTGGTTTCTGCAGGTCAGTCAGGTGGGCGGGTCACGGGTGCAACCATTTTTTTCTCTATTTAGGGCAAAGTTAATTGTAAACTGGTGAGTAAAACGTTTACATGAACTACGGAGAAATATCACCAACATTTACAATCAACATAAAAATAAAAAAAAAGATTAATTGCCTACAGTTAGGGTGGCAACTGGGTTGGCAAGGCATTTTTCAGGGGTGGCAATAAGATGATGTTTACTTTAGTTTATGTGGCATCTGATCTGGCATTTTATTTGAACATGTATGTTTTTATAGGCCTATCAGCGTATCACTTATCACCCAATTTAATTGGTCTCGGTGTAGGTAGGGGAGAGCCGGTTCAAAATTCGCATTTTTTGGTTTGATTCCATCTACAACGAAAATAAGATAGAGATTCCAAATGTTATGACACAACTTGTCCTTCACTATTATCAACTGTAATGTTCGTGCTAGGATATACGAGTTTAACATAAATGTTTGTTTTTATAGGCCCATTGGCGTATCACTTATCACCCAATTGAATTGGTTTCGATGTAGGTAGGGGAGAGCCGGTTCAAAAGTCGTATTTGTTGGTTTGATTCCATCTACAACGAAAATAAGATAGAGATTCCACATTTTATGACACAACTTGTCCTTCACTATTATCAACTGTAATGTTCGTGTCCTATCTCTGTTTTTTGGGCATGTAATTCTTGTTACTTTCAACAAATGTATTATTAGACATAATATCATACTAATATATAGCCTTCCTGAGCTGCCTGCCTGATGTTGTCAGGGCTAAAGAGACCGCGCGTCGTTTTCCTCACCCTAACTAACCCCCCCAACCCCCACGAAATTCAAATTAGTTTGAGCATACATTGACATGCAAATATGCCGTCTGTCTGCGGGTAGCGAATGTCAAAGGACAGGGAGCAACCTTATATTACAGCCAACTCTGTGATAAGCTGATGTGTACTTTTTTTACATTTTATGACACACAACTTGCACATGTTCTTCACTATTATCAACCATATCATAATAATATATAGCCTTCAATGACCTACAGAGCTGCCTGTCTGATGGTCTCAGGACTAAAGAGACCGCGCGTCGTTTTCCTATTGACACGCTGTCAATGAAAGAAAATACAATGGATATACAGGATATTTAGGTTTTGTGTTTATGTAGGCCTATAGGTTAAGCTATTTGTGTTCATAAGGTAACGTCATTGTAAATGAAAGTAGCTAATAATCCAAACGATTATGCACTACAACCTGCTATGTGTATGTGATGATGCCCAAATAGGTTGACAAGAGATAGCTAGTGCCAGCTAGCTAACATTAAGGTAAACCTGAACTTGACCACGCAAACGGCGAAAAGTCGATGATGTCAATAACGTACGATTTCTTAGCATAACGAATTTAGGCATAATGTTTAGCTTGCCAGCTCTGACAGTGTAAATCTAAAGTCAGTCGTAATTTACGGGCTCAAAATACTATGTGAAGTGTGACATTATTAAAAAATAAAGTGTCAACTTAATCAGATTATTGTTTGTGTCAATTTATTTTTCAGTACAATACAACTGTGCTCATGTGTCACACTCTTGTTTGTAGCCCTCTGCAACCCCCACCCATACAACAGTATACTACAACTAAATAACATTGGTTGGATAGGCTAATAATAGCCTAATAAAAAACTGTTTGAGCTAGCTAACGTTACCTACCATTAGCTCAACCGGGACAGTTTCCAGTTAGCGATGAGAGGCAAAGTCCCAAGCCCAGTTGATAGCCTCCATCGTGGGATGAGGGTTGTGCAATTGTTCACAATCCAGTTTCATACACCCAACGTTAGGCTAGCTAAGCTAGCTAGCAAGCAAGCAGTTGCAAAGTTGCAAAAATGATGCGGGGGGGCAATATCTCTCGCTAGCTATGCATGCCGTATTATATTATTTTAAGAGTTGGCCCCAAAACACAAAAACGTTAATTTGAAGTTAAAAGCAAACAAAAGCTGGGGCCGTATATAAACTAGGCCGTCTCATTCATGACGGCGACAGGCACTAGCCTGGCAGACTGCATCGAATAGTTATCAAACAAGCTTGGGAACTAACGTTAGCTGGCATAATCCAATAATTCCCCCAAAAGAACCCCTCCACTGCACAAGCTTTTTACCAAACCTAGCTAATAAGCACAAGCTACTGAGTGCAACGTTAGCCCTGCTAACGGAGAGAACGGATTTGGAGGAGATTGTTGCAGCTGGTGCTAAATGAGGCAAAGGAACATGTCAAATAGAATACAACAAACATGCGGAAAATGTATTCAATCACTTCTTCTTACGGCCAGTGTCGATGCAACTATTACTGCCCTCCACAGAATGTTGCTACATACTTCACGTCCGGATGTAAACAAGCCGGATTACCGGATTGGTGCTGCAGCCCCAACGAGTGCTCCAAATCCCCCCAATGCGATAAAAACCCTCCCAAATATTATATATTTATTTAGTATAATATATATCTATATATCATAATACATGTTAAGAAAAATGCCTTTCTGCTCAAATTCCCAAAATAATAACTAATGTGGTAAAACTGCAACACAAGCCTACCCCAGCGGCTTGGCTAAATCCGACCGGGCCTGAGTAAACATGGAATTCATCCATAAATCCATCTATAAATTGCTCAATAGGTGAATAGTCCTACATCATTGCACACTGTATAGCCTAACTGGGTGGCCCTCACTTACTATGCGCAGGATGCAACACTGGTTTATTTTATTGTATAAGGCCATTTTAGGAAAGCTCCCTCGGTACATATGTTCCAATTTTGTACCAGTTTGTGACTCTTACAACCTCAGATCCAGTGCCTGGATACGGTTCCAGGTACCTGCTGTGCGGACTGAAGCTGGAAAAAGGAGCCTTTTTTATTCTGGTCCTTGGTCTTGGAATGACCTTCAGTCAAGCCTCAAACTGATGGCACTTATTCCTTTAGCCAGCTTTAAACTGAAACTATCAGAAGTCCTTACCACCAGCTGCTCATGTAGTAATATATCTTAATTTCTTATTGTTCCCACGTGGTCTACGCCTTTTGTATATTTAGTTGTGTTGTTCTCTGTATTTTATATGTCCTTGTGTCTTTCTATGTGAAACTTTGCTGCCTTCTTGGCCAGGTCAGTATTGTAAAAGAGATTTTATCTCAATGCTTTTATCTGGTTAAATAAAGGTTAAATAAAAATAAAAATAAATCATACTGCGCCAATGTGTTCTTATTTTTCAAGTGTTATCAGTGATATGCTTTCTATTTGATAATAGGGCTTGGGAAAACGTAGTCCCAGACACGACCATCTTATTTCTAGACAGGTGTATCTATTTGTAGCCCAAGCCGATACAGACGCATTTGGTGTCACAAACACACACACGAGCGCCATCTAGCGGCCATTGTGTGTCAATAACAGCCTCCCATTCTAAAGACTGCGGGGGCATTTGACCCACCCCCCAGCTATGCTGGTAAGTTTCAAATGCTTGGCGCTGCTAGTGTTAAGTGTCTGCGTCAGCAACGTCTACTATGACATCATAAAAGCAATGGGAGATGTAACGTGGCGAGGCGCCCTCTAGTGGTTTTGATAAGTTAACATGATACGGTTTTTGTCAAATATCTCGGAAACGGAAGCTCGTACAGCAAATTTATCTGCATAGGGGACTGCTAACTGTAGAATTTGATGAGGAATCGAATGAGCCCATCTGCGAGGCTCTACGACTTTCGATTCAAAAGTTATAGCCGTTTGAACCACATCATTTTCATATCTGTACGGTTTTTGTCCGATTTCAAGGACATTTGACACATCATTTTTCATATCTGTACGGTTTTTGTCAAATATCTCGGAAACGGAAGCTCGTACAGCAAATTTATCTGCGTAGGGGACTGCTAACTGTAGAATTTGATGAGGAATCGAATGAGCCCATCTGCGAGGCTCTACGACTTTCGATTCAAAAGTTATAGCCGTTTGAGCCACATCATTTTTCATATCTGTTTGGTTTTTGTCAAATATCTCGGAAACCGAAGCTCGTACAGCAAATTTACCTGCATAGGGGACTGCTAACTGTAGAATTTGATGAGGAATCGAATGAGCCCATCTGCGAGGCTCTACGACTTTCGATTCAAAAGTTATAGCCTTTTGAGCCTGTGAGTTGCCATCACTGCTAGTCCTCTAATCAACCAGTATCAACACATCATTTATATGACAACTTGGTTAAACAAAGCTCAGAGAGCAATATGTACTCTATTCTGTCTTCAATTGGGGGTGTTTTTGTCAAAGAATGAATACAGAATAATTGTAGAAAATTCTTACTCTAGAGTTTATCCCCATTATGGACTGACTTGTTTTCTCTAAGTCAGTGTGTCAGATCCAGAAGTCACTAGCTACTCTGATGAGATGGAATGGATCACTGACTGTTTAAGTGTCTGCGTCAGCAACGTCTACTATGACATCATAAAAGCAATGGGAGATGTAACGTGGCGAGGCGCCCTCTAGTGGTTTTGATAGGGGTGTGGAAGTGTTGGAGTCGGACTGATGAGTGCATTTTTGAAATAGGATATCTACATTAGGTAAACACGGGTGTAATTAATAAAAAGGCGAGGTTGCTGCGATTGGTTGCTAAGCAAAGCGTTGACTAAGTGTAGTCACAAGCACCAACCCCCCTCTCCCCCCGCCGGGACGGCTCCCTCTCCCTCTCTCCTCCCCGATAGGTAGATTTGGGTAGCGTTCTTTGAGCGCGAAGGACGACCGAGAGGCGAGATTAGAGTTCGTTCAAGTAATAATAATAAAAAAGAGTCCCATAGCCATTGAATTGGTAGTAGCCTAGGCTATTTTGAGGTTGGTCATTTCTCCGAGTGAGAATTGTGAAGCGTGGCGAGTGAGCGTGAGAATAGGCTGCAATGCGTGTGTCTGAGACTTGGCAGCCCCGGGTTTCACTGATCTAGCGGTCAGTAAATTTGACCAAATTTCAAGAGGTGGACATCACTGGATACATCTCGGCATACAGATAATTCAAGAGCAATTGACTCATGTTTACGAAGCACACCAACATAGTGCTCTGATCAGTACGAGTCCTCACTAAGACTAGACGAAGGGCACACATCACACCAGCCTTAAAATCACTACACTGGTTACCTGTCAACTCTAGAATAGACTTTAAAATACTATTACTAGTCTATAAATCTCTCCACAGTCACGCACCAGAAAACATTTCAGACATGCTTGTCAGGTACATGCCCAACAGACCACTCAGATCCTCAGGTACTGAACTCGTAACAGTCCCAAAAGCCAGGACCAAGAAACACGGAGAGGCAGCTTTTAGTTTCTATACCCCCAACTTCTGGAACTCCCTGCCGGAGTGCCTAAGAAGGGTCGAAACAACGGAGGTCTTCAAGCAAGATCTCAAGACGTACCTTTTTGGCCTAGCCTACAATCACTAGCCAGGACCTTGAGACACAGAAAGGCAGCCTCAAACCTACCTGTGAATCCTCTGTATACATTGGTGTATATCCTGCTATGCACTCTATGTATATCAAGTTGTGTACAGAAGCTGGTTGCCCTGAAACAGGCTTGTTCTGTTCTGATATCTGTGTTGCTTCAAAGGCTCAGCGTGCTTCTAACCGTTTTCTGTCTCCCCTAGTGCCTCTCTCTCTTCCTCCTACCTTCTAACCAGGTCCAGTGGATGCCCCACTGTCACCCGCACACCACCCTGAGTCCGATAGATACCCCCGTGTCAGCTGTGGATGTCGTAGTATTTAGTTAACACACACACACACGTACACACATCAGTCCACATCCGGCTTAGGCCTGGACCTGGGCCCAGTCCCCCTTCCCCTCACCCTAACCCGGGTCCGTATCCTTTTCCTACCCCCTCTCTACCCCAACCCCTGCCTCTATCTGGGCACAGGCACATTCACGCACACACAGACATACACCAGTGTTTGCCATGTCTCTCCTATTATGTTTTTAGCCTCTCTTACTCTGAAAATGTAATTTAATGTAATTTATTGCTTTATAAATGTTCTTAGCCGGTAGACAAACATACTCCAGGAGCTTGCTCGATTTCCTTGTTGAGAGGGGTCAGGGAAGAATTTGTACAGCTCACTTTTTGCTTCCCTCTGGAATATGTAGGGGTGGGATGAATCCCCACCTCCCTTGTTCTCTGTAAAGCGCATTGTGTTGCCTCTGGGTATGAAATGCGCTATACAAATACAGCTTTGATTGATTGATTGATTGATTGATACCACTTCATATCACAGCGAGCATACTGTAGCTATACAGCTCTTTACAACACAGGACAGTAGGTCTATACCTAGCTGTACAGCAATTTACAACAAACAACAGTAGTCATATACCTACTGTAGCTACTGTATACAAGTACTTTACAATACAGCACAATAGACCTATACCTAGCAGCACATTAGGCCTATATTTAGATATACAGGACTTTCCAACACAGCACAGTAGGCCTAGCTGGATAACACTTTACCAAACAGAAACCAAAAGAATCAAGTATTATTATTATTATTATATGTATCTGCCCCAGTCTGACTGAAGTCCTATAAAGCAACTGGTTATTCACCAGATCACTGATGAAGAGGAGGTTCACCCAGGAACTCATATTACCCAGAGCCATCACTGCTAGTCCTCTAATCAACCAGTATCAACACATCATTTATATGACAACTTGGTTAAACAAAGCTCAGAGAGCAATATGTACTCTATTCTGTCTTCAATTGAGGGTGTTTTTGTCAAAGAATGAATACAGAATAATTGTAGAAAATTCTTACTCTAAAGTTTATCCCCATTATGGACTTACTTGTTTTCTCTAAGTCAGTGTGTCAGATCCAGAAGTCACTAGCTACTCTGATGAGATGGAATGGATCACTGACTGTTTAAGTGTCTGCGTCAGCAACGTCTACTATGACATCATAAAAGCAATGGGAGATGTAACGTGGCGAGGCGCCCTCTAGTGGTTTTGATAAGTTAACATGATACGGTTTTTGTCAAATATCTCGGAAACGGAAGCTCGTACAGCAAATTTATCTGCATAGGGGACTGCTAACTGTAGAATTTGATGAGGAATCGAATGAGCCCATCTGCGAGGCTCTACGACTTTCGATTCAAAAGTTATAGCCGTTTGAACCACATCATTTTCATATCTGTACGGTTTTTGTCCGATTTCAAGGACATTTGACACATCATTTTTCATATCTGTTTGGTTTTTGTCAAATATCTCGGAAACGGAAGCTCGTACAGCAAATTTATCTGCATAGGGGACTGCTAACTGTAGAATTTGATGAGGAATCGAATGAGCCCATCTGCGAGGCTCTACGACTTTCGATTCAAAAGTTATAGCCTTTTGAGCCTGTGAGTTGCCATCACTGCTAGTCCTCTAATCAACCAGTATCAACACATCATTTATATGACAACTTGGTTAAACAAAGCTCAGAGAGCAATATGTACTCTATTCTGTCTTCAATTGGGGGTGTTTTTGTCAAAGAATGAATACAGAATAATTGTAGAAAATTCTTACTCTAAAGTTTATCCCCATTATGGACTTACTTGTTTTCTCTAAGTCAGTGTGTCAGATCCAGAAGTCACTAGCTACTCTGATGAGATGGAATGGATCACTGACTGTTTAAGTGTCTGCGTCAGCAACGTCTACTATGACATCATAAAAGCAATGGGAGATGTAACGTGGCGAGGCGCCCTCTAGTGGTTTTGATAAGTTAACATGATACGGTTTTTGTCAAATATCTCGGAAACGGAAGCTCATACAGCAAATTTATCTGCATAGGGGACTGCTAACTGTAGAATTTGATGAGGAATCGAATGAGCCCATCTGCGAGGCTCTACGACTTTCGATTCAAAAGTTATAGCCGTTTGAACCACATCATTTTCATATCTGTACGGTTTTTGTCCGATTTCAAGGACATTTGACACATCATTTTTCATATCTGTACGGTTTTTGTCAAATATCTCGGAAACGGAAGCTCGTACAGCAAATTTATCTGCATAGGGGACTGCTAACTGTAGAATTTGATGAGGAATCGAATGAGCCCATCTGCGAGGTTCTACGACTTTCGATTCAAAAGTTATAGCCGTTTGAACCACATCATTTTCATATCTGTACGTTTTTTGTCCGATTTCAAGGACATTTGACACAACATTTTTCATATCTGTACGGTTTTTGTCAAATATCTCGGAAACGGAAGCTCGTACAGCAAATTTATCTGCATAGGGGACTGCTAACTGTAGAATTTGATGAGGAATCGAATGAGCCCATCTGCGAGGCTCTACGACTTTCGATTCAAAAGTTATAGCCGTTTGAACCACATCATTTTCATATCTGTACGGTTTTTGTCCGATTTCAAGGACATTTGACACATCATTTTTCATATCTGTACGGTTTTTGTCAAATATCTCGGAAACGGAAGCTCGTACAGCAAATTTATCTGCATAGGGGACTGCTAACTGTAGAATTTGATGAGGAATCGAATGGGCCCATCTGCGAGGCTCTACGACTTTCGATTCAAAAGTTATAGCCGTTTGAGCCACATCATTTTTCATATCTGTTTGGTTTTTGTCAAATATCTCGGAAACGGAAGCTCGTACAGCAAATTTATCTGCATAGGGGACTGCTAACTGTAGAATTTGATGAGGAATCGAATGAGCCCATCTGCGAGGCTCTACGACTTTCGATTCAAAAGTTATAGCCTTTTGAGCCTGTGAGTTGCCATCACTGCTAGTCCTCTAATCAACCAGTATCAACACATCATTTATATGACAACTTGGTTAAACAAAGCTCAGAGAGCAATATGTACTCTATTCTGTCTTCAATTGGGGGTGTTTTTGTCAAAGAATGAATACAGAATAATTGTAGAAAATTCTTACTCTAAAGTTTATCCCCATTATGGACTTACTTGTTTTCTCTAAGTCAGTGTGTCAGATCCAGAAGTCACTAGCTACTCTGATGAGATGGAATGGATCACTGACTGTTTAAGTGTCTGCGTCAGCAACGTCTACTATGACATCATAAAAGCAATGGGAGATGTAACGTGGCGAGGCGCCCTCTAGTGGTTTTGATAAGTTTACATGATACGGTTTTTGTCAAATATCTCGGAAACGGAAGCTCATACAGCAAATTTATCTGCATAGGGGACTGCTAACTGTAGAATTTGATGAGGAATCGAATGAGCCCATCTGCGAGGCTCTACGACTTTCGATTCAAAAGTTATAGCCGTTTGAACCACATCATTTTCATATCTGTACGTTTTTTGTCCGATTTCAAGGACATTTGACACATCATTTTTCATATCTGTACGGTTTTTGTCAAATATCTCGGAAACGGAAGCTCGTACAGCAAATTTATCTGCATAGGGGACTGCTAACTGTAGAATTTGATGAGGAATCGAATGAGCCCATCTGCGAGGCTCTACGACTTTCGATTCAAAAGTTATAGCCGTTTGAACCACATCATTTTCATATCTGTACGGTTTTTGTCCGATTTCAAGGACATTTGACACATCATTTTTCATATCTGTACGGTTTTTGTCAAATATCTCGGAAACGGAAGCTCGTACAGCAAATTTATCTGCATAGGGGACTGCTAACTGTAGAATTTGATGAGGAATCGAATGAGCCCATCTGCGTGGCTCTACGACTTTCGATTCAAAAGTTATAGCCGTTTGAGCCACATCATTTTTCATATCTGTTTGGTTTTTGTCAAATATCTCGGAAACCGAAGCTCGTACAGCAAATTTATCTGCAAAAGGGACTGCTAACTGTAGAATTTGATGAGGAATCGAATGAGCCCATCTGCGAGGCTCTACGACTTTCGATTCAAAAGTTATAGCCGTTTGAACCACATCATTTTCATATCTGTACGGTTTTTGTCCGATTTCAAGGACATTTGACACATCATTTTTCATATCTGTACGGTTTTTGTCAAATATCTCGGAAACGGAAGCTCGTACAGCAAATTTATCTGCATAGGGGACTGCTAACTGTAGAATTTGATGAGGAATCGAATGAGCCCATCTGCGAGGCTCTACGACTTTCGATTCAAAAGTTATAGCCTTTTGAGCCTGTGAGTTGCCATCACTGCTAGTCCTCTAATCAACCAGTATCAACACATCATTTATATGACAACTTGGTTAAACAAAGCTCAGAGAGCAATATGTACTCTATTCTGTCTTCAATTGGGGGTGTTTTTGTCAAAGAATGAATACAGAATAATTGTAGAAAATTCTTACTCTAAAGTTTATCCCCATTATGGACTTACTTGTTTTCTCTAAGTCAGTGTGTCAGATCCAGAAGTCACTAGCTACTCTGATGAGATGGAATGGATCACTGACTGTTTAAGTGTCTGCGTCAGCAACGTCTACTATGACATCATAAAAGCAATGGGAGATGTAACGTGGCGAGGCGCCCTCTAGTGGTTTTGATAAGTTAACATGATACGGTTTTTGTCAAATATCTTGGAAACGGAAGCTCGTACAGCAAATTTATCTGCATAGGGGACTGCTAACTGTAGAATTTGATGAGGAATCGAATGAGCCCATCTGCGAGGCTCTACGACTTTCGATTCAAAAGTTATAGCCGTTTGAACCACATCATTTTCATATCTGTACGGTTTTTGTCCGATTTCAAGGACATTTGACACATCATTTTTCATATCTGTACGGTTTTTGTCAAATATCTCGGAAACGGAAGCTCGTACAGCAAATTTATCTGCATAGGGGACTGCTAACTGTAGAATTTGATGAGGAATCGAATGAGCCCATCTGCGAGGCTCTACGACTTTCGATTCAAAAGTTATAGCCGTTTGAACCACATCATTTTCATATCTGTACGGTTTTTGTCCGATTTCAAGGACATTTGACACATCATTTTTCATATCTGTACGGTTTTTGTCAAATATCTCGGAAACGGAAGCTCGTACAGCAAATTTATCTGCATAGGGGACTGCTAACTGTAGAATTTGATGAGGAATCGAATGAGCCCATCTGCGAGGCTCTACGACTTTCGATTCAAAAGTTATAGCCTTTTGAGCCTGTGAGTTGCCATCACTGCTAGTCCTCTAATCAACCAGTATCAACACATCATTTATATGACAACTTGGTTAAACAAAGCTCAGAGAGCAATATGTACTCTATTCTGTCTTCAATTGGGGGTGTTTTTGTCAAAGAATGAATACAGAATAATTGTAGAAAATTCTTACTCTAAAGTTTATCCCCATTATGGACTTACTTGTTTTCTCTAAGTCAGTGTGTCAGATCCAGAAGTCACTAGCTACTCTGATGAGATGGAATGGATCACTGACTGTTTAAGTGTCTGCGTCAGCAACGTCTACTATGACATCATAAAAGCAATGGGAGATGTAACGTGGCGAGGCGCCCTCTAGTGGTTTTGATAAGTTAACATGATACGATTTTTGTCAAATATCTCGGAAACGGAAGCTCGTACAGCAAATTTATCTGCGTAGGGGACTGCTAACTGTAGAATTTGATGAGGAATCGAATGAGCCCATCTGCGAGGCTCTACGACTTTCGATTCAAAAGTTATAGCCGTTTGAACCACATCATTTGCATATCTGTACGGTTTTTGTCCGATTTCAAGGACATTTGACACATCATTTTTCATATCTGTACGGTTTTTGTCAAATATCTCGGAAACGGAAGCTCGTACAGCAAATTTATCTGCATAGGGGACTGCTAACTGTAGAATTTGATGAGGAATCGAATGAGCCCCTCTGCGAGGCTCTACGACTTTCGATTCAAAAGTTATAGCCGTTTGAACCACATCATTTTCATATCTGTACGGTTTTTGTCCGATTTCAAGGACATTTGACACATCATTTTTCATATCTGTACGGTTTTTGTCAAATATCTCGGAAACGGAAGCTCGTACAGCAAATGTATCTGCATAGGGGACTGCTAACTGTAGAATTTGATGAGGAATCGAATGAGCCCATCTGCGAGGCTCTACGACTTTCGATTCAAAAGTTATAGCCTTTTGAGCCTGTGAGTTGCCATCACTGCTAGTCCTCTAATCAACCAGTATCAACACATCATTTATATGACAACTTGGTTAAACAAAGCTCAGAGAGCAATATGTACTCTATTCTGTCTTCAATTGGGGGTGTTTTTGTCAAAGAATGAATACAGAATAATTGTAGAAAATTCTTACTCTAAAGTTTATCCCCATTATGGACTTACTTGTTTTCTCTAAGTCAGTGTGTCAGATCCAGAAGTCACTAGCTACTCTGATGAGATGGAATGGATCACTGACTGTTTAAGTGTCTGCGTCAGCAACGTCTACTATGACATCATAAAAGCAATGGGAGATGTAACGTGGCGAGGCGCCCTCTAGTGGTTTTGATAAGTTAACATGATACGATTTTTGTCAAATATCTCGGAAACGGAAGCTCGTACAGCAAATTTATCTGCGTAGGGGACTGCTAACTGTAGAATTTGATGAGGAATCGAATGAGCCCATCTGCGAGGCTCTACGACTTTCGATTCAAAAGTTATAGCCGTTTGAACCACATCATTTGCATATCTGTACGGTTTTTGTCCGATTTCAAGGACATTTGACACATCATTTTTCATATCTGTACGGTTTTTGTCAAATATCTCGGAAACGGAAGCTCGTACAGCAAATTTATCTGCATAGGGGACTGCTAACTGTAGAATTTGATGAGGAATCGAATGAGCCCATCTGCGTGGCTCTACGACTTTCGATTCAAAAGTTATAGCCGTTTGAGCCACATCATTTTTCATATCTGTTTGGTTTTTGTCAAATATCTCGGAAACCGAAGCTCGTACAGCAAATGTATCTGCAAAAGGGACTGCTAACTGTAGAATTTGATGAGGAATCGAATGAGCCCATCTGCGAGGCTCTACGACTTTCGATTCAAAAGTTATAGCCGTTTGAACCACATCATTTTCATATCTGTACGGTTTTTGTCCGATTTCAAGGACATTTGACACATCATTTTTCATATCTGTACGGTTTTTGTCAAATATCTCGGAAACGGAAGCTCGTACAGCAAATTTATCTGCATAGGGGACTGCTAACTGTAGAATTTGATGAGGAATCGAATGAGCCCATCTGCGAGGCTCTACGACTTTCGATTCAAAAGTTATAGCCTTTTGAGCCTGTGAGTTGCCATCACTGCTAGTCCTCTAATCAACCAGTATCAACACATCATTTATATGACAACTTGGTTAAACAAAGCTCAGAGAGCAATATGTACTCTATTCTGTCTTCAATTGGGGGTGTTTTTGTCAAAGAATGAATACAGAATAATTGTAGAAAATTCTTACTCTAAAGTTTATCCCCATTATGGACTTACTTGTTTTCTCTAAGTCAGTGTGTCAGATCCAGAAGTCACTAGCTACTCTGATGAGATGGAATGGATCACTGACTGTTTAAGTGTCTGCGTCAGCAACGTCTACTATGACATCATAAAAGCAATGGGAGATGTAACGTGGCGAGGCGCCCTCTAGTGGTTTTGATAAGTTAACATGATACGGTTTTTGTCAAATATCTCGGAAACGGAAGCTCGTACAGCAAATTTATCTGCATAGGGGACTGCTAACTGTAGAATTTGATGAGGAATCGAATGAGCCCATCTGCGAGGCTCTACGACTTTCGATTCAAAAGTTATAGCCGTTTGAACCACATCATTTTCATATCTGTACGGTTTTTGTCCGATTTCAAGGACATTTGACACATCATTTTTCATATCTGTACGGTTTTTGTCAAATATCTCGGAAACGGAAGCTCGTACAGCAAATTTATCTGCATAGGGGACTGCTAACTGTAGAATTTGATGAGGAATCGAATGAGCCCATCTGCGAGGCTCTACGACTTTCGATTCAAAAGTTATAGCCGTTTGAGCCACATCATTTTTCATATCTGTTTGGTTTTTGTCAAATATCTCGGAAACCGAAGCTCGTACAGCAAATTTATCTGCATAGGGGACTGCTAACTGTAGAATTTGATGAGGAATCGAATGAGCCCATCTGCGAGGCTCTACGACTTTCGATTCAAAAGTTATAGCCGTTTGAACCACATCATTTTCATATCTGTACGGTTTTTGTCCGATTTCAAGGACATTTGACACATTATTTTTCATATCTGTACGGTTTTTGTCAAATATCTCGGAAACGGAAGCTCGTACAGCAAATGTATCTGCATAGGGGACTGCTAACTGTAGAATTTGATGAGGAATCGAATGAGCCCATCTGCGAGGCTCTACGACTTTCGATTCAAAAGTTATAGCCGTTTGAACCACATCATTTTCATATCTGTACGGTTTTTGTCCGATTTCAAGGACATTTGACACATCATTTTTCATATCTGTACGGTTTTTGTCAAATATCTCGGAAACGGAAGCTCGTACAGCAAATTTATCTGCATAGGGGACTGCTAACTGTAGAATTTGATGAGGAATCGAATGAGCCCATCTGCGAGGCTCTACGACTTTCGATTCAAAAGTTATAGCCTTTTGAGCCTGTGAGTTGCCATCACTGCTAGTCCTCTAATCAACCAGTATCAACACATCATTTATATGACAACTTGGTTAAACAAAGCTCAGAGAGCAATATGTACTCTATTCTGTCTTCAATTGGGGGTGTTTTTGTCAAAGAATGAATACAGAATAATTGTAGAAAATTCTTACTCTAAAGTTTATCCCCATTATGGACTTACTTGTTTTCTCTAAGTCAGTGTGTCAGATCCAGAAGTCACTAGCTACTCTGATGAGATGGAATGGATCACTGACTGTTTAAGTGTCTGCGTCAGCAACGTCTACTATGACATCATAAAAGCAATGGGAGATGTAACGTGGCGAGGCGCCCTCTAGTGGTTTTGATAAGTTAACATGATACGGTTTTTGTCAAATATCTCGGAAACGGAAGCTCGTACAGCAAATTTATCTGCGTAGGGGACTGCTAACTGTAGAATTTGATGAGGAATCGAATGAGCCCATCTGCGAGGCTCTACGACTTTCGATTCAAAAGTTATAGCCGTTTGAACCACATCATTTGCATATCTGTACGGTTTTTGTCCGATTTCAAGGACATTTGACACATCATTTTTCATATCTGTACGGTTTTTGTCAAATATCTCGGAAACGGAAGCTCGTACAGCAAATTTATCTGCATAGGGGACTGCTAACTGTAGAATTTGATGAGGAATCGAATGAGCCCCTCTGCGAGGCTCTACGACTTTCGATTCAAAAGTTATAGCCGTTTGAACCACATCATTTTCATATCTGTACGGTTTTTGTCCGATTTCAAGGACATTTGACACATCATTTTTCATATCTGTACGGTTTTTGTCAAATATCTCGGAAACGGAAGCTCGTACAGCAAATTTATCTGCATAGGGGACTGCTAACTGTAGAATTTGATGAGGAATCGAATGAGCCCATCTGCGAGGCTCTACGACTTTCGATTCAAAAGTTATAGCCTTTTGAGCCTGTGAGTTGCCATCACTGCTAGTCCTCTAATCAACCAGTATCAACACATCATTTATATGACAACTTGGTTAAACAAAGCTCAGAGAGCAATATGTACTCTATTCTGTCTTCAATTGGGGGTGTTTTTGTCAAAGAATGAATACAGAATAATTGTAGAAAATTCTTACTCTAAAGTTTATCCCCATTATGGACTTACTTGTTTTCTCTAAGTCAGTGTGTCAGATCCAGAAGTCACTAGCTACTCTGATGAGATGGAATGGATCACTGACTGTTTAAGTGTCTGCGTCAGCAACGTCTACTATGACATCATAAAAGCAATGGGAGATGTAACGTGGCGAGGCGCCCTCTAGTGGTTTTGATAAGTTAACATGATACGGTTTTTGTCAAATATCTCGGAAACGGAAGCTCGTACAGCAAATTTATCTGCGTAGGGGACTGCTAACTGTAGAATTTGATGAGGAATCGAATGAGCCCATCTGCGAGGCTCTACGACTTTCGATTCAAAAGTTATAGCCGTTTGAACCACATCATTTGCATATCTGTACGGTTTTTGTCCGATTTCAAGGACATTTGACACATCATTTTTCATATCTGTACGGTTTTTGTCAAATATCTCGGAAACGGAAGCTCGTACAGCAAATTTATCTGCATAGGGGACTGCTAACTGTAGAATTTGATGAGGAATCGAATGAGCCCCTCTGCGAGGCTCTACGACTTTCGATTCAAAAGTTATAGCCGTTTGAACCACATCATTTTCATATCTGTACGGTTTTTGTCCGATTTCAAGGACATTTGACACATCATTTTTCATATCTGTACGGTTTTTGTCAAATATCTCGGAAACGGAAGCTCGTACAGCAAATTTATCTGCATAGGGGACTGCTAACTGTAGAATTTGATGAGGAATCGAATGAGCCCATCTGCGAGGCTCTACGACTTTCGATTCAAAAGTTATAGCCTTTTGAGCCTGTGAGTTGCCATCACTGCTAGTCCTCTAATCAACCAGTATCAACACATCATTTATATGACAACTTGGTTAAACAAAGCTCAGAGAGCAATATGTACTCTATTCTGTCTTCAATTGGGGGTGTTTTTGTCAAAGAATGAATACAGAATAATTGTAGAAAATTCTTACTCTAAAGTTTATCCCCATTATGGACTTACTTGTTTTCTCTAAGTCAGTGTGTCAGATCCAGAAGTCACTAGCTACTCTGATGAGATGGAATGGATCACTGACTGTTTAAGTGTCTGCGTCAGCAACGTCTACTATGACATCATAAAAGCAATGGGAGATGTAACGTGGCGAGGCGCCCTCTAGTGGTTTTGATAAGTTAACATGATACGATTTTTGTCAAATATCTCGGAAACGGAAGCTCGTACTGCAAATTTATCTGCGTAGGGGACTGCTAACTGTAGAATTTGATGAGGAATCGAATGAGCCCATCTGCGAGGCTCTACGACTTTCGATTCAAAAGTTATAGCCGTTTGAACCACATCATTTGCATATCTGTACGGTTTTTGTCCGATTTCAAGGACATTTGACACATCATTTTTCATATCTGTACGGTTTTTGTCAAATATCTCGGAAACGGAAGCTCGTACAGCAAATTTATCTGCATAGGGGACTGCTAACTGTAGAATTTGATGAGGAATCGAATGAGTCCATCTGCGAGGCTCTACGACTTTCGATTCAAAAGTTATAGCCTTTTGAGCCTGTGAGTTGCCATCACTGCTAGTCCTCTAATCAACCAGTATCAACACATCATTTATATGACAACTTGGTTAAACAAAGCTCAGAGAGCAATATGTACTCTATTCTGTCTTCAATTGGGGGTGTTTTTGTCAAAGAATGAATACAGAATAATTGTAGAAAATTCTTACTCTAAAGTTTATCCCCATTATGGACTTACTTGTTTTCTCTAAGTCAGTGTGTCAGATCCAGAAGTCACTAGCTACTCTGATGAGATGGAATGGATCACTGACTGTTTAAGTGTCTGCGTCAGCAACGTCTACTATGACATCATAAAAGCAATGGGAGATGTAACGTGGCGAGGCGCCCTCTAGTGGTTTTGATAAGTTAACATGATACGGTTTTTGTCAAATATCTCGGAAACGGAAGCTCGTACAGCAAATTTATCTGCAAGGGGGACTGCTAACTGTAGAATTTGATGAGGAATCGAATGAGCCCATCTGCGAGGCTCTACGACTTTCGATTCAAAAGTTATAGCCGTTTGAGCCACATCATTTTTCATATCTGTTTGGTTTTTGTCAAATATCTCGGAAACCGAAGCTCGTACAGCAAATTTACCTGCATAGGGGACTGCTAACTGTAGAATTTGATGAGGAATCGAATGAGCCCATCTGCGAGGCTCTACGACTTTCGATTCAAAAGTTATAGCCGTTTGAACCACATCATTTTCATATCTGTACGGTTTTTGTCCGATTTCAAGGACATTTGACACATCATTTTTCATATCTGTACGGTTTTTGTCAAATATCTCGGAAACGGAAGCTCGTACAGCAAATTTATCTGCATAGGGGACTGCTAACTGTAGAATTTGATGAGGAATCGAATGAGCCCATCTGCGAGGCTCTACGACTTTCGATTCAAAAGTTATAGCCGTTTGAACCACATCATTTTCATATCTGTACGGTTTTTGTCCGATTTCAAGGACATTTGACACATCATTTTTCATATCTGTACGGTTTTTGTCAAATATCTGGGAAACGGAAGCTCGTACAGCAAATTTATCTGCAAAGGGACTGCTAACTGTAGAATTTGATGAGGAATCGAATGAGCCCATCTGCGAGGCTCTACGACTTTCGATTCAAAAGTTATAGCCTTTTGAGCCTGTGAGTTGCCATCACTGCTAGTCCTCTAATCAACCAGTATCAACACATCATTTATATGACAACTTGGTTAAACAAAGCTCAGAGAGCAATATGTACTCTATTCTGTCTTCAATTGGGGGTGTTTTTGTCAAAGAATGAATACAGAATAATTGTAGAAAATTCTTACTCTAAAGTTTATCCCCATTATGGACTTACTTGTTTTCTCTAAGTCAGTGTGTCAGATCCAGAAGTCACTAGCTACTCTGATGAGATGGAATGGATCACTGACTGTTTAAGTGTCTGCGTCAGCAACGTCTACTATGACATCATAAAAGCAATGGGAGATGTAACGTGGCGAGGCGCCCTCTAGTGGTTTTGATAAGTTAACATGATACGGTTTTTGTCAAATATCTCGGAAACGGAAGCTCGTACAGCAAATTTATCTGCATAGGGGACTGCTAACTGTAGAATTTGATGAGGAATCGAATGAGCCCATCTGCGAGGCTCTACGACTTTCGATTCAAAAGTTATAGCCTTTTGAGCCTGTGAGTTGCCATCACTGCTAGTCCTCTAATCAACCAGTATCAACACATCATTTATATGACAACTTGGTTAAACAAAGCTCAGAGAGCAATATGTACTCTATTCTGTCTTCAATTGGGGGTGTTTTTGTCAAAGAATGAATACAGAATAATTGTAGAAAATTCTTACTCTAAAGTTTATCCCCATTATGGACTTACTTGTTTTCTCTAAGTCAGTGTGTCAGATCCAGAAGTCACTAGCTACTCTGATGAGGTGGAATGGATCACTGACTGTTTAAGTGTCTGCGTCAGCAACGTCTACTATGACATCATAAAAGCAATGGGAGATGTAACGTGGCGAGGCGCCCTCTAGTGGTTTTGATAAGTTAACATGATACGGTTTTTGTCAAATATCTCGGAAACGGAAGCTCGTACAGCAAATTTATCTGCATAGGGGACTGCTAACTGTAGAATTTGATGAGGAATCGAATGAGCCCATCTGCGAGGCTCTACGACTTTCGATTCAAAAGTTATAGCCGTTTGAACCACATCATTTTCATATCTGTACGGTTTTTGTCCGATTTCAAGGACATTTGACACATCATTTTTCATATCTGTACGGTTTTTGTCAAATATCTCGGAAACGGAAGCTCGTACAGCAAATTTATCTGCATAGGGGACTGCTAACTGTAGAATTTGATGAGGAATCGAATGAGCCCATCTGCGAGGCTCTACGACTTTCGATTCAAAAGTTATAGCCTTTTGAGCCTGTGAGTTGCCATCACTGCTAGTCCTCTAATCAACCAGTATCAACACATCATTTATATGACAACTTGGTTAAACAAAGCTCAGAGAGCAATATGTACTCTATTCTGTCTTCAATTGGGGGTGTTTTTGTCAAAGAATGAATACAGAATAATTGTAGAAAATTCTTACTCTAAAGTTTATCCCCATTATGGACTTACTTGTTTTCTCTAAGTCAGTGTGTCAGATCCAGAAGTCCCTAGCTACTCTGATGAGATGGAATGGATCACTGACTGTTTAAGTGTCTGCGTCAGCAACGTCTACTATGACATCATAAAAGCAATGGGAGATGTAACGTGGCGAGGCGCCCTCTAGTGGTTTTGATAAGTTAACATGATACGGTTTTTGTCAAATATCTCGGAAACGGAAGCTCGTACAGCAAATTTATCTGCATAGGGGACTGCTAACTGTAGAATTTGATGAGGAATCGAATGAGCCCATCTGCGAGGCTCTACGACTTTCGATTCAAAAGTTATAGCCTTTTGAGCCTGTGAGTTGCCATCACTGCTAGTCCTCTAATCAACCAGTATCAACACATCATTTATATGACAACTTGGTTAAACAAAGCTCAGAGAGCAATATGTACTCTATTCTGTCTTCAATTGGGGGTGTTTTTGTCAAAGAATGAATACAGAATAATTGTAGAAAATTCTTACTCTAAAGTTTATCCCCATTATGGACTTACTTGTTTTCTCTAAGTCAGTGTGTCAGATCCAGAAGTCACTAGCTACTCTGATGAGGTGGAATGGATCACTGACTGTTTAAGTGTCTGCGTCAGCAACGTCTACTATGACATCATAAAAGCAATGGGAGATGTAACGTGGCGAGGCGCCCTCTAGTGGTTTTGATAAGTTAACATGATACGGTTTTTGTCAAATATCTCGGAAACGGAAGCTCGTACAGCAAATTTATCTGCATAGGGGACTGCTAACTGTAGAATTTGATGAGGAATCGAATGAGCCCATCTGCGAGGCTCTACAACTTTCGATTCAAAAGTTATAGCCGTTTGAACCACATCATTTTCATATCTGTACGGTTTTTGTCCGATTTCAAGGACATTTGACACATCATTTTTCATATCTGTACGGTTTTTGTCAAATATCTCGGAAACGGAAGCTCGTACAGCAAATTTATCTGCATAGGGGACTGCTAACTGTAGAATTTGATGAGGAATCGAATGAGCCCATCTGCGAGGCTCTACGACTTTCGATTCAAAAGTTATAGCCGTTTGAACCACATCATTTTCATATCTGTACGGTTTTTGTCCGATTTCAAGGACATTTGACACATCATTTTTCATATCTGTACGGTTTTTGTCAAATATCTCGGAAACGGAAGCTCGTACAGCAAATTTATCTGCATAGGGGACTGCTAACTGTAGAATTTGATGAGGAATCGAATGAGCCCATCTGCGAGGCTCTACGACTTTCGATTCAAAAGTTATAGCCTTTTGAGCCTGTGAGTTGCCATCACTGCTAGTCCTCTAATCAACCAGTATCAACACATCATTTATATGACAACTTGGTTAAACAAAGCTCAGAGAGCAATATGTACTCTATTCTGTCTTCAATTGGGGGTGTTTTTGTCAAAGAATGAATACAGAATAATTGTAGAAAATTCTTACTCTAAAGTTTATCCCCATTATGGACTTACTTGTTTTCTCTAAGTCAGTGTGTCAGATCCAGAAGTCACTAGCTACTCTGATGAGGTGGAATGGATCACTGACTGTTTAAGTGTCTGCGTCAGCAACGTCTACTATGACATCATAAAAGCAATGGGAGATGTAACGTGGCGAGGCGCCCTCTAGTGGTTTTGATAAGTTAACATGATACGGTTTTTGTCAAATATCTCGGAAACGGAAGCTCGTACAGCAAATTTATCTGCATAGGGGACTGCTAACTGTAGAATTTGATGAGGAATCGAATGAGCCCATCTGCGAGGCTCTACGACTTTCGATTCAAAAGTTATAGCCGTTTGAACCACATCATTTTCATATCTGTACGGTTTTTGTCCGATTTCAAGGACATTTGACACATCATTTTTCATATCTGTACGGTTTTTGTCAAATATCTCGGAAACGGAAGCTCGTACAGCAAATTTATCTGCATAGGGGACTGCTAACTGTAGAATTTGATGAGGAATCGAATGAGCCCATCTGCGAGGCTCTACGACTTTCGATTCAAAAGTTATAGCCTTTTGAGCCTGTGAGTTGCCATCACTGCTAGTCCTCTAATCAACCAGTATCAACACATCATTTATATGACAACTTGGTTAAACAAAGCTCAGAGAGCAATATGTACTCTATTCTGTCTTCAATTGGGGGTGTTTTTGTCAAAGAATGAATACAGAATAATTGTAGAAAATTCTTACTCTAAAGTTTATCCCCATTATGGACTTACTTGTTTTCTCTAAGTCAGTGTGTCAGATCCAGAAGTCCCTAGCTACTCTGATGAGATGGAATGGATCACTGACTGTTTAAGTGTCTGCGTCAGCAACGTCTACTATGACATCATAAAAGCAATGGGAGATGTAACGTGGCGAGGCGCCCTCTAGTGGTTTTGATAAGTTAACATGATACGGTTTTTGTCAAATATCTCGGAAACGGAAGCTCGTACAGCAAATTTATCTGCATAGGGGACTGCTAACTGTAGAATTTGATGAGGAATCGAATGAGCCCATCTGCGAGGCTCTACGACTTTCGATTCAAAAGTTATAGCCTTTTGAGCCTGTGAGTTGCCATCACTGCTAGTCCTCTAATCAACCAGTATCAACACATCATTTATATGACAACTTGGTTAAACAAAGCTCAGAGAGCAATATGTACTCTATTCTGTCTTCAATTGGGGGTGTTTTTGTCAAAGAATGAATACAGAATAATTGTAGAAAATTCTTACTCTAAAGTTTATCCCCATTATGGACTTACTTGTTTTCTCTAAGTCAGTGTGTCAGATCCAGAAGTCACTAGCTACTCTGATGAGGTGGAATGGATCACTGACTGTTTAAGTGTCTGCGTCAGCAACGTCTACTATGACATCATAAAAGCAATGGGAGATGTAACGTGGCGAGGCGCCCTCTAGTGGTTTTGATAAGTTAACATGATACGGTTTTTGTCAAATATCTCGGAAACGGAAGCTCGTACAGCAAATTTATCTGCATAGGGGACTGCTAACTGTAGAATTTGATGAGGAATCGAATGAGCCCATCTGCGAGGCTCTACAACTTTCGATTCAAAAGTTATAGCCGTTTGAACCACATCATTTTCATATCTGTACGGTTTTTGTCCGATTTCAAGGACATTTGACACATCATTTTTCATATCTGTACGGTTTTTGTCAAATATCTCGGAAACGGAAGCTCGTACAGCAAATTTATCTGCATAGGGGACTGCTAACTGTAGAATTTGATGAGGAATCGAATGAGCCCATCTGCGAGGCTCTACGACTTTCGATTCAAAAGTTATAGCCGTTTGAACCACATCATTTTCATATCTGTACGGTTTTTGTCCGATTTCAAGGACATTTGACACATCATTTTTCATATCTGTACGGTTTTTGTCAAATATCTCGGAAACGGAAGCTCGTACAGCAAATTTATCTGCATAGGGGACTGCTAACTGTAGAATTTGATGAGGAATCGAATGAGCCCATCTGCGAGGCTCTACGACTTTCGATTCAAAAGTTATAGCCTTTTGAGCCTGTGAGTTGCCATCACTGCTAGTCCTCTAATCAACCAGTATCAACACATCATTTATATGACAACTTGGTTAAACAAAGCTCAGAGAGCAATATGTACTCTATTCTGTCTTCAATTGGGGGTGTTTTTGTCAAAGAATGAATACAGAATAATTGTAGAAAATTCTTACTCTAAAGTTTATCCCCATTATGGACTTACTTGTTTTCTCTAAGTCAGTGTGTCAGATCCAGAAGTCCCTAGCTACTCTGATGAGATGGAATGGATCACTGACTGTTTAAGTGTCTGCGTCAGCAACGTCTACTATGACATCATAAAAGCAATGGGAGATGTAACGTGGCGAGGCGCCCTCTAGTGGTTTTGATAAGTTAACATGATACGGTTTTTGTCAAATATCTCGGAAACGGAAGCTCGTACAGCAAATTTATCTGCATAGGGGACTGCTAACTGTAGAATTTGATGAGGAATCGAATGAGCCCATCTGCGAGGCTCTACGACTTTCGATTCAAAAGTTATAGCCTTTTGAGCCTGTGAGTTGCCATCACTGCTAGTCCTCTAATCAACCAGTATCAACACATCATTTATATGACAACTTGGTTAAACAAAGCTCAGAGAGCAATATGTACTCTATTCTGTCTTCAATTGGGGGTGTTTTTGTCAAAGAATGAATACAGAATAATTGTAGAAAATTCTTACTCTAAAGTTTATCCCCATTATGGACTTACTTGTTTTCTCTAAGTCAGTGTGTCAGATCCAGAAGTCACTAGCTACTCTGATGAGGTGGAATGGATCACTGACTGTTTAAGTGTCTGCGTCAGCAACGTCTACTATGACATCATAAAAGCAATGGGAGATGTAACGTGGCGAGGCGCCCTCTAGTGGTTTTGATAAGTTAACATGATACGGTTTTTGTCAAATATCTCGGAAACGGAAGCTCGTACAGCAAATCTATCTGCATAGGGGACTGCTAACTGTAGAATTTGATGAGGAATCGAATGAGCCCATCTGCGAGGCTCTACGACTTTCGATCCAAAAGTTATAGCCGTTTGAACCACATCATTTTCATATCTGTACGGTTTTTGTCCGATTTCAAGGACATTTGACACATCATTTTTCATATCTGTACGGTTTTTGTCAAATATCTCGGAAACGGAAGCTCGTACAGCAAATTTATCTGCATAGGGGACTGCTAACTGTAGAATTTGATGAGGAATCGAATGAGCCCATCTGCGAGGCTCTACGACTTTCGATTCAAAAGTTATAGCCTTTTGAGCCTGTGAGTTGCCATCACTGCTAGTCCTCTAATCAACCAGTATCAACACATCATTTATATGACAACTTGGTTAAACAAAGCTCAGAGAGCAATATGTACTCTATTCTGTCTTCAATTGGGGGTGTTTTTGTCAAAGAATGAATACAGAATAATTGTAGAAAATTCTTACTCTAAAGTTTATCCCCATTATGGACTTACTTGTTTTCTCTAAGTCAGTGTGTCAGATCCAGAAGTCACTAGCTACTCTGATGAGATGGAATGGATCACTGACTGTTTAAGTGTCTGCGTCAGCAACGTCTACTATGACATCATAAAAGCAATGGGAGATGTAACGTGGCGAGGCGCCCTCTAGTGGTTTTGATAAGTTAACATGATACGGTTTTTGTCAAATATCTCGGAAACGGAAGCTCGTACAGCATATTTATCTGCGTAGGGGACTGCTAACTGTAGAATTTGATGAGGAATCGAATGAGCCCATCTGCGAGGCTCTACGACTTTCGATTCAAAAGTTATAGCCGTTTGAACCACATCATTTGCATATCTGTACGGTTTTTGTCCGATTTCAAGGACATTTGACACATCATTTTTCATATCTGTACGGTTTTTGTCAAATATCTCGGAAACGGAAGCTCGTACAGCAAATTTATCTGCATATGGGACTGCTAACTGTAGAATTTGATGAGGAATCGAATGAGCCCATCTGCGTGGCTCTACGACTTTCGATTCAAAAGTTATAGCCGTTTGAGCCACATCATTTTTCATATCTGTTTGGTTTTTGTCAAATATCTCGGAAACCGAAGCTCGTACAGCAAATTTATCTGCAAAAGGGACTGCTAACTGTAGAATTTGATGAGGAATCGAATGAGCCCATCTGCGAGGCTCTACGACTTTCGATTCAAAAGTTATAGCCGTTTGAACCACATCATTTTCATATCTGTACGGTTTTTGTCCGATTTCAAGGACATTTGACACATCATTTTTCATATCTGTACGGTTTTTGTCAAATATCTCGGAAACGGAAGCTCGTACAGCAAATTTATCTGCATAGGGGACTGCTAACTGTAGAATTTGATGAGGAATCGAATGAGCCCATCTGCGAGGCTCTACGACTTTCGATTCAAAAGTTATAGCCTTTTGAGCCTGTGAGTTGCCATCACTGCTAGTCCTCTAATCAACCAGTATCAACACATCATTTATATGACAACTTGGTTAAACAAAGCTCAGAGAGCAATATGTACTCTATTCTGTCTTCAATTGGGGGTGTTTTTGTCAAAGAATGAATACAGAATAATTGTAGAAAATTCTTACTCTAAAGTTTATCCCCATTATGGACTTACTTGTTTTCTCTAAGTCAGTGTGTCAGATCCAGAAGTCACTAGCTACTCTGATGAGATGGAATGGATCACTGACTGTTTAAGTGTCTGCGTCAGCAACGTCTACTATGACATCATAAAAGCAATGGGAGATGTAACGTGGCGAGGCGCCCTCTAGTGGTTTTGATAAGTTAACATGATACGGTTTTTGTCAAATATCTCGGAAACGGAAGCTCGTACAGCAAATTTATCTGCATAGGGGACTGCTAACTGTAGAATTTGATGAGGAATCGAATGAGCCCATCTGCGAGGCTCTACGACTTTCGATTCAAAAGTTATAGCCGTTTGAACCACATCATTTTCATATCTGTACGGTTTTTGTCCGATTTCAAGGACATTTGACACATCATTTTTCATATCTGTACGGTTTTTGTCAAATATCTCGGAAACGGAAGCTCGTACAGCAAATTTATCTGCATAGGGGACTGCTAACTGTAGAATTTGATGAGGAATCGAATGAGCCCATCTGCGAGGCTCTACGACTTTCGATTCAAAAGTTATAGCCGTTTGAGCCACATCATTTTTCATATCTGTTTGGTTTTTGTCAAATATCTCGGAAACCGAAGCTCGTACAGCAAATTTATCTGCATAGGGGACTGCTAACTGTAGAATTTGATGAGGAATCGAATGAGCCCATCTGCGAGGCTCTACGACTTTCGATTCAAAAGTTATAGCCGTTTGAACCACATCATTTTCATATCTGTACGGTTTTTGTCCGATTTCAAGGACATTTGACACATCATTTTTCATATCTGTACGGTTTTTGTCAAATATCTCGGAAACGGAAGCTCGTACAGCAAATTTATCTGCATAGGGGACTGCTAACTGTAGAATTTGATGAGGAATCGAATGAGCCCATCTGCGAGGCTCTACGACTTTCGATTCAAAAGTTATAGCCGTTTGAACCACATCATTTTCATATCTGTACGGTTTTTGTCCGATTTCAAGGACATTTGACACATCATTTTTCATATCTGTACGGTTTTTGTCAAATATCTCGGAAACGGAAGCTCGTACAGCAAATTTATCTGCATAGGGGACTGCTAACTGTAGAATTTGATGAGGAATCGAATGAGCCCATCTGCGAGGCTCTACGACTTTCGATTCAAAAGTTATAGCCGTTTGAACCACATCATTTTCATATCTGTACGGTTTTTGTCCGATTTCAAGGACATTTGACACATCATTTTTCATATCTGTACGGTTTTTGTCAAATATCTCGGAAACGGAAGCTCGTACAGCAAATTTATCTGCATAGGGGACTGCTAACTGTAGAATTTGATGAGGAATCGAATGAGCCCCTCTGCGAGGCTCTACGACTTTCGATTCAAAAGTTATAGCCGTTTGAACCACATCATTTTCATATCTGTACGGTTTTTGTCCGATTTCAAGGACATTTGACACATCATTTTTCATATCTGTACGGTTTTTGTCAAATATCTCGGAAACGGAAGCTCGTACAGCAAATTTATCTGCATAGGGGACTGCTAACTGTAGAATTTGATGAGGAATCGAATGAGTCCATCTGCGAGGCTCTACGACTTTCGATTCAAAAGTTATAGCCTTTTGAGCCTGTGAGTTGCCATCACTGCTAGTCCTCTAATCAACCAGTATCAACACATCATTTATATGACAACTTGGTTAAACAAAGCTCAGAGAGCAATATGTACTCTATTCTGTCTTCAATTGGGGGTGTTTTTGTCAAAGAATGAATACAGAATAATTGTAGAAAATTCTTACTCTAAAGTTTATCCCCATTATGGACTTACTTGTTTTCTCTAAGTCAGTGTGTCAGATCCAGAAGTCACTAGCTACTCTGATGAGATGGAATGGATCACTGACTGTTTAAGTGTCTGCGTCAGCAACGTCTACTATGACATCATAAAAGCAATGGGAGATGTAACGTGGCGAGGCGCCCTCTAGTGGTTTTGATAAGTTAACATGATACGGTTTTTGTCAAATATCTCGGAAACGGAAGCTCGTACAGCAAATTTATCTGCAAGGGGGACTGCTAACTGTAGAATTTGATGAGGAATCGAATGAGCCCATCTGCGAGGCTCTACGACTTTCGATTCAAAAGTTATAGCCGTTTGAGCCACATCATTTTTCATATCTGTTTGGTTTTTGTCAAATATCTCGGAAACCGAAGCTCGTACAGCAAATTTACCTGCATAGGGGACTGCTAACTGTAGAATTTGATGAGGAATCGAATGAGCCCATCTGCGAGGCTCTACGACTTTCGATTCAAAAGTTATAGCCGTTTGAACCACATCATTTTCATATCTGTACGGTTTTTGTCCGATTTCAAGGACATTTGACACATCATTTTTCATATCTGAACGGTTTTTGTCAAATATCTCGGAAACGGAAGCTCGTACAGCAAATTTATCTGCATAGGGGACTGCTAACTGTAGAATTTGATGAGGAATCGAATGAGCCCATCTGCGAGGCTCTACGACTTTCGATTCAAAAGTTATAGCCGTTTGAACCACATCATTTTCATATCTGTACGGTTTTTGTCCGATTTCAAGGACATTTGACACATCATTTTTCATATCTGTACGGTTTTTGTCAAATATCTCGGAAACGGAAGCTCGTACAGCAAATTTATCTGCATAGGGGACTGCTAACTGTAGAATTTGATGAGGAATCGAATGAGCCCATCTGCGAGGCTCTACGACTTTCGATTCAAAAGTTATAGCCTTTTGAGCCTGTGAGTTGCCATCACTGCTAGTCCTCTAATCAACCAGTATCAACACATCATTTATATGACAACTTGGTTAAACAAAGCTCAGAGAGCAATATGTACTCTATTCTGTCTTCAATTGGGGGTGTTTTTGTCAAAGAATGAATACAGAATAATTGTAGAAAATTCTTACTCTAAAGTTTATCCCCATTATGGACTTACTTGTTTTCTCTAAGTCAGTGTGTCAGATCCAGAAGTCACTAGCTACTCTGATGAGATGGAATGGATCACTGACTGTTTAAGTGTCTGCGTCAGCAACGTCTACTATGACATCATAAAAGCAATGGGAGATGTAACGTGGCGAGGCGCCCTCTAGTGGTTTTGATAAGTTAACATGATACGGTTTTTGTCAAATATCTCGGAAACGGAAGCTCGTACAGCAAATTTATCTGCATAGGGGACTGCTAACTGTAGAATTTGATGAGGAATCGAATGAGCCCATCTGCGAGGCTCTACGACTTTCGATTCAAAAGTTATAGCCTTTTGAGCCTGTGAGTTGCCATCACTGCTAGTCCTCTAATCAACCAGTATCAACACATCATTTATATGACAACTTGGTTAAACAAAGCTCAGAGAGCAATATGTACTCTATTCTGTCTTCAATTGGGGGTGTTTTTGTCAAAGAATGAATACAGAATAATTGTAGAAAATTCTTACTCTAAAGTTTATCCCCATTATGGACTTACTTGTTTTCTCTAAGTCAGTGTGTCAGATCCAGAAGTCACTAGCTACTCTGATGAGGTGGAATGGATCACTGACTGTTTAAGTGTCTGCGTCAGCAACGTCTACTATGACATCATAAAAGCAATGGGAGATGTAACGTGGCGAGGCGCCCTCTAGTGGTTTTGATAAGTTAACATGATACGGTTTTTGTCAAATATCTCGGAAACGGAAGCTCGTACAGCAAATTTATCTGCATAGGGGACTGCTAACTGTAGAATTTGATGAGGAATCGAATGAGCCCATCTGCGAGGCTCTACGACTTTCGATTCAAAAGTTATAGCCGTTTGAACCACATCATTTTCATATCTGTACGGTTTTTGTCCGATTTCAAGGACATTTGACACATCATTTTTCATATCTGTACGGTTTTTGTCAAATATCTCGGAAACGGAAGCTCGTACAGCAAATTTATCTGCATAGGGGACTGCTAACTGTAGAATTTGATGAGGAATCGAATGAGCCCATCTGCGAGGCTCTACGACTTTCGATTCAAAAGTTATAGCCTTTTGAGCCTGTGAGTTGCCATCACTGCTAGTCCTCTAATCAACCAGTATCAACACATCATTTATATGACAACTTGGTTAAACAAAGCTCAGAGAGCAATATGTACTCTATTCTGTCTTCAATTGGGGGTGTTTTTGTCAAAGAATGAATACAGAATAATTGTAGAAAATTCTTACTCTAAAGTTTATCCCCATTATGGACTTACTTGTTTTCTCTAAGTCAGTGTGTCAGATCCAGAAGTCACTAGCTACTCTGATGAGATGGAATGGATCACTGACTGTTTAAGTGTCTGCGTCAGCAACGTCTACTATGACATCATAAAAGCAATGGGAGATGTAACGTGGCGAGGCGCCCTCTAGTGGTTTTGATAAGTTAACATGATACGGTTTTTGTCAAATATCTCGGAAACGGAAGCTCGTACAGCAAATTTATCTGCATAGGGGACTGCTAACTGTAGAATTTGATGAGGAATCGAATGAGCCCATCTGCGAGGCTCTACGACTTTCGATTCAAAAGTTATAGCCGTTTGAACCACATCATTTTCATATCTGTACGGTTTTTGTCCGATTTCAAGGACATTTGACACATCATTTTTCATATCTGTACGGTTTTTGTCAAATATCTCGGAAACGGAAGCTCGTACAGCAAATTTATCTGCATAGGGGACTGCTAACTGTAGAATTTGATGAGGAATCGAATGAGCCCATCTGCGAGGCTCTACGACTTTCGATTCAAAAGTTATAGCCGTTTGAGCCACATCATTTTTCATATCTGTTTGGTTTTTGTCAAATATCTCGGAAACGGAAGCTCGTACAGCAAATTTATCTGCATAGGGGACTGCTAACTGTAGAATTTGATGAGGAATCGAATGAGCCCATCTGCGAGGCTCTACGACTTTCGATTCAAAAGTTATAGCCTTTTGAGCCTGTGAGTTGCCATCACTGCTAGTCCTCTAATCAACCAGTATCAACACATCATTTATATGACAACTTGGTTAAACAAAGCTCAGAGAGCAATATGTACTCTATTCTGTCTTCAATTGGGGGTGTTTTTGTCAAAGAATGAATACAGAATAATTGTAGAAAATTCTTACTCTAAAGTTTATCCCCATTATGGACTTACTTGTTTTCTCTAAGTCAGTGTGTCAGATCCAGAAGTCACTAGCTACTCTGATGAGATGGAATGGATCACTGACTGTTTAAGTGTCTGCGTCAGCAACGTCTACTATGACATCATAAAAGCAATGGGAGATGTAACGTGGCGAGGCGCCCTCTAGTGGTTTTGATAAGTTAACATGATACGGTTTTTGTCAAATATCTCGGAAACGGAAGCTCGTACAGCAAATTTATCTGCATAGGGGACTGCTAACTGTAGAATTTGATGAGGAATCGAATGAGCCCATCTGCGAGGCTCTACGACTTTCGATTCAAAAGTTATAGCAGTTTGAACCACATCATTTTCATATCTGTACGGTTTTTGTCCGATTTCAAGGACATTTGACACATCATTTTTCATATCTGTACGGTTTTTGTCAAATATCTCGGAAACGGAAGCTCGTACAGCAAATTTATCTGCATAGGGGACTGCTAACTGTAGAATTTGATGAGGAATCGAATGAGCCCATCTGCGAGGCTCTACGACTTTCGATTCAAAAGTTATAGCCGTTTGAACCACATCATTTTCATATCTGTACGGTTTTTGTCCGATTTCAAGGACATTTGACACATCATTTTTCATATCTGTACGGTTTTTGTCAAATATCTCGGAAACGGAAGCTCGTACAGCAAATTTATCTGCATAGGGGACTGCTAACTGTAGAATTTGATGAGGAATCGAATGAGCCCATCTGCGAGGCTCTACGACTTTCGATTCAAAAGTTATAGCCGTTTGAGCCACATCATTTTTCATATCTGTTTGGTTTTTGTCAAATATCTCGGAAACGGAAGCTCGTACAGCAAATTTATCTGCATAGGGGACTGCTAACTGTAGAATTTGATGAGGAATCGAATGAGCCCATCTGCGAGGCTCTACGACTTTCGATTCAAAAGTTATAGCCTTTTGAGCCTGTGAGTTGCCATCACTGCTAGTCCTCTAATCAACCAGTATCAACACATCATTTATATGACAACTTGGTTAAACAAAGCTCAGAGAGCAATATGTACTCTATTCTGTCTTCAATTGGGGTTGTTTTTGTCAAAGAATGAATACAGAATAATTGTAGAAAATTCTTACTCTAAAGTTTATCCCCATTATGGACTTACTTGTTTTCTCTAAGTCAGTGTGTCAGATCCAGAAGTCACTAGCTACTCTGATGAGATGGAATGGATCACTGACTGTTTAAGTGTCTGCGTCAGCAACGTCTACTATGACATCATAAAAGCAATGGGAGATGTAACGTGGCGAGGCGCCCTCTAGTGGTTTTGATAAGTTAACATGATACGGTTTTTGTCAAATATCTCGGAAACGGAAGCTCGTACAGCAAATTTATCTGCATAGGGGACTGCTAACTGTAGAATTTGATGAGGAATCGAATGAGCCCATCTGCGAGGCTCTACGACTTTCGATTCAAAAGTTATAGCCGTTTGAACCACATCATTTTCATATCTGTACGGTTTTTGTCCGATTTCAAGGACATTTGACACATCATTTTTCATATCTGTACGGTTTTTGTCAAATATCTCGGAAACGGAAGCTCGTACAGCAAATTTATCTGCATAGGGGACTGCTAACTGTAGAATTTGATGAGGAATCGAATGAGCCCATCTGCGAGGCTCTACGACTTTCGATTCAAAAGTTATAGCCGTTTGAGCCACATCATTTTTCATATCTGTTTGGTTTTTGTCAAATATCTCGGAAACGGAAGCTCGTACAGCAAATTTATCTGCATAGGGGACTGCTAACTGTAGAATTTGATGAGGAATCGAATGAGCCCATCTGCGAGGCTCTACGACTTTCGATTCAAAAGTTATAGCCTTTTGAGCCTGTGAGTTGCCATCACTGCTAGTCCTCTAATCAACCAGTATCAACACATCATTTATATGACAACTTGGTTAAACAAAGCTCAGAGAGCAATATGTACTCTATTCTGTCTTCAATTGGGGGTGTTTTTGTCAAAGAATGAATACAGAATAATTGTAGAAAATTCTTACTCTAAAGTTTATCCCCATTATGGACTTACTTGTTTTCTCTAAGTCAGTGTGTCAGATCCAGAAGTCACTAGCTACTCTGATGAGATGGAATGGATCACTGACTGTTTAAGTGTCTGCGTCAGCAACGTCTACTATGACATCATAAAAGCAATGGGAGATGTAACGTGGCGAGGCGCCCTCTAGTGGTTTTGATAAGTTAACATGATACGGTTTTTGTCAAATATCTCGGAAACGGAAGCTCGTACAGCAAATTTATCTGCATAGGGGACTGCTAACTGTAGAATTTGATGAGGAATCGAATGAGCCCATCTGCGAGGCTCTACGACTTTCGATTCAAAAGTTATAGCAGTTTGAACCACATCATTTTCATATCTGTACGGTTTTTGTCCGATTTCAAGGACATTTGACACATCATTTTTCATATCTGTACGGTTTTTGTCAAATATCTCGGAAACGGAAGCTCGTACAGCAAATTTATCTGCATAGGGGACTGCTAACTGTAGAATTTGATGAGGAATCGAATGAGCCCATCTGCGAGGCTCTACGACTTTCGATTCAAAAGTTATAGCCGTTTGAACCACATCATTTTCATATCTGTACGGTTTTTGTCCGATTTCAAGGACATTTGACACATCATTTTTCATATCTGTACGGTTTTTGTCAAATATCTCGGAAACGGAAGCTCGTACAGCAAATTTATCTGCATAGGGGACTGCTAACTGTAGAATTTGATGAGGAATCGAATGAGCCCATCTGCGAGGCTCTACGACTTTCGATTCAAAAGTTATAGCCGTTTGAGCCACATCATTTTTCATATCTGTTTGGTTTTTGTCAAATATCTCGGAAACGGAAGCTCGTACAGCAAATTTATCTGCATAGGGGACTGCTAACTGTAGAATTTGATGAGGAATCGAATGAGCCCATCTGCGAGGCTCTACGACTTTCGATTCAAAAGTTATAGCCTTTTGAGCCTGTGAGTTGCCATCACTGCTAGTCCTCTAATCAACCAGTATCAACACATCATTTATATGACAACTTGGTTAAACAAAGCTCAGAGAGCAATATGTACTCTATTCTGTCTTCAATTGGGGTTGTTTTTGTCAAAGAATGAATACAGAATAATTGTAGAAAATTCTTACTCTAAAGTTTATCCCCATTATGGACTTACTTGTTTTCTCTAAGTCAGTGTGTCAGATCCAGAAGTCACTAGCTACTCTGATGAGATGGAATGGATCACTGACTGTTTAAGTGTCTGCGTCAGCAACGTCTACTATGACATCATAAAAGCAATGGGAGATGTAACGTGGCGAGGCGCCCTCTAGTGGTTTTGATAAGTTAACATGATACGGTTTTTGTCAAATATCTCGGAAACGGAAGCTCGTACAGCAAATTTATCTGCATAGGGGACTGCTAACTGTAGAATTTGATGAGGAATCGAATGAGCCCATCTGCGAGGCTCTACGACTTTCGATTCAAAAGTTATAGCCGTTTGAACCACATCATTTTCATATCTGTACGGTTTTTGTCCGATTTCAAGGACATTTGACACATCATTTTTCATATCTGTACGGTTTTTGTCAAATATCTCGGAAACGGAAGCTCGTACAGCAAATTTATCTGCATAGGGGACTGCTAACTGTAGAATTTGATGAGGAATCGAATGAGCCCATCTGCGAGGCTCTACGACTTTCGATTCAAAAGTTATAGCCTTTTGAGCCTGTGAGTTGCCATCACTGCTAGTCCTCTAATCAACCAGTATCAACACATCATTTATATGACAACTTGGTTAAACAAAGCTCAGAGAGCAATATGTACTCTATTCTGTCTTCAATTGGGGGTGTTTTTGTCAAAGAATGAATACAGAATAATTGTAGAAAAGTCTTACTCTAAAGTTTATCCCCATTATGGACTTACTTGTTTTCTCTAAGTCAGTGTGTCAGATCCAGAAGTCACTAGCTACTCTGATGAGATGGAATGGATCACTGACTGTTTAAGTGTCTGCGTCAGCAACGTCTACTATGACATCATAAAAGCAATGGGAGATGTAACGTGGCGAGGCGCCCTCTAGTGGTTTTGATAAGTTAACATGATACGGTTTTTGTCAAATATCTCGGAAACGGAAGCTCGTACAGCAAATTTATCTGCATAGGGGACTGCTAACTGTAGAATTTGATGAGGAATCGAATGAGCCCATCTGCGAGGCTCTACGACTTTCGATTCAAAAGTTATAGCCGTTTGAACCACATCATTTTCATATCTGTACGGTTTTTGTCCGATTTCAAGGACATTTGACACATCATTTTTCATATCTGTACGGTTTTTGTCAAATATCTCGGAAACGGAAGCTCGTACAGCAAATTTATCTGCATAGGGGACTGCTAACTGTAGAATTTGATGAGGAATCGAATGAGCCCATCTGCGAGGCTCTACGACTTTCGATTCAAAAGTTATAGCCTTTTGAGCCTGTGAGTTGCCATCACTGCTAGTCCTCTAATCAACCAGTATCAACACATCATTTATATGACAACTTGGTTAAACAAAGCTCAGAGAGCAATATGTACTCTATTCTGTCTTCAATTGGGGGTGTTTTTGTCAAAGAATGAATACAGAATAATTGTAGAAAATTCTTACTCTAAAGTTTATCCCCATTATGGACTTACTTGTTTTCTCTAAGTCAGTGTGTCAGATCCAGAAGTCACTAGCTACTCTGATGAGGTGGAATGGATCACTGACTGTTTAAGTGTCTGCGTCAGCAACGTCTACTATGACATCATAAAAGCAATGGGAGATGTAACGTGGCGAGGCGCCCTCTAGTGGTTTTGATAAGTTAACATGATACGGTTTTTGTCAAATATCTCGGAAACGGAAGCTCGTACAGCAAATTTATCTGCATAGGGGACTGCTAACTGTAGAATTTGATGAGGAATCGAATGAGCCCATCTGCGAGGCTCTACGACTTTCGATTCAAAAGTTATAGCCGTTTGAACCACATCATTTTCATATCTGTACGGTTTTTGTCCGATTTCAAGGACATTTGACACATCATTTTTCATATCTGTACGGTTTTTGTCAAATATCTCGGAAACGGAAGCTCGTACAGCAAATTTATCTGCAAAAGGGACTGCTAACTGTAGAATTTGATGAGGAATCGAATGAGCCCATCTGCGAGGCTCTACGACTTTCGATTCAAAAGTTATAGCCTTTTGAGCCTGTGAGTTGCCATCACTGCTAGTCCTCTAATCAACCAGTATCAACACATCATTTATATGACAACTTGGTTAAACAAAGCTCAGAGAGCAATATGTACTCTATTCTGTCTTCAATTGGGGTTGTTTTTGTCAAAGAATGAATACAGAATAATTGTAGAAAATTCTTACTCTAAAGTTTATCCCCATTATGGACTTACTTGTTTTCTCTAAGTCAGTGTGTCAGATCCAGAAGTCACTAGCTACTCTGATGAGATGGAATGGATCACTGACTGTTTAAGTGTCTGCGTCAGCAACGTCTACTATGACATCATAAAAGCAATGGGAGATGTAACGTGGCGAGGCGCCCTCTAGTGGTTTTGATAAGTTAACATGATACGGTTTTTGTCAAATATCTCGGAAACGGAAGCTCGTACAGCAAATCTATCTGCATAGGGGACTGCTAACTGTAGAATTTGATGAGGAATCGAATGAGCCCATCTGCGAGGCTCTACGACTTTCGATTCAAAAGTTATAGCCGTTTGAACCACATCATTTTCATATCTGTACGGTTTTTGTCCGATTTCAAGGACATTTGACACATCATTTTTCATATCTGTACGGTTTTTGTCAAATATCTCGGAAACGGAAGCTCGTACAGCAAATTTATCTGCATAGGGGACTGCTAACTGTAGAATTTGATGAGGAATCGAATGAGCCCATCTGCGAGGCTCTACGACTTTCGATTCAAAAGTTATAGCCGTTTGAACCACATCATTTTCATATCTGTACGGTTTTTGTCCGATTTCAAGGACATTTGACACATCATTTTTCATATCTGTACGGTTTTTGTCAAATATCTCGGAAACGGAAGCTCGTACAGCAAATTTATCTGCATAGGGGACTGCTAACTGTAGAATTTGATGAGGAATCGAATGAGCCCATCTGCGAGGCTCTACGACTTTCGATTCAAAAGTTATAGCCTTTTGAGCCTGTGAGTTGCCATCACTGCTAGTCCTCTAATCAACCAGTATCAACACATCATTTATATGACAACTTGGTTAAACAAAGCTCAGAGAGCAATATGTACTCTATTCTGTCTTCAATTGGGGGTGTTTTTGTCAAAGAATGAATACAGAATAATTGTAGAAAATTCTTACTCTAAAGTTTATCCCCATTATGGACTTACTTGTTTTCTCTAAGTCAGTATGTCAGATCCAGAAGTCACTAGCTACTCTGATGAGGTGGAATGGATCACTGACTGTTTAAGTGTCTGCGTCAGCAACGTCTACTATGACATCATAAAAGCAATGGGAGATGTAACGTGGCGAGGCGCCCTCTAGTGGTTTTGATAAGTTAACATGATACGGTTTTTGTCAAATATCTCGGAAACGGAAGCTCGTACAGCAAATTTATCTGCATAGGGGACTGCTAACTGTAGAATTTGATGAGGAATCGAATGAGCCCATCTGCGAGGCTCTACGACTTTCGATTCAAAAGTTATAGCCGTTTGAACCACATCATTTTCATATCTGTACGGTTTTTGTCCGATTTCAAGGACATTTGACACATCATTTTTCATATCTGTACGGTTTTTGTCAAATATCTCGGAAACGGAAGCTCGTACAGCAAATTTATCTGCATAGGGGACTGCTAACTGTAGAATTTGATGAGGAATCGAATGAGCCCATCTGCGAGGCTCTACGACTTTCGATTCAAAAGTTATAGCCTTTTGAGCCTGTGAGTTGCCATCACTGCTAGTCCTCTAATCAACCAGTATCAACACATCATTTATATGACAACTTGGTTAAACAAAGCTCAGAGAGCAATATGTACTCTATTCTGTCTTCAATTGGGGGTGTTTTTGTCAAAGAATGAATACAGAATAATTGTAGAAAATTCTTACTCTAAAGTTTATCCCCATTATGGACTTACTTGTTTTCTCTAAGTCAGTGTGTCAGATCCAGAAGTCACTAGCTACTCTGATGAGATGGAATGGATCACTGACTGTTTAAGTGTCTGCGTCAGCAACGTCTACTATGACATCATAAAAGCAATGGGAGATGTAACGTGGCGAGGCGCCCTCTAGTGGTTTTGATAAGTTAACATGATACGGTTTTTGTCAAATATCTCGGAAACGGAAGCTCGTACAGCAAATTTATCTGCATAGGGGACTGCTAACTGTAGAATTTGATGAGGAATCGAATGAGCCCATCTGCGAGGCTCTACGACTTTCGATTCAAAAGTTATAGCCTTTTGAGCCTGTGAGTTGCCATCACTGCTAGTCCTCTAATCAACCAGTATCAACACATCATTTATATGACAACTTGGTTAAACAAAGCTCAGAGAGCAATATGTACTCTATTCTGTCTTCAATTGGGGGTGTTTTTGTCAAAGAATGAATACAGAATAATTGTAGAAAATTCTTACTCTAAAGTTTATCCCCATTATGGACTTACTTGTTTTCTCTAAGTCAGTATGTCAGATCCAGAAGTCACTAGCTACTCTGATGAGGTGGAATGGATCACTGACTGTTTAAGTGTCTGCGTCAGCAACGTCTACTATGACATCATAAAAGCAATGGGAGATGTAACGTGGCGAGGCGCCCTCTAGTGGTTTTGATAAGTTAACATGATACGGTTTTTGTCAAATATCTCGGAAACGGAAGCTCGTACAGCAAATTTATCTGCATAGGGGACTGCTAACTGTAGAATTTGATGAGGAATCGAATGAGCCCATCTGCGAGGCTCTACGACTTTCGATTCAAAAGTTATAGCCGTTTGAACCACATCATTTTCATATCTGTACGGTTTTTGTCCGATTTCAAGGACATTTGACACATCATTTTTCATATCTGTACGGTTTTTGTCAAATATCTCGGAAACGGAAGCTCGTACAGCAAATTTATCTGCATAGGGGACTGCTAACTGTAGAATTTGATGAGGAATCGAATGAGCCCATCTGCGAGGCTCTACGACTTTCGATTCAAAAGTTATAGCCTTTTGAGCCTGTGAGTTGCCATCACTGCTAGTCCTCTAATCAACCAGTATCAACACATCATTTATATGACAACTTGGTTAAACAAAGCTCAGAGAGCAATATGTACTCTATTCTGTCTTCAATTGGGGGTGTTTTTGTCAAAGAATGAATACAGAATAATTGTAGAAAATTCTTACTCTAAAGTTTATCCCCATTATGGACTTACTTGTTTTCTCTAAGTCAGTGTGTCAGATCCAGAAGTCACTAGCTACTCTGATGAGATGGAATGGATCACTGACTGTTTAAGTGTCTGCGTCAGCAACGTCTACTATGACATCATAAAAGCAATGGGAGATGTAACGTGGCGAGGCGCCCTCTAGTGGTTTTGATAAGTTAACATGATACGGTTTTTGTCAAATATCTCGGAAACGGAAGCTCGTACAGCAAATTTATCTGCATAGGGGACTGCTAACTGTAGAATTTGATGAGGAATCGAATGAGCCCATCTGCGAGGCTCTACGACTTTCGATTCAAAAGTTATAGCCTTTTGAGCCTGTGAGTTGCCATCACTGCTAGTCCTCTAATCAACCAGTATCAACACATCATTTATATGACAACTTGGTTAAACAAAGCTCAGAGAGCAATATGTACTCTATTCTGTCTTCAATTGGGGGTGTTTTTGTCAAAGAATGAATACAGAATAATTGTAGAAAATTCTTACTCTAAAGTTTATCCCCATTATGGACTTACTTGTTTTCTCTAAGTCAGTGTGTCAGATCCAGAAGTCACTAGCTACTCTGATGAGATGGAATGGATCACTGACTGTTTAAGTGTCTGCGTCAGCAACGTCTACTATGACATCATAAAAGCAATGGGAGATGTAACGTGGCGAGGCGCCCTCTAGTGGTTTTGATAAGTTAACATGATACGGTTTTTGTCAAATATCTCGGAAACGGAAGCTCGTACAGCAAATTTATCTGCACAGGGGACTGCTAACTGTAGAATTTGATGAGGAATCGAATGAGCCCATCTGCGAGGCTCTACGACTTTCGATTCAAAAGTTATAGCCGTTTGAACCACATCATTTTCATATCTGTACGGTTTTTGTCCGATTTCAAGGACATTTGACACATCATTTTTCATATCTGTACGGTTTTTGTCAAATATCTCGGAAACGGAAGCTCGTACAGCAAATTTATCTGCATAGGGGACTGCTAACTGTAGAATTTGATGAGGAATCGAATGAGCCCATCTGCGAGGCTCTACGACTTTCGATTCAAAAGTTATAGCCGTTTGAGCCACATCATTTTTCATATCTGTTTGGTTTTTGTCAAATATCTCGGAAACGGAAGCTCGTACAGCAAATTTATCTGCATAGGGGACTGCTAACTGTAGAATTTGATGAGGAATCGAATGAGCCCATCTGCGAGGCTCTACGACTTTCGATTCAAAAGTTATAGCCTTTTGAGCCTGTGAGTTGCCATCACTGCTAGTCCTCTAATCAACCAGTATCAACACATCATTTATATGACAACTTGGTTAAACAAAGCTCAGAGAGCAATATGTACTCTATTCTGTCTTCAATTGGGGGTGTTTTTGTCAAAGAATGAATACAGAATAATTGTAGAAAATTCTTACTCTAAAGTTTATCCCCATTATGGACTTACTTGTTTTCTCTAAGTCAGTGTGTCAGATCCAGAAGTCACTAGCTACTCTGATGAGATGGAATGGATCACTGACTGTTTAAGTGTCTGCGTCAGCAACGTCTACTATGACATCATAAAAGCAATGGGAGATGTAACGTGGCGAGGCGCCCTCTAGTGGTTTTGATAAGTTAACATGATACGGTTTTTGTCAAATATCTCGGAAACGGAAGCTCGTACAGCAAATTTATCTGCATAGGGGACTGCTAACTGTAGAATTTGATGAGGAATCGAATGAGCCCATCTGCGAGGCTCTACGACTTTCGATTCAAAAGTTATAGCCGTTTGAACCACATCATTTTCATATCTGTACGGTTTTTGTCCGATTTCAAGGACATTTGACACATCATTTTTCATATCTGTACGGTTTTTGTCAAATATCTCGGAAACGGAAGCTCGTACAGCAAATTTATCTGCAAAAGGGACTGCTAACTGTAGAATTTGATGAGGAATCGAATGAGCCCATCTGCGAGGCTCTACGACTTTCGATTCAAAAGTTATAGCCTTTTGAGCCTGTGAGTTGCCATCACTGCTAGTCCTCTAATCAACCAGTATCAACACATCATTTATATGACAACTTGGTTAAACAAAGCTCAGAGAGCAATATGTACTCTATTCTGTCTTCAATTGGGGTTGTTTTTGTCAAAGAATGAATACAGAATAATTGTAGAAAATTCTTACTCTAAAGTTTATCCCCATTATGGACTTACTTGTTTTCTCTAAGTCAGTGTGTCAGATCCAGAAGTCACTAGCTACTCTGATGAGATGGAATGGATCACTGACTGTTTAAGTGTCTGCGTCAGCAACGTCTACTATGACATCATAAAAGCAATGGGAGATGTAACGTGGCGAGGCGCCCTCTAGTGGTTTTGATAAGTTAACATGATACGGTTTTTGTCAAATATCTCGGAAACGGAAGCTCGTACAGCAAATCTATCTGCATAGGGGACTGCTAACTGTAGAATTTGATGAGGAATCGAATGAGCCCATCTGCGAGGCTCTACGACTTTCGATTCAAAAGTTATAGCCGTTTGAACCACATCATTTTCATATCTGTACGGTTTTTGTCCGATTTCAAGGACATTTGACACATCATTTTTCATATCTGTACGGTTTTTGTCAAATATCTCGGAAACGGAAGCTCGTACAGCAAATTTATCTGCATAGGGGACTGCTAACTGTAGAATTTGATGAGGAATCGAATGAGCCCATCTGCGAGGCTCTACGACTTTCGATTCAAAAGTTATAGCCGTTTGAACCACATCATTTTCATATCTGTACGGTTTTTGTCCGATTTCAAGGACATTTGACACATCATTTTTCATATCTGTACGGTTTTTGTCAAATATCTCGGAAACGGAAGCTCGTACAGCAAATTTATCTGCATAGGGGACTGCTAACTGTAGAATTTGATGAGGAATCGAATGAGCCCATCTGCGAGGCTCTACGACTTTCGATTCAAAAGTTATAGCCTTTTGAGCCTGTGAGTTGCCATCACTGCTAGTCCTCTAATCAACCAGTATCAACACATCATTTATATGACAACTTGGTTAAACAAAGCTCAGAGAGCAATATGTACTCTATTCTGTCTTCAATTGGGGGTGTTTTTGTCAAAGAATGAATACAGAATAATTGTAGAAAATTCTTACTCTAAAGTTTATCCCCATTATGGACTTACTTGTTTTCTCTAAGTCAGTATGTCAGATCCAGAAGTCACTAGCTACTCTGATGAGGTGGAATGGATCACTGACTGTTTAAGTGTCTGCGTCAGCAACGTCTACTATGACATCATAAAAGCAATGGGAGATGTAACGTGGCGAGGCGCCCTCTAGTGGTTTTGATAAGTTAACATGATACGGTTTTTGTCAAATATCTCGGAAACGGAAGCTCGTACAGCAAATTTATCTGCATAGGGGACTGCTAACTGTAGAATTTGATGAGGAATCGAATGAGCCCATCTGCGAGGCTCTACGACTTTCGATTCAAAAGTTATAGCCGTTTGAACCACATCATTTTCATATCTGTACGGTTTTTGTCCGATTTCAAGGACATTTGACACATCATTTTTCATATCTGTACGGTTTTTGTCAAATATCTCGGAAACGGAAGCTCGTACAGCAAATTTATCTGCATAGGGGACTGCTAACTGTAGAATTTGATGAGGAATCGAATGAGCCCATCTGCGAGGCTCTACGACTTTCGATTCAAAAGTTATAGCCTTTTGAGCCTGTGAGTTGCCATCACTGCTAGTCCTCTAATCAACCAGTATCAACACATCATTTATATGACAACTTGGTTAAACAAAGCTCAGAGAGCAATATGTACTCTATTCTGTCTTCAATTGGGGGTGTTTTTGTCAAAGAATGAATACAGAATAATTGTAGAAAATTCTTACTCTAAAGTTTATCCCCATTATGGACTTACTTGTTTTCTCTAAGTCAGTGTGTCAGATCCAGAAGTCACTAGCTACTCTGATGAGATGGAATGGATCACTGACTGTTTAAGTGTCTGCGTCAGCAACGTCTACTATGACATCATAAAAGCAATGGGAGATGTAACGTGGCGAGGCGCCCTCTAGTGGTTTTGATAAGTTAACATGATACGGTTTTTGTCAAATATCTCGGAAACGGAAGCTCGTACAGCAAATTTATCTGCATAGGGGACTGCTAACTGTAGAATTTGATGAGGAATCGAATGAGCCCATCTGCGAGGCTCTACGACTTTCGATTCAAAAGTTATAGCCGTTTGAACCACATCATTTTCATATCTGTACGGTTTTTGTCCGATTTCAAGGACATTTGACACATCATTTTTCATATCTGTACGGTTTTTGTCAAATATCTCGGAAACGGAAGCTCGTACAGCAAATTTATCTGCATAGGGGACTGCTAACTGTAGAATTTGATGAGGAATCGAATGAGCCCATCTGCGAGGCTCTACGACTTTCGATTCAAAAGTTATAGCCGTTTGAACCACATCATTTTCATATCTGTACGGTTTTTGTCCGATTTCAAGGACATTTGACACATCATTTTTCATATCTGTACGGTTTTTGTCAAATATCTCGGAAACGGAAGCTCGTACAGCAAATTTATCTGCATAGGGGACTGCTAACTGTAGAATTTGATGAGGAATCGAATGAGCCCATCTGCGAGGCTCTACGACTTTCGATTCAAAAGTTATAGCCTTTTGAGCCTGTGAGTTGCCATCACTGCTAGTCCTCTAATCAACCAGTATCAACACATCATTTATATGACAACTTGGTTAAACAAAGCTCAGAGAGCAATATGTACTCTATTCTGTCTTCAATTGGGGGTGTTTTTGTCAAAGAATGAATACAGAATAATTGTAGAAAATTCTTACTCTAAAGTTTATCCCCATTATGGACTTACTTGTTTTCTCTAAGTCAGTGTGTCAGATCCAGAAGTCACTAGCTACTCTGATGAGGTGGAATGGATCACTGACTGTTTAAGTGTCTGCGTCAGCAACGTCTACTATGACATCATAAAAGCAATGGGAGATGTAACGTGGCGAGGCGCCCTCTAGTGGTTTTGATAAGTTAACATGATACGATTTTTGTCAAATATCTCGGAAACGGAAGCTCGTACAGCAAATTTATCTGCGTAGGGGACTGCTAACTGTAGAATTTGATGAGGAATCGAATGAGCCCATCTGCGAGGCTCTACGACTTTCGATTCAAAAGTTATAGCCGTTTGAACCACATCATTTGCATATCTGTACGGTTTTTGTCCGATTTCAAGGACATTTGACACATCATTTTTCATATCTGTACGGTTTTTGTCAAATATCTCGGAAACGGAAGCTCGTACAGCAAATTTATCTGCATAGGGGACTGCTAACTGTAGAATTTGATGAGGAATCAAATGAGCCCATCTGCGAGGCTCTACGACTTTCGATTCAAAAGTTATAGCCGTTTGAACCACATCATTTTCATATCTGTACGGTTTTTGTCCGATTTCAAGGACATTTGACACATCATTTTTCATATCTGTACGGTTTTTGTCAAATATCTCGGAAACGGAAGCTCGTACAGCAAATTTATCTGCATAGGGGACTGCTAACTGTAGAATTTGATGAGGAATCGAATGAGCCCATCTGCGAGGCTCTACGACTTTCGATTCAAAAGTTATAGCCGTTTGAGCCACATCATTTTTCATATCTGTTTGGTTTTTGTCAAATATCTCGGAAACCGAAGCTCGTACAGCAAATTTATCTGCATAGGGGACTGCTAACTGTAGAATTTGATGAGGAATCGAATGAGCCCATCTGCGAGGCTCTACGACTTTCGATTCAAAAGTTATAGCCGTTTGAACCACATCATTTTCATATCTGTACGTTTTTTGTCCGATTTCAAGGACATTTGACACATTATTTTTCATATCTGTACGGTTTTTGTCAAATATCTCGGAAACGGAAGCTCGTACAGCAAATGTATCTGCATAGGGGACTGCTAACTGTAGAATTTGATGAGGAATCGAATGAGCCCATCTGCGAGGCTCTACGACTTTCGATTCAAAAGTTATAGCCGTTTGAACCACATCATTTTCATATCTGTACGGTTTTTGTCCGATTTCAAGGACATTTGACACATCATTTTTCATATCTGTACGGTTTTTGTCAAATATCTCGGAAACGGAAGCTCGTACAGCAAATTTATCTGCATAGGGGACTGCTAACTGTAGAATTTGATGAGGAATCGAATGAGCCCATCTGCGAGGCTCTACGACTTTCGATTCAAAAGTTATAGCCTTTTGAGCCTGTGAGTTGCCATCACTGCTAGTCCTCTAATCAACCAGTATCAACACATCATTTATATGACAACTTGGTTAAACAAAGCTCAGAGAGCAATATGTACTCTATTCTGTCTTCAATTGGGGGTGTTTTTGTCAAAGAATGAATACAGAATAATTGTAGAAAATTCTTACTCTAAAGTTTATCCCCATTATGGACTTACTTGTTTTCTCTAAGTCAGTGTGTCAGATCCAGAAGTCACTAGCTACTCTGATGAGATGGAATGGATCACTGACTGTTTAAGTGTCTGCGTCAGCAACGTCTACTATGACATCATAAAAGCAATGGGAGATGTAACGTGGCGAGGCGCCCTCTAGTGGTTTTGATAAGTTAACATGATACGGTTTTTGTCAAATATCTCGGAAACGGAAGCTCGTACAGCAAATTTATCTGCGTAGGGGACTGCTAACTGTAGAATTTGATGAGGAATCGAATGAGCCCATCTGCGAGGCTCTACGACTTTCGATTCAAAAGTTATAGCCGTTTGAACCACATCATTTGCATATCTGTACGGTTTTTGTCCGATTTCAAGGACATTTGACACATCATTTTTCATATCTGTACGTTTTTTGTCAAATATCTCGGAAACGGAAGCTCGTACAGCAAATTTATCTGCATAGGGGACTGCTAACTGTAGAATTTGATGAGGAATCGAATGAGCCCCTCTGCGAGGCTCTACGACTTTCGATTCAAAAGTTATAGCCGTTTGAACCACATCATTTTCATGTCTGTACGGTTTTTGTCCGATTTCAAGGACATTTGACACATCATTTTTCATATCTGTACGGTTTTTGTCAAATATCTCGGAAACGGAAGCTCGTACAGCAAATTTATCTGCATAGGGGACTGCTAACTGTAGAATTTGATGAGGAATCGAATGAGCCCATCTGCGAGGCTCTACGACTTTCGATTCAAAAGTTATAGCCTTTTGAGCCTGTGAGTTGCCATCACTGCTAGTCCTCTAATCAACCAGTATCAACACATCATTTATATGACAACTTGGTTAAACAAAGCTCAGAGAGCAATATGTACTCTATTCTGTCTTCAATTGGGGGTGTTTTTGTCAAAGAATGAATACAGAATAATTGTAGAAAATTCTTACTCTAAAGTTTATCCCCATTATGGACTTACTTGTTTTCTCTAAGTCAGTGTGTCAGATCCAGAAGTCACTAGCTACTCTGATGAGGTGGAATGGATCACTGACTGTTTAAGTGTCTGCGTCAGCAACGTCTACTATGACATCATAAAAGCAATGGGAGATGTAACGTGGCGAGGCGCCCTCTAGTGGTTTTGATAAGTTAACATGATACGGTTTTTGTCAAATATCTCGGAAACGGAAGCTCGTACAGCAAATTTATCTGCATAGGGGACTGCTAACTGTAGAATTTGATGAGGAATCGAATGAGCCCATCTGCGAGGCTCTACGACTTTCGATTCAAAAGTTATAGCCGTTTGAACCACATCATTTTCATATCTGTACGGTTTTTGTCCGATTTCAAGGACATTTGACACATCATTTTTCATATCTGTACGGTTTTTGTCAAATATCTCGGAAACGGAAGCTCGTACAGCAAATTTATCTGCATAGGGGACTGCTAACTGTAGAATTTGATGAGGAATCGAATGAGCCCATCTGCGAGGCTCTACGACTTTCGATTCAAAAGTTATAGCCGTTTGAACCACATCATTTTCATATCTGTACGGTTTTTGTCCGATTTCAAGGACATTTGACACATCATTTTTCATATCTGTACGGTTTTTGTCAAATATCTCGGAAACGGAAGCTCGTACAGCAAATTTATCTGCATAGGGGACTGCTAACTGTAGAATTTGATGAGGAATCGAATGAGCCCATCTGCGAGGCTCTACGACTTTCGATTCAAAAGTTATAGCCTTTTGAGCCTGTGAGTTGCCATCACTGCTAGTCCTCTAATCAACCAGTATCAACACATCATTTATATGACAACTTGGTTAAACAAAGCTCAGAGAGCAATATGTACTCTATTCTGTCTTCAATTGGGGGTGTTTTTGTCAAAGAATGAATACAGAATAATTGTAGAAAATTCTTACTCTAAAGTTTATCCCCATTATGGACTTACTTGTTTTCTCTAAGTCAGTGTGTCAGATCCAGAAGTCACTAGCTACTCTGATGAGGTGGAATGGATCACTGACTGTTTAAGTGTCTGCGTCAGCAACGTCTACTATGACATCATAAAAGCAATGGGAGATGTAACGTGGCGAGGCGCCCTCTAGTGGTTTTGATAAGTTAACATGATACGGTTTTTGTCAAATATCTCGGAAACGGAAGCTCGTACAGCAAATTTATCTGCATAGGGGACTGCTAACTGTAGAATTTGATGAGGAATCGAATGAGCCCATCTGCGAGGCTCTACGACTTTCGATTCAAAAGTTATAGCCGTTTGAACCACATCATTTTCATATCTGTACGGTTTTTGTCCGATTTCAAGGACATTTGACACATCATTTTTCATATCTGTACGGTTTTTGTCAAATATCTCGGAAACGGAAGCTCGTACAGCAAATTTATCTGCATAGGGGACTGCTAACTGTAGAATTTGATGAGGAATCGAATGAGCCCATCTGCGAGGCTCTACGACTTTCGATTCAAAAGTTATAGCCGTTTGAACCACATCATTTTCATATCTGTACGGTTTTTGTCCGATTTCAAGGACATTTGACACATCATTTTTCATATCTGTACGGTTTTTGTCAAATATCTCGGAAACGGAAGCTCGTACAGCAAATTTATCTGCATAGGGGACTGCTAACTGTAGAATTTGATGAGGAATCGAATGAGCCCATCTGCGAGGCTCTACGACTTTCGATTCAAAAGTTATAGCCTTTTGAGCCTGTGAGTTGCCATCACTGCTAGTCCTCTAATCAACCAGTATCAACACATCATTTATATGACAACTTGGTTAAACAAAGCTCAGAGAGCAATATGTACTCTATTCTGTCTTCAATTGGGGGTGTTTTTGTCAAAGAATGAATACAGAATAATTGTAGAAAATTCTTACTCTAAAGTTTATCCCCATTATGGACTTACTTGTTTTCTCTAAGTCAGTGTGTCAGATCCAGAAGTCACTAGCTACTCTGATGAGGTGGAATGGATCACTGACTGTTTAAGTGTCTGCGTCAGCAACGTCTACTATGACATCATAAAAGCAATGGGAGATGTAACGTGGCGAGGCGCCCTCTAGTGGTTTTGATAAGTTAACATGATACGATTTTTGTCAAATATCTCGGAAACGGAAGCTCGTACAGCAAATTTATCTGCGTAGGGGACTGCTAACTGTAGAATTTGATGAGGAATCGAATGAGCCCATCTGCGAGGCTCTACGACTTTCGATTCAAAAGTTATAGCCGTTTGAACCACATCATTTGCATATCTGTACGGTTTTTGTCCGATTTCAAGGACATTTGACACATCATTTTTCATATCTGTACGGTTTTTGTCAAATATCTCGGAAACGGAAGCTCGTACAGCAAATTTATCTGCATAGGGGACTGCTAACTGTAGAATTTGATGAGGAATCAAATGAGCCCATCTGCGAGGCTCTACGACTTTCGATTCAAAAGTTATAGCCGTTTGAACCACATCATTTTCATATCTGTACGGTTTTTGTCCGATTTCAAGGACATTTGACACATCATTTTTCATATCTGTACGGTTTTTGTCAAATATCTCGGAAACGGAAGCTCGTACAGCAAATTTATCTGCATAGGGGACTGCTAACTGTAGAATTTGATGAGGAATCGAATGAGCCCATCTGCGAGGCTCTACGACTTTCGATTCAAAAGTTATAGCCGTTTGAGCCACATCATTTTTCATATCTGTTTGGTTTTTGTCAAATATCTCGGAAACCGAAGCTCGTACAGCAAATTTATCTGCATAGGGGACTGCTAACTGTAGAATTTGATGAGGAATCGAATGAGCCCATCTGCGAGGCTCTACGACTTTCGATTCAAAAGTTATAGCCGTTTGAACCACATCATTTTCATATCTGTACGTTTTTTGTCCGATTTCAAGGACATTTGACACATTATTTTTCATATCTGTACGGTTTTTGTCAAATATCTCGGAAACGGAAGCTCGTACAGCAAATGTATCTGCATAGGGGACTGCTAACTGTAGAATTTGATGAGGAATCGAATGAGCCCATCTGCGAGGCTCTACGACTTTCGATTCAAAAGTTATAGCCGTTTGAACCACATCATTTTCATATCTGTACGGTTTTTGTCCGATTTCAAGGACATTTGACACATCATTTTTCATATCTGTACGGTTTTTGTCAAATATCTCGGAAACGGAAGCTCGTACAGCAAATTTATCTGCATAGGGGACTGCTAACTGTAGAATTTGATGAGGAATCGAATGAGCCCATCTGCGAGGCTCTACGACTTTCGATTCAAAAGTTATAGCCTTTTGAGCCTGTGAGTTGCCATCACTGCTAGTCCTCTAATCAACCAGTATCAACACATCATTTATATGACAACTTGGTTAAACAAAGCTCAGAGAGCAATATGTACTCTATTCTGTCTTCAATTGGGGGTGTTTTTGTCAAAGAATGAATACAGAATAATTGTAGAAAATTCTTACTCTAAAGTTTATCCCCATTATGGACTTACTTGTTTTCTCTAAGTCAGTGTGTCAGATCCAGAAGTCACTAGCTACTCTGATGAGATGGAATGGATCACTGACTGTTTAAGTGTCTGCGTCAGCAACGTCTACTATGACATCATAAAAGCAATGGGAGATGTAACGTGGCGAGGCGCCCTCTAGTGGTTTTGATAAGTTAACATGATACGGTTTTTGTCAAATATCTCGGAAACGGAAGCTCGTACAGCAAATTTATCTGCGTAGGGGACTGCTAACTGTAGAATTTGATGAGGAATCGAATGAGCCCATCTGCGAGGCTCTACGACTTTCGATTCAAAAGTTATAGCCGTTTGAACCACATCATTTGCATATCTGTACGGTTTTTGTCCGATTTCAAGGACATTTGACACATCATTTTTCATATCTGTACGTTTTTTGTCAAATATCTCGGAAACGGAAGCTCGTACAGCAAATTTATCTGCATAGGGGACTGCTAACTGTAGAATTTGATGAGGAATCGAATGAGCCCCTCTGCGAGGCTCTACGACTTTCGATTCAAAAGTTATAGCCGTTTGAACCACATCATTTTCATGTCTGTACGGTTTTTGTCCGATTTCAAGGACATTTGACACATCATTTTTCATATCTGTACGGTTTTTGTCAAATATCTCGGAAACGGAAGCTCGTACAGCAAATTTATCTGCATAGGGGACTGCTAACTGTAGAATTTGATGAGGAATCGAATGAGCCCATCTGCGAGGCTCTACGACTTTCGATTCAAAAGTTATAGCCTTTTGAGCCTGTGAGTTGCCATCACTGCTAGTCCTCTAATCAACCAGTATCAACACATCATTTATATGACAACTTGGTTAAACAAAGCTCAGAGAGCAATATGTACTCTATTCTGTCTTCAATTGGGGGTGTTTTTGTCAAAGAATGAATACAGAATAATTGTAGAAAATTCTTACTCTAAAGTTTATCCCCATTATGGACTTACTTGTTTTCTCTAAGTCAGTGTGTCAGATCCAGAAGTCACTAGCTACTCTGATGAGATGGAATGGATCACTGACTGTTTAAGTGTCTGCGTCAGCAACGTCTACTATGACATCATAAAAGCAATGGGAGATGTAACGTGGCGAGGCGCCCTCTAGTGGTTTTGATAAGTTAACATGATACGATTTTTGTCAAATATCTCGGAAACGGAAGCTCGTACAGCAAATTTATCTGCGTAGGGGACTGCTAACTGTAGAATTTGATGAGGAATCGAATGAGCCCATCTGCGAGGCACTACGACTTTCGATTCAAAAGTTATAGCCGTTTGAACCACATCATTTGCATATCTGTACGGTTTTTGTCCGATTTCAAGGACATTTGACACATCATTTTTCATATCTGTACGGTTTTTGTCAAATATCTCGGAAACGGAAGCTCGTACAGCAAATTTATCTGCATAGGGGACTGCTAACTGTAGAATTTGATGAGGAATCGGATGAGCCCATCTGCGAGGCTCTACGACTTTCGATTCAAAAGTTATAGCCTTTTGAGCCTGTGAGTTGCCATCACTGCTAGTCCTCTAATCAACCAGTATCAACACATCATTTATATGACAACTTGGTTAAACAAAGCTCAGAGAGCAATATGTACTCTATTCTGTCTTCAATTGGGGGTGTTTTTGTCAAAGAATGAATACAGAATAATTGTAGAAAATTCTTACTCTAAAGTTTATCCCCATTATGGACTTACTTGTTTTCTCTAAGTCAGTGTGTCAGATCCAGAAGTCACTAGCTACTCTGATGAGATGGAATGGATCACTGACTGTTTAAGTGTCTGCGTCAGCAACGTCTACTATGACATCATAAAAGCAATGGGAGATGTAACGTGGCGAGGCGCCCTCTAGTGGTTTTGATAAGTTAACATGATACGGTTTTTGTCAAATATCTCGGAAACGGAAGCTCGTACAGCAAATTTATCTGCAAAGGGGACTGCTAACTGTAGAATTTGATGAGGAATCGAATGAGCCCATCTGCGAGGCTCTACGACTTTCGATTCAAAAGTTATAGCCGTTTGAGCCACATCATTTTTCATATCTGTTTGGTTTTTGTCAAATATCTCGGAAACCGAAGCTCGTACAGCAAATTTACCTGCATAGGGGACTGCTAACTGTAGAATTTGATGAGGAATCGAATGAGCCCATCTGCGAGGCTCTACGACTTTCGATTCAAAAGTTATAGCCGTTTGAACCACATCATTTTCATATCTGTACGGTTTTTGTCCGATTTCAAGGACATTTGACACATCATTTTTCATATCTGTACGGTTTTTGTCAAATATCTCGGAAACGGAAGCTCGTACAGCAAATTTATCTGCATAGGGGACTGCTAACTGTAGAATTTGATGAGGAATCGAATGAGCCCCTCTGCGAGGCTCTACGACTTTCGATTCAAAAGTTATAGCCGTTTGAACCACATCATTTTCATATCTGTACGGTTTTTGTCCGATTTCAAGGACATTTGACACATCATTTTTCATATCTGTACGGTTTTTGTCAAATATCTCGGAAACGGAAGCTCGTACAGCAAATTTATCTGCATAGGGGACTGCTAACTGTAGAATTTGATGAGGAATCGAATGAGCCCATCTGCGAGGCTCTACGACTTTCGATTCAAAAGTTATAGCCTTTTGAGCCTGTGAGTTGCCATCACTGCTAGTCCTCTAATCAACCAGTATCAACACATCATTTATATGACAACTTGGTTAAACAAAGCTCAGAGAGCAATATGTACTCTATTCTGTCTTCAATTGGGGGTGTTTTTGTCAAAGAATGAATACAGAATAATTGTAGAAAATTCTTACTCTAAAGTTTATCCCCATTATGGACTTACTTGTTTTCTCTAAGTCAGTATGTCAGATCCAGAAGTCACTAGCTACTCTGATGAGGTGGAATGGATCACTGACTGTTTAAGTGTCTGCGTCAGCAACGTCTACTATGACATCATAAAAGCAATGGGAGATGTAACGTGGCGAGGCGCCCTCTAGTGGTTTTGATAAGTTAACATGATACGGTTTTTGTCAAATATCTCGGAAACGGAAGCTCGTACAGCAAATTTATCTGCATAGGGGACTGCTAACTGTAGAATTTGATGAGGAATCGAATGAGCCCATCTGCGAGGCTCTACGACTTTCGATTCAAAAGTTATAGCCGTTTGAACCACATCATTTTCATATCTGTACGGTTTTTGTCCGATTTCAAGGACATTTGACACATAATTTTTCATATCTGTACGGTTTTTGTCAAATATCTCGGAAACGGAAGCTCGTACAGCAAATTGATCTGCATAGGGGACTGCTAACTGTAGAATTTGATGAGGAATCGAATGAGCCCATCTGCGAGGCTCTACGACTTTCGATTCAAAAGTTATAGCCGTTTGAGCCACATCATTTTTCATATCTGTACGGTTTTTGTCCGATTTCAAGGACATTTGACACATCATTTTTCATATCTGTACGGTTTTTGTCAAATATCTCGGAAACGGAAGCTCGTACAGCAAATTTATCTGCATAGGGGACTGCTAACTGTAGAATTTGATGAGGAATCGAATGAGCCCATCTGCGAGGCTCTACGACTTTCGATTCAAAAGTTATAGCCTTTTGAGCCTGTGAGTTGCCATCACTGCTAGTCCTCTAATCAACCAGTATCAACACATCATTTATATGACAACTTGGTTAAACAAAGCTCAGAGAGCAATATGTACTCTATTCTGTCTTCAATTGGGGGTGTTTTTGTCAAAGAATGAATACAGAATAATTGTAGAAAATTCTTACTCTAAAGTTTATCCCCATTATGGACTTACTTGTTTTCTCTAAGTCAGTGTGTCAGATCCAGAAGTCACTAGCTACTCTGATGAGATGGAATGGATCACTGACTGTTTAAGTGTCTGCGTCAGCAACGTCTACTATGAAATCATAAAAGCAATGGGAGATGTAACGTGGCGAGGCGCCCTCTAGTGGTTTTGATAAGTTAACATGATACGGTTTTTGTCAAATATCTCGGAAACGGAAGCTCATACAGCAAATTTATCTGCATAGGGGACTGCTAACTGTAGAATTTGATGAGGAATCGAATGAGCCCATCTGCGAGGCTCTACGACTTTCGATTCAAAAGTTATAGCCGTTTGAACCACATCATTTTCATATCTGTACGGTTTTTGTCCGATTTCAAGGACATTTGACACATCATTTTTCATATCTGTACGGTTTTTGTCAAATATCTCGGAAACGGAAGCTCGTACAGCAAATTTATCTGCGTAGGGGACTGCTAACTGTAGAATTTGATGAGGAATCGAATGAGCCCATCTGCGTGGCTCTACGACTTTCGATTCAAAAGTTATAGCCGTTTGAGCCACATCATTTTTCATATCTGTACGGTTTTTGTCAAATATCTCGGAAACGGAAGCTCGTACAGCAAATTTATCTGCATAGGGGACTGCTAACTGTAGAATTTGATGAGGAATCGAATGAGCCCCTCTGCGAGGCTCTACGACTTTCGATTCAAAAGTTATAGCCGTTTGAACCACATCATTTTCATATCTGTACGGTTTTTGTCCGATTTCAAGGACATTTGACACATCATTTTTCATATCTGTACGGTTTTTGTCAAATATCTCGGAAACGGAAGCTCGTACAGCAAATTTATCTGCATAGGGGACTGCTAACTGTAGAATTTGATGAGGAATCGAATGAGCCCATCTGCGTGGCTCTACGACTTTCGATTCAAAAGTTATAGCCGTTTGAGCCACATCATTTTTCATATCTGTTTGGTTTTTGTCAAATATCTCGGAAACCGAAGCTCGTACAGCAAATTTATCTGCAAAAGGGACTGCTAACTGTAGAATTTGATGAGGAATCGAATGAGCCCATCTGCGAGGCTCTACGACTTTCGATTCAAAAGTTATAGCCGTTTGAACCACATCATTTTCATATCTGTACGGTTTTTGTCCGATTTCAAGGACATTTGACACATCATTTTTCATATCTGTACGGTTTTTGTCAAATATCTCGGAAACGGAAGCTCGTACAGCAAATTTATCTGCATAGGGGACTGCTAACTGTAGAATTTGATGAGGAATCGAATGAGCCCATCTGCGAGGCTCTACGACTTTCGATTCAAAAGTTATAGCCGTTTGAACCACATCATTTTCATATCTGTACGGTTTTTGTCCGATTTCAAGGACATTTGACACATCATTTTTCATATCTGTACGGTTTTTGTCAAATATCTCGGAAACGGAAGCTCGTACAGCAAATTTATCTGCATAGGGGACTGCTAACTGTAGAATTTGATGAGGAATCGAATGAGCCCATCTGCGAGGCTCTACGACTTTCGATTCAAAAGTTATAGCCTTTTGAGCCTGTGAGTTGCCATCACTGCTAGTCCTCTAATCAACCAGTATCAACACATCATTTATATGACAACTTGGTTAAACAAAGCTCAGAGAGCAATATGTACTCTATTCTGTCTTCAATTGGGGGTGTTTTTGTCAAAGAATGAATACAGAATAATTGTAGAAAATTCTTACTCTAAAGTTTATCCCCATTATGGACTTACTTGTTTTCTCTAAGTCAGTGTGTCAGATCCAGAAGTCACTAGCTACTCTGATGAGGTGGAATGGATCACTGACTGTTTAAGTGTCTGCGTCAGCAACGTCTACTATGACATCATAAAAGCAATGGGAGATGTAACGTGGCGAGGCGCCCTCTAGTGGTTTTGATAAGTTAACATAATACGATTTTTGTCAAATATCTCGGAAACGGAAGCTCGTACAGCAAATTTATCTGCGTAGGGGACTGCTAACTGTAGAATTTGATGAGGAATCGAATGAGCCCATCTGCGAGGCTCTACGACTTTCGATTCAAAAGTTATAGCCGTTTGAACCACATCATTTGCATATCTGTACGGTTTTTGTCCGATTTCAAGGACATTTGACACATCATTTTTCATATCTGTACGGTTTTTGTCAAATATCTCGGAAACGGAAGCTCGTACAGCAAATTTATCTGCATAGGGGACTGCTAACTGTAGAATTTGATGAGGAATCAAATGAGCCCATCTGCGAGGCTCTACGACTTTCGATTCAAAAGTTATAGCCGTTTGAACCACATCATTTTCATATCTGTACGTTTTTTGTCCGATTTCAAGGACATTTGACACATCATTTTTCATATCTGTACGGTTTTTGTCAAATATCTCGGAAACGGAAGCTCGTACAGCAAATTTATCTGCATAGGGGACTGCTAACTGTAGAATTTGATGAGGAATCGAATGAGCCCATCTGCGAGGCTCTACGACTTTCGATTCAAAAGTTATAGCCGTTTGAGCCACATCATTTTTCATATCTGTTTGGTTTTTGTCAAATATCTCGGAAACCGAAGCTCGTACAGCAAATTTATCTGCGTAGGGGACTGCTAACTGTAGAATTTGATGAGGAATCGAATGAGCCCATCTGCGAGGCTCTACGACTTTCGATTCAAAAGTTATAGCCGTTTGAACCACATCATTTTCATATCTGTACGTTTTTTGTCCGATTTCAAGGACATTTGACACATTATTTTTCATATCTGTACGGTTTTTGTCAAATATCTCGGAAACGGAAGCTCGTACAGCAAATGTATCTGCATAGGGGACTGCTAACTGTAGAATTTGATGAGGAATCGAATGAGCCCATCTGCGAGGCTCTACGACTTTCGATTCAAAAGTTATAGCCGTTTGAACCACATCATTTTCATATCTGTACGGTTTTTGTCCGATTTCAAGGACATTTGACACATCATTTTTCATATCTGTACGGTTTTTGTCAAATATCTCGGAAACGGAAGCTCGTACAGCAAATTTATCTGCATAGGGGACTGCTAACTGTAGAATTTGATGAGGAATCGAATGAGCCCATCTGCGAGGCTCTACGACTTTCGATTCAAAAGTTATAGCCTTTTGAGCCTGTGAGTTGCCATCACTGCTAGTCCTCTAATCAACCAGTATCAACACATCATTTATATGACAACTTGGTTAAACAAAGCTCAGAGAGCAATATGTACTCTATTCTGTCTTCAATTGGGGGTGTTTTTGTCAAAGAATGAATACAGAATAATTGTAGAAAATTCTTACTCTAAAGTTTATCCCCATTATGGACTTACTTGTTTTCTCTAAGTCAGTGTGTCAGATCCAGAAGTCACTAGCTACTCTGATGAGATGGAATGGATCACTGACTGTTTAAGTGTCTGCGTCAGCAACGTCTACTATGACATCATAAAAGCAATGGGAGATGTAACGTGGCGAGGCGCCCTCTAGTGGTTTTGATAAGTTAACATGATACGGTTTTTGTCAAATATCTCGGAAACGGAAGCTCGTACAGCAAATTTATCTGCATAGGGGACTGCTAACTGTAGAATTTGATGAGGAATCGAATGAGCCCATCTGCGAGGCTCTACGACTTTCGATTCAAAAGTTATAGCCGTTTGAACCACATCATTTGCATATCTGTACGGTTTTTGTCCGATTTCAAGGACATTTGACACATCATTTTTCATATCTGTACGTTTTTTGTCAAATATCTCGGAAACGGAAGCTCGTACAGCAAATTTATCTGCATAGGGGACTGCTAACTGTAGAATTTGATGAGGAATCGAATGAGCCCCTCTGCGAGGCTCTACGACTTTCGATTCAAAAGTTATAGCCGTTTGAACCACATCATTTTCATGTCTGTACGGTTTTTGTCCGATTTCAAGGACATTTGACACATCATTTTTTATATCTGTACGGTTTTTGTCAAATATCTCGGAAACGGAAGCTCGTACAGCAAATTTATCTGCATAGGGGACTGCTAACTGTAGAATTTGATGAGGAATCGAATGAGCCCATCTGCGAGGCTCTACGACTTTCGATTCAAAAGTTATAGCCTTTTGAGCCTGTGAGTTGCCATCACTGCTAGTCCTCTAATCAACCAGTATCAACACATCATTTATATGACAACTTGGTTAAACAAAGCTCAGAGAGCAATATGTACTCTATTCTGTCTTCAATTGGGGGTGTTTTTGTCAAAGAATGAATACAGAATAATTGTAGAAAATTCTTACTCTAAAGTTTATCCCCATTATGGACTTACTTGTTTTCTCTAAGTCAGTGTGTCAGATCCAGAAGTCACTAGCTACTCTGATGAGATGGAATGGATCACTGACTGTTTAAGTGTCTGCGTCAGCAACGTCTACTATGACATCATAAAAGCAATGGGAGATGTAACGTGGCGAGGCGCCCTCTAGTGGTTTTGATAAGTTAACATGATACGATTTTTGTCAAATATCTCGGAAACGGAAGCTCGTACAGCAAATTTATCTGCGTAGGGGACTGCTAACTGTAGAATTTGATGAGGAATCGAATGAGCCCATCTGCGAGGCACTACGACTTTCGATTCAAAAGTTATAGCCGTTTGAACCACATCATTTGCATATCTGTACGGTTTTTGTCCGATTTCAAGGACATTTGACACATCATTTTTCATATCTGTACGGTTTTTGTCAAATATCTCGGAAACGGAAGCTCGTACAGCAAATTTATCTGCATAGGGGACTGCTAACTGTAGAATTTGATGAGGAATCGAATGAGCCCATCTGCGAGGCTCTACGACTTTCGATTCAAAAGTTATAGCCTTTTGAGCCTGTGAGTTGCCATCACTGCTAGTCCTCTAATCAACCAGTATCAACACATCATTTATATGACAACTTGGTTAAACAAAGCTCAGAGAGCAATATGTACTCTATTCTGTCTTCAATTGGGGGTGTTTTTGTCAAAGAATGAATACAGAATAATTGTAGAAAATTCTTACTCTAAAGTTTATCCCCATTATGGACTTACTTGTTTTCTCTAAGTCAGTGTGTCAGATCCAGAAGTCACTAGCTACTCTGATGAGATGGAATGGATCACTGACTGTTTAAGTGTCTGCGTCAGCAACGTCTACTATGACATCATAAAAGCAATGGGAGATGTAACGTGGCGAGGCGCCCTCTAGTGGTTTTGATAAGTTAACATGATACGGTTTTTGTCAAATATCTCGGAAACGGAAGCTCGTACAGCAAATTTATCTGCAAAGGGGACTGCTAACTGTAGAATTTGATGAGGAATCGAATGAGCCCATCTGCGAGGCTCTACGACTTTCGATTCAAAAGTTATAGCCGTTTGAGCCACATCATTTTTCATATCTGTTTGGTTTTTGTCAAATGTCTCGGAAACCGAAGCTCGTACAGCAAATTTACCTGCATAGGGGACTGCTAACTGTAGAATTTGATGAGGAATCGAATGAGCCCATCTGCGAGGCTCTACGACTTTCGATTCAAAAGTTATAGCCGTTTGAACCACATCATTTTCATATCTGTACGGTTTTTGTCCGATTTCAAGGACATTTGACACATCATTTTTCATATCTGTACGGTTTTTGTCAAATATCTCGGAAACGGAAGCTCGTACAGCAAATTTATCTGCATAGGGGACTGCTAACTGTAGAATTTGATGAGGAATCGAATGAGCCCCTCTGCGAGGCTCTACGACTTTCGATTCAAAAGTTATAGCCGTTTGAACCACATCATTTTCATATCTGTACGGTTTTTGTCCGATTTCAAGGACATTTGACACATCATTTTTCATATCTGTACGGTTTTTGTCAAATATCTCGGAAACGGAAGCTCGTACAGCAAATTTATCTGCATAGGGGACTGCTAACTGTAGAATTTGATGAGGAATCGAATGAGCCCATCTGCGAGGCTCTACGACTTTCGATTCAAAAGTTATAGCCTTTTGAGCCTGTGAGTTGCCATCACTGCTAGTCCTCTAATCAACCAGTATCAACACATCATTTATATGACAACTTGGTTAAACAAAGCTCAGAGAGCAATATGTACTCTATTCTGTCTTCAATTGGGGGTGTTTTTGTCAAAGAATGAATACAGAATAATTGTAGAAAATTCTTACTCTAAAGTTTATCCCCATTATGGACTTACTTGTTTTCTCTAAGTCAGTGTGTCAGATCCAGAAGTCACTAGCTACTCTGATGAGATGGAATGGATCACTGACTGTTTAAGTGTCTGCGTCAGCAACGTCTACTATGACATCATAAAAGCAATGGGAGATGTAACGTGGCGAGGCGCCCTCTAGTGGTTTTGATAAGTTAACATGATACGGTTTTTGTCAAATATCTCGGAAACGGAAGCTCGTACAGCAAATTTATCTGCATAGGGGACTGCTAACTGTAGAATTTGATGAGGAATCGAATGAGCCCATCTGCGAGGCTCTACGACTTTCGATTCAAAAGTTATAGCCGTTTGAACCACATCATTTTCATATCTGTACGGTTTTTGTCCGATTTCAAGGACATTTGACACATCATTTTTCATATCTGTACGGTTTTTGTCAAATATCTCGGAAACGGAAGCTCGTACAGCAAATTTATCTGCATAGGGGACTGCTAACTGTAGAATTTGATGAGGAATCGAATGAGCCCATCTGCGAGGCTCTACGACTTTCGATTCAAAAGTTATAGCCGTTTGAACCACATCATTTTCATATCTGTACGGTTTTTGTCCGATTTCAAGGACATTTGACACATCATTTTTCATATCTGTACGGTTTTTGTCAAATATCTCGGAAACGGAAGCTCGTACAGCAAATTTATCTGCATAGGGGACTGCTAACTGTAGAATTTGATGAGGAATCGAATGAGCCCATCTGCGAGGCTCTACGACTTTCGATTCAAAAGTTATAGCCTTTTGAGCCTGTGAGTTGCCATCACTGCTAGTCCTCTAATCAACCAGTATCAACACATCATTTATATGACAACTTGGTTAAACAAAGCTCAGAGAGCAATATGTACTCTATTCTGTCTTCAATTGGGGGTGTTTTTGTCAAAGAATGAATACAGAATAATTGTAGAAAATTCTTACTCTAAAGTTTATCCCCATTATGGACTTACTTGTTTTCTCTAAGTCAGTGTGTCAGATCCAGAAGTCCCTAGCTACTCTGATGAGATGGAATGGATCACTGACTGTTTAAGTGTCTGCGTCAGCAACGTCTACTATGACATCATAAAAGCAATGGGAGATGTAACGTGGCGAGGCGCCCTCTAGTGGTTTTGATAAGTTAACATGATACGGTTTTTGTCAAATATCTCGGAAACGGAAGCTCATACAGCAAATTTATCTGCATAGGGGACTGCTAACTGTAGAATTTGATGAGGAATCGAATGAGCCCATCTGCGAGGCTCTACGACTTTCGATTCAAAAGTTATAGCCGTTTGAACCACATCATTTTCATATCTGTACGGTTTTTGTCCGATTTCAAGGACATTTGACACATCATTTTTCATATCTGTACGGTTTTTGTCAAATATCTCGGAAACGGAAGCTCGTACAGCAAATTTATCTGCGTAGGGGACTGCTAACTGTAGAATTTGATGAGGAATCGAATGAGCCCATCTGCGTGGCTCTACGACTTTCGATTCAAAAGTTATAGCCGTTTGAGCCACATCATTTTTCATATCTGTACGGTTTTTGTCAAATATCTCGGAAACGGAAGCTCGTACAGCAAATTTATCTGCATAGGGGACTGCTAACTGTAGAATTTGATGAGGAATCGAATGAGCCCCTCTGCGAGGCTCTACGACTTTCGATTCAAAAGTTATAGCCGTTTGAACCACATCATTTTCATATCTGTACGGTTTTTGTCCGATTTCAAGGACATTTGACACATCATTTTTCATATCTGTACGGTTTTTGTCAAATATCTCGGAAACGGAAGCTCGTACAGCAAATTTATCTGCATAGGGGACTGCTAACTGTAGAATTTGATGAGGAATCGAATGAGCCCATCTGCGTGGCTCTACGACTTTCGATTCAAAAGTTATAGCCGTTTGAGCCACATCATTTTTCATATCTGTTTGGTTTTTGTCAAATATCTCGGAAACCGAAGCTCGTACAGCAAATTTATCTGCAAAAGGGACTGCTAACTGTAGAATTTGATGAGGAATCGAATGAGCCCATCTGCGAGGCTCTACGACTTTCGATTCAAAAGTTATAGCCGTTTGAACCACATCATTTTCATATCTGTACGGTTTTTGTCCGATTTCAAGGACATTTGACACATCATTTTTCATATCTGTACGGTTTTTGTCAAATATCTCGGAAACGGAAGCTCGTACAGCAAATTTATCTGCATAGGGGACTGCTAACTGTAGAATTTGATGAGGAATCGAATGAGCCCATCTGCGAGGCTCTACGACTTTCGATACAAAAGTTATAGCCTTTTGAGCCTGTGAGTTGCCATCACTGCTAGTCCTCTAATCAACCAGTATCAACACATCATTTATATGACAACTTGGTTAAACAAAGCTCAGAGAGCAATATGTACTCTATTCTGTCTTCAATTGGGGGTGTTTTTGTCAAAGAATGAATACAGAATAATTGTAGAAAATTCTTACTCTAAAGTTTATCCCCATTATGGACTTACTTGTTTTCTCTAAGTCAGTGTGTCAGATCCAGAAGTCACTAGCTACTCTGATGAGGTGGAATGGATCACTGACTGTTTAAGTGTCTGCGTCAGCAACGTCTACTATGACATCATAAAAGCAATGGGAGATGTAACGTGGCGAGGCGCCCTCTAGTGGTTTTGATAAGTTAACATGATACGGTTTTTGTCAAATATCTCGGAAACGGAAGCTCGTACAGCAAATTTATCTGCATAGGGGACTGCTAACTGTAGAATTTGATGAGGAATCGAATGAGCCCATCTGCGAGGCTCTACGACTTTCGATTCAAAAGTTATAGCCGTTTGAACCACATCATTTTCATATCTGTACGGTTTTTGTCCGATTTCAAGGACATTTGACACATCATTTTTCATATCTGTACGGTTTTTGTCAAATATCTCGGAAACGGAAGCTCGTACAGCAAATTTATCTGCATAGGGGACTGCTAACTGTAGAATTTGATGAGGAATCGAATGAGCCCATCTGCGAGGCTCTACGACTTTCGATTCAAAAGTTATAGCCGTTTGAACCACATCATTTTCATATCTGTACGGTTTTTGTCCGATTTCAAGGACATTTGACACATCATTTTTCATATCTGTACGGTTTTTGTCAAATATCTCAGAAACGGAAGCTCGTACAGCAAATTTATCTGCATAGGGGACTGCTAACTGTAGAATTTGATGAGGAATCGAATGAGCCCATCTGCGAGGCTCTACGACTTTCGATTCAAAAGTTATAGCCTTTTGAGCCTGTGAGTTGCCATCACTGCTAGTCCTCTAATCAACCAGTATCAACACATCATTTATATGACAACTTGGTTAAACAAAGCTCAGAGAGCAATATGTACTCTATTCTGTCTTCAATTGGGGGTGTTTTTGTCAAAGAATGAATACAGAATAATTGTAGAAAATTCTTACTCTAAAGTTTATCCCCATTATGGACTTACTTGTTTTCTCTAAGTCAGTGTGTCAGATCCAGAAGTCACTAGCTACTCTGATGAGGTGGAATGGATCACTGACTGTTTAAGTGTCTGCGTCAGCAACGTCTACTATGACATCATAAAAGCAATGGGAGATGTAACGTGGCGAGGCGCCCTCTAGTGGTTTTGATAAGTTAACATGATACGATTTTTGTCAAATATCTCGGAAACGGAAGCTCGTACAGCAAATTTATCTGCGTAGGGGACTGCTAACTGTAGAATTTGATGAGGAATCGAATGAGCCCATCTGCGAGGCTCTACGACTTTCGATTCAAAAGTTATAGCCGTTTGAACCACATCATTTGCATATCTGTACGGTTTTTGTCCGATTTCAAGGACATTTGACACATCATTTTTCATATCTGTACGGTTTTTGTCAAATATCTCGGAAACGGAAGCTCGTACAGCAAATTTATCTGCATAGGGGACTGCTAACTGTAGAATTTGATGAGGAATCGAATGAGCCCATCTGCGAGGCTCTACGACTTTCGATTCAAAAGTTATAGCCGTTTGAACCACATCATTTTCATATCTGTACGGTTTTTGTCCGATTTCAAGGACATTTGACACATCATTTTTCATATCTGTACGGTTTTTGTCAAATATCTCGGAAACGGAAGCTCGTACAGCAAATTTATCTGCATAGGGGACTGCTAACTGTAGAATTTGATGAGGAATCGAATGAGCCCATCTGCGAGGCTCTACGACTTTCGATTCAAAAGTTATAGCCTTTTGAGCCTGTGAGTTGCCATCACTGCTAGTCCTCTAATCAACCAGTATCAACACATCATTTATATGACAACTTGGTTAAACAAAGCTCAGAGAGCAATATGTACTCTATTCTGTCTTCAATTGGGGGTGTTTTTGTCAAAGAATGAATACAGAATAATTGTAGAAAATTCTTACTCTAAAGTTTATCCCCATTATGGACTTACTTGTTTTCTCTAAGTCAGTGTGTCAGATCCAGAAGTCACTAGCTACTCTGATGAGGTGGAATGGATCACTGACTGTTTAAGTGTCTGCGTCAGCAACGTCTACTATGACATCATAAAAGCAATGGGAGATGTAACGTGGCGAGGCGCCCTCTAGTGGTTTTGATAAGTTAACATGATACGATTTTTGTCAAATATCTCGGAAACGGAAGCTCGTACAGCAAATTTATCTGCATAGGGGACTGCTAACTGTAGAATTTGATGAGGAATCGAATGAGCCCATCTGCGAGGCTCTACGACTTTCGATTCAAAAGTTATAGCCGTTTGAACCACATCATTTGCATATCTGTACGGTTTTTGTCCGATTTCAAGGACATTTGACACATCATTTTTCATATCTGTACGGTTTTTGTCAAATATCTCGGAAACGGAAGCTCGTACAGCAAATTTATCTGCATAGGGGACTGCTAACTGTAGAATTTGATGAGGAATCGAATGAGCCCATCTGCGAGGCTCTACGACTTTCGATTCAAAAGTTATAGCCGTTTGAACCACATCATTTTCATATCTGTACGGTTTTTGTCCGATTTCAAGGACATTTGACACATCATTTTTCATATCTGTACGGTTTTTGTCAAATATCTCGGAAACGGAAGCTCGTACAGCAAATTTATCTGCATAGGGGACTGCTAACTGTAGAATTTGATGAGGAATCGAATGAGCCCATCTGCGAGGCTCTACGACTTTCGATTCAAAAGTTATAGCCGTTTGAACCACATCATTTTCATATCTGTACGGTTTTTGTCCGATTTCAAGGACATTTGACACATCATTTTTCATATCTGTACGGTTTTTGTCAAATATCTCGGAAACGGAAGCTCGTACAGCAAATTTATCTGCATAGGGGACTGCTAACTGTAGAATTTGATGAGGAATCGAATGAGCCCATCTGCGAGGCTCTACGACTTTCGATTCAAAAGTTATAGCCGTTTGAACCACATCATTTTCATATCTGTACGGTTTTTGTCCGATTTCAAGGACATTTGACACATCATTTTTCATATCTGTACGGTTTTTGTCAAATATCTCGGAAACGGAAGCTCGTACAGCAAATTTATCTGCATAGGGGACTGCTAACTGTAGAATTTGATGAGGAATCGAATGAGCCCATCTGCGAGGCTCTACGACTTTCGATTCAAAAGTTATAGCCTTTTGAGCCTGTGAGTTGCCATCACTGCTAGTCCTCTAATCAACCAGTATCAACACATCATTTATATGACAACTTGGTTAAACAAAGCTCAGAGAGCAATATGTACTCTATTCTGTCTTCAATTGGGGGTGTTTTTGTCAAAGAATGAATACAGAATAATTGTAGAAAATTCTTACTCTAAAGTTTATCCCCATTATGGACTTACTTGTTTTCTCTAAGTCAGTGTGTCAGATCCAGAAGTCACTAGCTACTCTGATGAGGTGGAATGGATCACTGACTGTTTAAGTGTCTGCGTCAGCAACGTCTACTATGACATCATAAAAGCAATGGGAGATGTAACGTGGCGAGGCGCCCTCTAGTGGTTTTGATAAGTTAACATGATACGATTTTTGTCAAATATCTCGGAAACGGAAGCTCGTACAGCAAATTTATCTGCATAGGGGACTGCTAACTGTAGAATTTGATGAGGAATCGAATGAGCCCATCTGCGAGGCTCTACGACTTTCGATTCAAAAGTTATAGCCGTTTGAACCACATCATTTGCATATCTGTACGGTTTTTGTCCGATTTCAAGGACATTTGACACATCATTTTTCATATCTGTACGGTTTTTGTCAAATATCTCGGAAACGGAAGCTCGTACAGCAAATTTATCTGCGTAGGGGACTGCTAACTGTAGAATTTGATGAGGAATCGAATGAGCCCATCTGCGAGGCTCTACGACTTTCGATTCAAAAGTTATAGCCGTTTGAACCACATCATTTTCATATCTGTACGGTTTTTGTCCGATTTCAAGGACATTTGACACATCATTTTTCATATCTGTACGGTTTTTGTCAAATATCTCGGAAACGGAAGCTCGTACAGCAAATTTATCTGCATAGGGGACTGCTAACTGTAGAATTTGATGAGGAATCGAATGAGCCCATCTGCGAGGCTCTACGACTTTTGATTCAAAAGTTATAGCCGTTTGAGCCACATCATTTTTCATATCTGTTTGGTTTTTGTCAAATATCTCGGAAACCGAAGCTCGTACAGCAAATTTATCTGCATAGGGGACTGCTAACTGTAGAATTTGATGAGGAATCGAATGAGCCCATCTGCGAGGCTCTACGACTTTCGATTCAAAAGTTATAGCCGTTTGAACCACATCATTTTCATATCTGTACGTTTTTTGTCCGATTTCAAGGACATTTGACACATTATTTTTCATATCTGTACGGTTTTTGTCAAATATCTCGGAAACGGAAGCTCGTACAGCAAATGTATCTGCATAGGGGACTGCTAACTGTAGAATTTGATGAGGAATCGAATGAGCCCATCTGCGAGGCTCTACGACTTTCGATTCAAAAGTTATAGCCGTTTGAACCACATCATTTTCATATCTGTACGGTTTTTGTCCGATTTCAAGGACATTTGACACATCATTTTTCATATCTGTACGGTTTTTGTCAAATATCTCGGAAACGGAAGCTCGTACAGCAAATTGATCTGCATAGGGGACTGCTAACTGTAGAATTTGATGAGGAATCGAATGAGCCCATCTGCGAGGCTCTACGACTTTCGATTCAAAAGTTATAGCCTTTTGAGCCTGTGAGTTGCCATCACTGCTAGTCCTCTAATCAACCAGTATCAACACATCATTTATATGACAACTTGGTTAAACAAAGCTCAGAGAGCAATATGTACTCTATTCTGTCTTCAATTGGGGGTGTTTTTGTCAAAGAATGAATACAGAATAATTGTAGAAAATTCTTACTCTAAAGTTTATCCCCATTATGGACTTACTTGTTTTCTCTAAGTCAGTGTGTCAGATCCAGAAGTCACTAGCTACTCTGATGAGATGGAATGGATCACTGACTGTTTAAGTGTCTGCGTCAGCAACGTCTACTATGACATCATAAAAGCAATGGGAGATGTAACTTGGCGAGGCGCCCTCTAGTGGTTTTGATAAGTTAACATGATACGGTTTTTGTCAAATATCTCGGAAACGGAAGCTCGTACAGCAAATTTATCTGCGTAGGGGACTGCTGACTGTAGAATTTGAGGAGGAATCGAATGAGCCCATCTGCGAGGCTCTACGACTTTCGATTCAAAAGTTATAGCCGTTTGAACCACATCATTTGCATATCTGTACGGTTTTTGTCCGATTTCAAGGACATTTGACACATCATTTTTCATATCTGTACGTTTTTTGTCAAATATCTCGGAAACGGAAGCTCGTACAGCAAATTTATCTGCATAGGGGACTGCTAACTGTAGAATTTGATGAGGAATCGAATGAGCCCCTCTGCGAGGCTCTACGACTTTCGATTCAAAAGTTATAGCCGTTTGAACCAAATCATTTTCATATCTGTACGGTTTTTGTCCGATTTCAAGGACATTTGACACATCATTTTTCATATCTGTACGGTTTTTGTCAAATATCTCGGAAACGGAAGCTCGTACAGCAAATTTATCTGCATAGGGGACTGCTAACTGTAGAATTTGATGAGGAATCGAATGAGCCCATCTGCGAGGCTCTACGACTTTCGATTCAAAAGTTATAGCCGTTTGAACCACATCATTTTCATATCTGTACGGTTTTTGTCCGATTTCAAGGACATTTGACACATCATTTTTCATATCTGTACGGTTTTTGTCAAATATCTCGGAAACGGAAGCTCGTACAGCAAATTTATCTGCATAGGGGACTGCTAACTGTAGAATTTGATGAGGAATCGAATGAGCCCATCTGCGAGGCTCTACGACTTTCGATTCAAAAGTTATAGCCGTTTGAACCACATCATTTTCATATCTGTACGGTTTTTGTCCGATTTCAAGGACATTTGACACATCATTTTTCATATCTGTACGGTTTTTGTCAAATATCTCGGAAACGGAAGCTCGTACAGCAAATTTATCTGCATAGGGGACTGCTAACTGTAGAATTTGATGAGGAATCGAATGAGCCCATCTGCGAGGCTCTACGACTTTCGATTCAAAAGTTATAGCCTTTTGAGCCTGTGAGTTGCCATCACTGCTAGTCCTCTAATCAACCAGTATCAACACATCATTTATATGACAACTTGGTTAAACAAAGCTCAGAGAGCAATATGTACTCTATTCTGTCTTCAATTGGGGGTGTTTTTGTCAAAGAATGAATACAGAATAATTGTAGAAAATTCTTACTCTAAAGTTTATCCCCATTATGGACTTACTTGTTTTCTCTAAGTCAGTGTGTCAGATCCAGAAGTCACTAGCTACTCTGATGAGGTGGAATGGATCACTGACTGTTTAAGTGTCTGCGTCAGCAACGTCTACTATGACATCATAAAAGCAATGGGAGATGTAACGTGGCGAGGCGCCCTCTAGTGGTTTTGATAAGTTAACATGATACGATTTTTGTCAAATATCTCGGAAACGGAAGCTCGTACAGCAAATTTATCTGCGTAGGGGACTGCTAACTGTAGAATTTGATGAGGAATCGAATGAGCCCATCTGCGAGGCTCTACGACTTTCGATTCAAAAGTTATAGCCGTTTGAACCACATCATTTGCATATCTGTACGGTTTTTGTCCGATTTCAAGGACATTTGACACATCATTTTTCATATCTGTACGGTTTTTGTCAAATATCTCGGAAACGGAAGCTCGTACAGCAAATTTATCTGCGTAGGGGACTGCTAACTGTAGAATTTGATGAGGAATCGAATGAGCCCATCTGCGAGGCTCTACGACTTTCGATTCAAAAGTTATAGCCGTTTGAACCACATCATTTTCATATCTGTACGGTTTTTGTCCGATTTCAAGGACATTTGACACATCATTTTTCATATCTGTACGGTTTTTGTCAAATATCTCGGAAACGGAAGCTCGTACAGCAAATTTATCTGCATAGGGGACTGCTAACTGTAGAATTTGATGAGGAATCGAATGAGCCCATCTGCGAGGCTCTACGACTTTCGATTCAAAAGTTATAGCCGTTTGAACCACATCATTTTCATATCTGTACGTTTTTTGTCCGATTTCAAGGACATTTGACACATTATTTTTCATATCTGTACGGTTTTTGTCAAATATCTCGGAAACGGAAGCTCGTACAGCAAATGTATCTGCATAGGGGACTGCTAACTGTAGAATTTGATGAGGAATCGAATGAGCCCATCTGCGAGGCTCTACGACTTTCGATTCAAAAGTTATAGCCGTTTGAACCACATCATTTTCATATCTGTACGGTTTTTGTCCGATTTCAAGGACATTTGACACATCATTTTTCATATCTGTACGGTTTTTGTCAAATATCTCGGAAACGGAAGCTCGTACAGCAAATTGATCTGCATAGGGGACTGCTAACTGTAGAATTTGATGAGGAATCGAATGAGCCCATCTGCGAGGCTCTACGACTTTCGATTCAAAAGTTATAGCCTTTTGAGCCTGTGAGTTGCCATCACTGCTAGTCCTCTAATCAACCAGTATCAACACATCATTTATATGACAACTTGGTTAAACAAAGCTCAGAGAGCAATATGTACTCTATTCTGTCTTCAATTGGGGGTGTTTTTGTCAAAGAATGAATACAGAATAATTGTAGAAAATTCTTACTCTAAAGTTTATCCCCATTATGGACTTACTTGTTTTCTCTAAGTCAGTGTGTCAGATCCAGAAGTCACTAGCTACTCTGATGAGATGGAATGGATCACTGACTGTTTAAGTGTCTGCGTCAGCAACGTCTACTATGACATCATAAAAGCAATGGGAGATGTAACGTGGCGAGGCGCCCTCTAGTGGTTTTGATAAGTTAACATGATACGGTTTTTGTCAAATATCTCGGAAACGGAAGCTCGTACAGCAAATTTATCTGCGTAGGGGACTGCTGACTGTAGAATTTGAGGAGGAATCGAATGAGCCCATCTGCGAGGCTCTACGACTTTCGATTCAAAAGTTATAGCCGTTTGAACCACATCATTTGCATATCTGTACGGTTTTTGTCCGATTTCAAGGACATTTGACACATCATTTTTCATATCTGTACGTTTTTTGTCAAATATCTCGGAAACGGAAGCTCGTACAGCAAATTTATCTGCATAGGGGACTGCTAACTGTAGAATTTGATGAGGAATCGAATGAGCCCCTCTGCGAGGCTCTACGACTTTCGATTCAAAAGTTATAGCCGTTTGAACCACATCATTTTCATGTCTGTACGGTTTTTGTCCGATTTCAAGGACATTTGACACATCATTTTTCATATCTGTACGGTTTTTGTCAAATATCTCGGAAACGGAAGCTCGTACAGCAAATTTATCTGCATAGGGGACTGCTAACTGTAGAATTTGATGAGGAATCGAATGAGCCCATCTGCGAGGCTCTACGACTTTCGATTCAAAAGTTATAGCCTTTTGAGCCTGTGAGTTGCCATCACTGCTAGTCCTCTAATCAACCAGTATCAACACATCATTTATATGACAACTTGGTTAAACAAAGCTCAGAGAGCAATATGTACTCTATTCTGTCTTCAATTGGGGGTGTTTTTGTCAAAGAATGAATACAGAATAATTGTAGAAAATTCTTACTCTAAAGTTTATCCCCATTATGGACTTACTTGTTTTCTCTAAGTCAGTGTGTCAGATCCAGAAGTCACTAGCTACTCTGATGAGGTGGAATGGATCACTGACTGTTTAAGTGTCTGCGTCAGCAACGTCTACTATGACATCATAAAAGCAATGGGAGATGTAACGTGGCGAGGCGCCCTCTAGTGGTTTTGATAAGTTAACATGATACGGTTTTTGTCAAATATCTCGGAAACGGAAGCTCGTACAGCAAATGTATCTGCATAGGGGACTGCTAACTGTAGAATTTGATGAGGAATCGAATGAGCCCATCTGCGAGGCTCTACGACTTTCGATTCAAAAGTTATAGCCGTTTGAACCACATCATTTTCATATCTGTACGGTTTTTGTCCGATTTCAAGGACATTTGACACATCATTTTTCATATCTGTACGGTTTTTGTCAAATATCTCGGAAACGGAAGCTCGTACAGCAAATTTATCTGCATAGGGGACTGCTAACTGTAGAATTTGATGAGGAATCGAATGAGCCCATCTGCGAGGCTCTACGACTTTCGATTCAAAAGTTATAGCCTTTTGAGCCTGTGAGTTGCCATCACTGCTAGTCCTCTAATCAACCAGTATCAACACATCATTTATATGACAACTTGGTTAAACAAAGCTCAGAGAGCAATATGTACTCTATTCTGTCTTCAATTGGGGGTGTTTTTGTCAAAGAATGAATACAGAATAATTGTAGAAAATTCTTACTCTAAAGTTTATCCCCATTATGGACTTACTTGTTTTCTCTAAGTCAGTGTGTCAGATCCAGAAGTCACTAGCTACTCTGATGAGATGGAATGGATCACTGACTGTTTAAGTGTCTGCGTCAGCAACGTCTACTATGACATCATAAAAGCAATGGGAGATGTAACGTGGCGAGGCGCCCTCTAGTGGTTTTGATAAGTTAACATGATACGGTTTTTGTCAAATATCTCGGAAACGGAAGCTCGTACAGCAAATTTATCTGCATAGGGGACTGCTAACTGTAGAATTTGATGAGGTGAGGAATCGAATGAGCCCATCTGCGAGGCTCTACGACTTTCGATTCAAAAGTTATAGCCGTTTGAACCACATCATTTTCATATCTGTACGGTTTTTGTCCGATTTCAAGGACATTTGACACATCATTTTTCATATCTGTACGGTTTTTGTCAAATATCTCGGAAACGGAAGCTCGTACAGCAAATTTATCTGCATAGGGGACTGCTAACTGTAGAATTTGATGAGGAATCGAATGAGCCCATCTGCGAGGCTCTACGACTTTCGATTCAAAAGTTATAGCCTTTTGAGCCTGTGAGTTGCCATCACTGCTAGTCCTCTAATCAACCAGTATCAACACATCATTTATATGACAACTTGGTTAAACAAAGCTCAGAGAGCAATATGTACTCTATTCTGTCTTCAATTGGGGGTGTTTTTGTCAAAGAATGAATACAGAATAATTGTAGAAAATTCTTACTCTAAAGTTTATCCCCATTATGGACTTACTTGTTTTCTCTAAGTCAGTATGTCAGATCCAGAAGTCACTAGCTACTCTGATGAGGTGGAATGGATCACTGACTGTTTAAGTGTCTGCGTCAGCAACGTCTACTATGACATCATAAAAGCAATGGGAGATGTAACGTGGCGAGGCGCCCTCTAGTGGTTTTGATAAGTTAACATGATACGGTTTTTGTCAAATATCTCGGAAACGGAAGCTCGTACAGCAAATTTATCTGCATAGGGGACTGCTAACTGTAGAATTTGATGAGGAATCGAATGAGCCCATCTGCGAGGCTCTACGACTTTCGATTCAAAAGTTATAGCCGTTTGAACCACATCATTTTCATATCTGTACGGTTTTTGTCCGATTTCAAGGACATTTGACACATCATTTTTCATATCTGTACGGTTTTTGTCAAATATCTCGGAAACGGAAGCTCGTACAGCAAATTTATCTGCATAGGGGACTGCTAACTGTAGAATTTGATGAGGAATCGAATGAGCCCATCTGCGAGGCTCTACGACTTTTGATTCAAAAGTTATAGCCGTTTGAGCCACATCATTTTTCATATCTGTACGTTTTTTGTCCGATTTCAAGGACATTTGACACATCATTTTTCATATCTGTACGGTTTTTGTCAAATATCTCGGAAACGGAAGCTCGTACAGCAAATTTATCTGCATAGGGGACTGCTAACTGTAGAATTTGATGAGGAATCGAATGAGCCCATCTGCGAGGCTCTACGACTTTCGATTCAAAAGTTATAGCCTTTTGAGCCTGTGAGTTGCCATCACTGCTAGTCCTCTAATCAACCAGTATCAACACATCATTTATATGACAACTTGGTTAAACAAAGCTCAGAGAGCAATATGTACTCTATTCTGTCTTCAATTGGGGGTGTTTTTGTCAAAGAATGAATACAGAATAATTGTAGAAAATTCTTACTCTAAAGTTTATCCCCATTATGGACTTACTTGTTTTCTCTAAGTCAGTGTGTCAGATCCAGAAGTCACTAGCTACTCTGATGAGATGGAATGGATCACTGACTGTTTAAGTGTCTGCGTCAGCAACGTCTACTATGAAATCATAAAAGCAATGGGAGATGTAACGTGGCGAGGCGCCCTCTAGTGGTTTTGATAAGTTAACATGATACGGTTTTTGTCAAATATCTCGGAAACGGAAGCTCATACAGCAAATTTATCTGCATAGGGGACTGCTAACTGTAGAATTTGATGAGGAATCGAATGAGCCCATCTGCGAGGCTCTACGACTTTCGATTCAAAAGTTATAGCCGTTTGAACCACATCATTTTCATATCTGTACGGTTTTTGTCCGATTTCAAGGACATTTGACACATCATTTTTCATATCTGTACGGTTTTTGTCAAATATCTCGGAAACGGAAGCTCGTACAGCAAATTTATCTGCTTAGGGGACTGCTAACTGTAGAATTTGATGAGGAATCGAATGAGCCCATCTGCGTGGCTCTACGACTTTCGATTCAAAAGTTATAGCCGTTTGAGCCACATCATTTTTCATATCTGTTTGGTTTTTGTCAAATATCTCGGAAACGGAAGCTCGTACAGCAAATTTATCTGCATAGGGGACTGCTAACTGTAGAATTTGATGAGGAATCGAATGAGCCCCTCTGCGAGGCTCTACGACTTTCGATTCAAAAGTTATAGCCGTTTGAACCACATCATTTTCATATCTGTACGGTTTTTGTCCGATTTCAAGGACATTTGACACATCATTTTTCATATCTGTACGGTTTTTGTCAAATATCTCGGAAAAGGAAGCTCGTACAGCAAATTTACCTGCATAGGGGACTGCTAACTGTAGAATTTGATGAGGAATCGAATGAGCCCATCTGCGAGGCTCTACGACTTTCGATTCAAAAGTTATAGCCTTTTGAGCCTGTGAGTTGCCATCACTGCTAGTCCTCTAATCAACCAGTATCAACACATCATTTATATGACAACTTGGTTAAACAAAGCTCAGAGAGCAATATGTACTCTATTCTGTCTTCAATTGGGGGTGTTTTTGTCAAAGAATGAATACAGAATAATTGTAGAAAATTCTTACTCTAAAGTTTATCCCCATTATGGACTTACTTGTTTTCTCTAAGTCAGTGTGTCAGATCCAGAAGTCACTAGCTACTCTGATGAGGTGGAATGGATCACTGACTGTTTAAGTGTCTGCGTCAGCAACGTCTACTATGACATCATAAAAGCAATGGGAGATGTAACGTGGCGAGGCGCCCTCTAGTGGTTTTGATAAGTTAACATGATACGGTTTTTGTCAAATATCTCGGAAACGGAAGCTCGTACAGCAAATTTATCTGCATAGGGGACTGCTAACTGTAGAATTTGATGAGGAATCGAATGAGCCCATCTGCGAGGCTCTACGACTTTCGATTCAAAAGTTATAGCCGTTTGAACCACATCATTTTCATATCTGTACGGTTTTTGTCCGATTTCAAGGACATTTGACACATCATTTTTCATATCTGTACGGTTTTTGTCAAATATCTCGGAAACGGAAGCTCGTACAGCAAATTTATCTGCATAGGGGACTGCTAACTGTAGAATTTGATGAGGAATCGAATGAGCCCATCTGCGAGGCTCTACGACTTTCGATTCAAAAGTTATAGCCGTTTGAACCACATCATTTTCATATCTGTACGGTTTTTGTCCGATTTCAAGGACATTTGACACATCATTTTTCATATCTGTACGGTTTTTGTCAAATATCTCGGAAACGGAAGCTCGTACAGCAAATTTATCTGCATAGGGGACTGCTAACTGTAGAATTTGATGAGGAATCGAATGAGCCCATCTGCGAGGCTCTACGACTTTCGATTCAAAAGTTATAGCCTTTTGAGCCTGTGAGTTGCCATCACTGCTAGTCCTCTAATCAACCAGTATCAACACATCATTTATATGACAACTTGGTTAAACAAAGCTCAGAGAGCAATATGTACTCTATTCTGTCTTCAATTGGGGGTGTTTTTGTCAAAGAATGAATACAGAATAATTGTAGAAAATTCTTACTCTAAAGTTTATCCCCATTATGGACTTACTTGTTTTCTCTAAGTCAGTGTGTCAGATCCAGAAGTCACTAGCTACTCTGATGAGATGGAATGGATCACTGACTGTTTAAGTGTCTGCGTCAGCAACGTCTACTATGACATCATAAAAGCAATGGGAGATGTAACGTGGCGAGGCGCCCTCTAGTGGTTTTGATAAGTTAACATGATACGATTTTTGTCAAATATCTCGGAAACGGAAGCTCGTACAGCAAATTTATCTGCGTAGGGGACTGCTAACTGTAGAATTTGATGAGGAATCGAATGAGCCCATCTGCGAGGCTCTACGACTTTCGATTCAAAAGTTATAGCCGTTTGAACCACATCATTTGCATATCTGTACGGTTTTTGTCCGATTTCAAGGACATTTGACACATCATTTTTCATATCTGTACGGTTTTTGTCAAATATCTCGGAAACGGAAGCTCGTACAGCAAATTTATCTGCGTAGGGGACTGCTAACTGTAGAATTTGATGAGGAATCGAATGAGCCCATCTGCGAGGCTCTACGACTTTCGATTCAAAAGTTATAGCCGTTTGAACCACATCATTTTCATATCTGTACGGTTTTTGTCCGATTTCAAGGACATTTGACACATCATTTTTCATATCTGTACGGTTTTTGTCAAATATCTCGGAAACGGAAGCTCGTACAGCAAATTTATCTGCATAGGGGACTGCTAACTGTAGAATTTGATGAGGAATCGAATGAGCCCATCTGCGAGGCTCTACGACTTTCGATTCAATAGTTATAGCCGTTTGAGCCACATCATTTTTCATATCTGTTTGGTTTTTGTCAAATATCTCGGAAACCGAAGCTCGTACAGCAAATTTATCTGCATAGGGGACTGCTAACTGTAGAATTTGATGAGGAATCGAATGAGCCCATCTGCGAGGCTCTACGACTTTCGATTCAAAAGTTATAGCCGTTTGAACCACATCATTTTCATATCTGTACGTTTTTTGTCCGATTTCAAGGACATTTGACACATTATTTTTCATATCTGTACGGTTTTTGTCAAATATCTCGGAAACGGAAGCTCGTACAGCAAATGTATCTGCATAGGGGACTGCTAACTGTAGAATTTGATGAGGAATCGAATGAGCCCATCTGCGAGGCTCTACGACTTTCGATTCAAAAGTTATAGCCGTTTGAACCACATCATTTTCATATCTGTACGGTTTTTGTCCGATTTCAAGGACATTTGACACATCATTTTTCATATCTGTACGGTTTTTGTCAAATATCTCGGAAACGGAAGCTCGTACAGCAAATTGATCTGCATAGGGGACTGCTAACTGTAGAATTTGATGAGGAATCGAATGAGCCCATCTGCGAGGCTCTACGACTTTCGATTCAAAAGTTATAGCCTTTTGAGCCTGTGAGTTGCCATCACTGCTAGTCCTCTAATCAACCAGTATCAACACATCATTTATATGACAACTTGGTTAAACAAAGCTCAGAGAGCAATATGTACTCTATTCTGTCTTCAATTGGGGGTGTTTTTGTCAAAGAATGAATACAGAATAATTGTAGAAAATTCTTACTCTAAAGTTTATCCCCATTATGGACTTACTTGTTTTCTCTAAGTCAGTGTGTCAGATCCAGAAGTCACTAGCTACTCTGATGAGATGGAATGGATCACTGACTGTTTAAGTGTCTGCGTCAGCAACGTCTACTATGACATCATAAAAGCAATGGGAGATGTAACGTGGCGAGGCGCCCTCTAGTGGTTTTGATAAGTTAACATGATACGGTTTTTGTCAAATATCTCGGAAACGGAAGCTCGTACAGCAAATTTATCTGCGTAGGGGACTGCTGACTGTAGAATTTGAGGAGGAATCGAATGAGCCCATCTGCGAGGCTCTACGACTTTCGATTCAAAAGTTATAGCCGTTTGAACCACATCATTTGCATATCTGTACGGTTTTTGTCCGATTTCAAGGACATTTGACACATCATTTTTCATATCTGTACGTTTTTTGTCAAATATCTCGGAAACGGAAGCTCGTACAGCAAATTTATCTGCATAGGGGACTGCTAACTGTAGAATTTGATGAGGAATCGAATGAGCCCCTCTGCGAGGCTCTACGACTTTCGATTCAAAAGTTATAGCCGTTTGAACCACATCATTTTCATATCTGTACGGTTTTTGTCCGATTTCAAGGACATTTGACACATCATTTTTCATATCTGTACGGTTTTTGTCAAATATCTCGGAAACGGAAGCTCGTACAGCAAATTTATCTGCATAGGGGACTGCTAACTGTAGAATTTGATGAGGAATCGAATGAGCCCATCTGCGAGGCTCTACGACTTTCGATTCAAAAGTTATAGCCTTTTGAGCCTGTGAGTTGCCATCACTGCTAGTCCTCTAATCAACCAGTATCAACACATCATTTATATGACAACTTGGTTAAACAAAGCTCAGAGAGCAATATGTACTCTATTCTGTCTTCAATTGGGGGTGTTTTTGTCAAAGAATGAATACAGAATAATTGTAGAAAATTCTTACTCTAAAGTTTATCCCCATTATGGACTTACTTGTTTTCTCTAAGTCAGTGTGTCAGATCCAGAAGTCACTAGCTACTCTGATGAGGTGGAATGGATCACTGACTGTTTAAGTGTCTGCGTCAGCAACGTCTACTATGACATCATAAAAGCAATGGGAGATGTAACGTGGCGAGGCGCCCTCTAGTGGTTTTGATAAGTTAACATGATACGATTTTTGTCAAATATCTCGGAAACGGAAGCTCGTACAGCAAATTTATCTGCGTAGGGGACTGCTAACTGTAGAATTTGATGAGGAATCGAATGAGCCCATCTGCGAGGCTCTAGGACTTTCGATTCAAAAGTTATAGCCGTTTGAACCACATCATTTGCATATCTGTACGGTTTTTGTCCGATTTCAAGGACATTTGACACATCATTTTTCATATCTGTACGGTTTTTGTCAAATATCTCGGAAACGGAAGCTCGTACAGCAAATTTATCTGCATAGGGGACTGCTAACTGTAGAATTTGATGAGGAATCGAATGAGCCCATCTGCGAGGCTCTACGACTTTCGATTCAAAAGTTATAGCCGTTTGAACCACATCATTTTCATATCTGTACGGTTTTTGTCCGATTTCAAGGACATTTGACACATCATTTTTCATATCTGTACGGTTTTTGTCAAATATCTCGGAAACGGAAGCTCGTACAGCAAATTTATCTGCATAGGGGACTGCTAACTGTAGAATTTGATGAGGAATCGAATGAGCCCATCTGCGAGGCTCTACGACTTTCGATTCAAAAGTTATAGCCGTTTGAACCACATCATTTTCATATCTGTACGGTTTTTGTCCGATTTCAAGGACATTTGACACATCATTTTTCATATCTGTACGGTTTTTGTCAAATATCTCGGAAACGGAAGCTCGTACAGCAAATTTATCTGCATAGGGGACTGCTAACTGTAGAATTTGATGAGGAATCGAATGAGCCCATCTGCGAGGCTCTACGACTTTCGATTCAAAAGTTATAGCCGTTTGAACCACATCATTTTCATATCTGTACGGTTTTTGTCCGATTTCAAGGACATTTGACACATCATTTTTCATATCTGTACGGTTTTTGTCAAATATCTCGGAAACGGAAGCTCGTACAGCAAATTTATCTGCATAGGGGACTGCTAACTGTAGAATTTGATGAGGAATCGAATGAGCCCATCTGCGAGGCTCTACGACTTTCGATTCAAAAGTTATAGCCTTTTGAGCCTGTGAGTTGCCATCACTGCTAGTCCTCTAATCAACCAGTATCAACACATCATTTATATGACAACTTGGTTAAACAAAGCTCAGAGAGCAATATGTACTCTATTCTGTCTTCAATTGGGGGTGTTTTTGTCAAAGAATGAATACAGAATAATTGTAGAAAATTCTTACTCTAAAGTTTATCCCCATTATGGACTTACTTGTTTTCTCTAAGTCAGTGTGTCAGATCCAGAAGTCACTAGCTACTCTGATGAGGTGGAATGGATCACTGACTGTTTAAGTGTCTGCGTCAGCAACGTCTACTATGACATCATAAAAGCAATGGGAGATGTAACGTGGCGAGGCGCCCTCTAGTGGTTTTGATAAGTTAACATGATACGATTTTTGTCAAATATCTCGGAAACGGAAGCTCGTACAGCAAATTTATCTGCGTAGGGGACTGCTAACTGTAGAATTTGATGAGGAATCGAATGAGCCCATCTGCGAGGCTCTACGACTTTCGATTCAAAAGTTATAGCCGTTTGAACCACATCATTTGCATATCTGTACGGTTTTTGTCCGATTTCAAGGACATTTGACACATCATTTTTCATATCTGTACGGTTTTTGTCAAATATCTCGGAAACGGAAGCTCGTACAGCAAATTTATCTGCGTAGGGGACTGCTAACTGTAGAATTTGATGAGGAATCGAATGAGCCCATCTGCGAGGCTCTACGACTTTCGATTCAAAAGTTATAGCCGTTTGAACCACATCATTTTCATATCTGTACGGTTTTTGTCCGATTTCAAGGACATTTGACACATCATTTTTCATATCTGTACGGTTTTTGTCAAATATCTCGGAAACGGAAGCTCGTACAGCAAATTTATCTGCATAGGGGACTGCTAACTGTAGAATTTGATGAGGAATCGAATGAGCCCATCTGCGAGGCTCTACGACTTTCGATTCAAAAGTTATAGCCGTTTGAGCCACATCATTTTTCATATCTGTTTGGTTTTTGTCAAATATCTCGGAAACCGAAGCTCGTACAGCAAATTTATCTGCATAGGGGACTGCTAACTGTAGAATTTGATGAGGAATCGAATGAGCCCATCTGCGAGGCTCTACGACTTTCGATTCAAAAGTTATAGCCGTTTGAACCACATCATTTTCATATCTGTACGTTTTTTGTCCGATTTCAAGGACATTTGACACATTATTTTTCATATCTGTACGGTTTTTGTCAAATATCTCGGAAACGGAAGCTCGTACAGCAAATGTATCTGCATAGGGGACTGCTAACTGTAGAATTTGATGAGGAATCGAATGAGCCCATCTGCGAGGCTCTACGACTTTCGATTCAAAAGTTATAGCCGTTTGAACCACATCATTTTCATATCTGTACGGTTTTTGTCCGATTTCAAGGACATTTGACACATCATTTTTCATATCTGTACGGTTTTTGTCAAATATCTCGGAAACGGAAGCTCGTACAGCAAATTGATCTGCATAGGGGACTGCTAACTGTAGAATTTGATGAGGAATCGAATGAGCCCATCTGCGAGGCTCTACGACTTTCGATTCAAAAGTTATAGCCTTTTGAGCCTGTGAGTTGCCATCACTGCTAGTCCTCTAATCAACCAGTATCAACACATCATTTATATGACAACTTGGTTAAACAAAGCTCAGAGAGCAATATGTACTCTATTCTGTCTTCAATTGGGGGTGTTTTTGTCAAAGAATGAATACAGAATAATTGTAGAAAATTCTTACTCTAAAGTTTATCCCCATTATGGACTTACTTGTTTTCTCTAAGTCAGTGTGTCAGATCCAGAAGTCACTAGCTACTCTGATGAGATGGAATGGATCACTGACTGTTTAAGTGTCTGCGTCAGCAACGTCTACTATGACATCATAAAAGCAATGGGAGATGTAACGTGGCGAGGCGCCCTCTAGTGGTTTTGATAAGTTAACATGATACGGTTTTTGTCAAATATCTCGGAAACGGAAGCTCGTACAGCAAATTTATCTGCGTAGGGGACTGCTGACTGTAGAATTTGAGGAGGAATCGAATGAGCCCATCTGCGAGGCTCTACGACTTTCGATTCAAAAGTTATAGCCGTTTGAACCACATCATTTGCATATCTGTACGGTTTTTGTCCGATTTCAAGGACATTTGACACATCATTTTTCATATCTGTACGTTTTTTGTCAAATATCTCGGAAACGGAAGCTCGTACAGCAAATTTATCTGCAAAGGGGACTGCTAACTGTAGAATTTGATGAGGAATCGAATGAGCCCCTCTGCGAGGCTCTACGACTTTCGATTCAAAAGTTATAGCCGTTTGAACCACATCATTTTCATGTCTGTACGGTTTTTGTCCGATTTCAAGGACATTTGACACATCATTTTTCATATCTGTACGGTTTTTGTCAAATATCTCGGAAACGGAAGCTCGTACAGCAAATTTATCTGCATAGGGGACTGCTAACTGTAGAATTTGATGAGGAATCGAATGAGCCCATCTGCGAGGCTCTACGACTTTCGATTCAAAAGTTATAGCCTTTTGAGCCTGTGAGTTGCCATCACTGCTAGTCCTCTAATCAACCAGTATCAACACATCATTTATATGACAACTTGGTTAAACAAAGCTCAGAGAGCAATATGTACTCTATTCTGTCTTCAATTGGGGGTGTTTTTGTCAAAGAATGAATACAGAATAATTGTAGAAAATTCTTACTCTAAAGTTTATCCCCATTATGGACTTACTTGTTTTCTCTAAGTCAGTGTGTCAGATCCAGAAGTCCCTAGCTACTCTGATGAGATGGAATGGATCACTGACTGTTTAAGTGTCTGCGTCAGCAACGTCTACTATGACATCATAAAAGCAATGGGAGATGTAACGTGGCGAGGCGCCCTCTAGTGGTTTTGATAAGTTAACATGATACGGTTTTTGTCAAATATCTCGGAAACGGAAGCTCGTACAGCAAATTTATCTGCATAGGGGACTGCTAACTGTAGAATTTGATGAGGAATCGAATGAGCCCATCTGCGAGGCTCTACGACTTTCGATTCAAAAGTTATAGCCTTTTGAGCCTGTGAGTTGCCATCACTGCTAGTCCTCTAATCAACCAGTATCAACACATCATTTATATGACAACTTGGTTAAACAAAGCTCAGAGAGCAATATGTACTCTATTCTGTCTTCAATTGGGGGTGTTTTTGTCAAAGAATGAATACAGAATAATTGTAGAAAATTCTTACTCTAAAGTTTATCCCCATTATGGACTTACTTGTTTTCTCTAAGTCAGTGTGTCAGATCCAGAAGTCACTAGCTACTCTGATGAGGTGGAATGGATCACTGACTGTTTAAGTGTCTGCGTCAGCAACGTCTACTATGACATCATAAAAGCAATGGGAGATGTAACGTGGCGAGGCGCCCTCTAGTGGTTTTGATAAGTTAACATGATACGGTTTTTGTCAAATATCTCGGAAACGGAAGCTCGTACAGCAAATGTATCTGCATAGGGGACTGCTAACTGTAGAATTTGATGAGGAATCGAATGAGCCCATCTGCGAGGCTCTACGACTTTCGATTCAAAAGTTATAGCCGTTTGAACCACATCATTTTCATATCTGTACGGTTTTTGTCCGATTTCAAGGACATTTGACACATCATTTTTCATATCTGTACGGTTTTTGTCAAATATCTCGGAAACGGAAGCTCGTACAGCAAATTTATCTGCATAGGGGACTGCTAACTGTAGAATTTGATGAGGAATCGAATGAGCCCATCTGCGAGGCTCTACGACTTTCGATTCAAAAGTTATAGCCTTTTGAGCCTGTGAGTTGCCATCACTGCTAGTCCTCTAATCAACCAGTATCAACACATCATTTATATGACAACTTGGTTAAACAAAGCTCAGAGAGCAATATGTACTCTATTCTGTCTTCAATTGGGGGTGTTTTTGTCAAAGAATGAATACAGAATAATTGTAGAAAATTCTTACTCTAAAGTTTATCCCCATTATGGACTTACTTGTTTTCTCTAAGTCAGTGTGTCAGATCCAGAAGTCACTAGCTACTCTGATGAGATGGAATGGATCACTGACTGTTTAAGTGTCTGCGTCAGCAACGTCTACTATGACATCATAAAAGCAATGGGAGATGTAACGTGGCGAGGCGCCCTCTAGTGGTTTTGATAAGTTAACATGATACGGTTTTTGTCAAATATCTCGGAAACGGAAGCTCGTACAGCAAATTTATCTGCATAGGGGACTGCTAACTGTAGAATTTGATGAGGAATCGAATGAGCCCATCTGCGAGGCTCTACGACTTTCGATTCAAAAGTTATAGCCGTTTGAACCACATCATTTTCATATCTGTACGGTTTTTGTCCGATTTCAAGGACATTTGACACATCATTTTTCATATCTGTACGGTTTTTGTCAAATATCTCGGAAACGGAAGCTCGTACAGCAAATTTATCTGCATAGGGGACTGCTAACTGTAGAATTTGATGAGGAATCGAATGAGCCCATCTGCGAGGCTCTACGACTTTCGATTCAAAAGTTATAGCCTTTTGAGCCTGTGAGTTGCCATCACTGCTAGTCCTCTAATCAACCAGTATCAACACATCATTTATATGACAACTTGGTTAAACAAAGCTCAGAGAGCAATATGTACTCTATTCTGTCTTCAATTGGGGTTGTTTTTGTCAAAGAATGAATACAGAATAATTGTAGAAAATTCTTACTCTAAAGTTTATCCCCATTATGGACTTACTTGTTTTCTCTAAGTCAGTGTGTCAGATCCAGAAGTCACTAGCTACTCTGATGAGATGGAATGGATCACTGACTGTTTAAGTGTCTGCGTCAGCAACGTCTACTATGACATCATAAAAGCAATGGGAGATGTAACGTGGCGAGGCGCCCTCTAGTGGTTTTGATAAGTTAACATGATACGGTTTTTGTCAAATATCTCGGAAACGGAAGCTCGTACAGCAAATTTATCTGCATAGGGGACTGCTAACTGTAGAATTTGATGAGGAATCGAATGAGCCCATCTGCGAGGCTCTACGACTTTCGATTCAAAAGTTATAGCCGTTTGAACCACATCATTTTCATATCTGTACGGTTTTTGTCCGATTTCAAGGACATTTGACACATCATTTTTCATATCTGTACGGTTTTTGTCAAATATCTCGGAAACGGAAGCTCGTACAGCAAATTTATCTGCATAGGGGACTGCTAACTGTAGAATTTGATGAGGAATCGAATGAGCCCATCTGCGAGGCTCTACGACTTTCGATTCAAAAGTTATAGCCTTTTGAGCCTGTGAGTTGCCATCACTGCTAGTCCTCTAATCAACCAGTATCAACACATCATTTATATGACAACTTGGTTAAACAAAGCTCAGAGAGCAATATGTACTCTATTCTGTCTTCAATTGGGGGTGTTTTTGTCAAAGAATGAATACAGAATAATTGTAGAAAATTCTTACTCTAAAGTTTATCCCCATTATGGACTTACTTGTTTTCTCTAAGTCAGTATGTCAGATCCAGAAGTCACTAGCTACTCTGATGAGGTGGAATGGATCACTGACTGTTTAAGTGTCTGCGTCAGCAACGTCTACTATGACATCATAAAAGCAATGGGAGATGTAACGTGGCGAGGCGCCCTCTAGTGGTTTTGATAAGTTAACATGATACGGTTTTTGTCAAATATCTCGGAAACGGAAGCTCGTACAGCAAATTTATCTGCATAGGGGACTGCTAACTGTAGAATTTGATGAGGAATCGAATGAGCCCATCTGCGAGGCTCTACGACTTTCGATTCAAAAGTTATAGCCTTTTGAGCCTGTGAGTTGCCATCACTGCTAGTCCTCTAATCAACCAGTATCAACACATCATTTATATGACAACTTGGTTAAACAAAGCTCAGAGAGCAATATGTACTCTATTCTGTCTTCAATTGGGGGTGTTTTTGTCAAAGAATGAATACAGAATAATTGTAGAAAAGTCTTACTCTAAAGTTTATCCCCATTATGGACTTACTTGTTTTCTCTAAGTCAGTGTGTCAGATCCAGAAGTCACTAGCTACTCTGATGAGGTGGAATGGATCACTGACTGTTTAAGTGTCTGCGTCAGCAACGTCTACTATGACATCATAAAAGCAATGGGAGATGTAACGTGGCGAGGCGCCCTCTAGTGGTTTTGATAAGTTAACATGATACGGTTTTTGTCAAATATCTCGGAAACGGAAGCTCGTACAGCAAATTTATCTGCATAGGGGACTGCTAACTGTAGAATTTGATGAGGAATCGAATGAGCCCATCTGCGAGGCTCTACGACTTTCGATTCAAAAGTTATAGCCGTTTGAACCACATCATTTTCATATCTGTACGGTTTTTGTCCGATTTCAAGGACATTTGACACATCATTTTTCATATCTGTACGGTTTTTGTCAAATATCTCGGAAACGGAAGCTCGTACAGCAAATTTATCTGCATAGGGGACTGCTAACTGTAGAATTTGATGAGGAATCGAATGAGCCCATCTGCGAGGCTCTACGACTTTCGATTCAAAAGTTATAGCCGTTTGAGCCACATCATTTTTCATATCTGTACGGTTTTTGTCCGATTTCAAGGACATTTGACACATCATTTTTCATATCTGTACGGTTTTTGTCAAATATCTCGGAAACGGAAGCTCGTACAGCAAATTTATCTGCATAGGGGACTGCTAACTGTAGAATTTGATGAGGAATCGAATGAGCCCATCTGCGAGGCTCTACGACTTTCGATTCAAAAGTTATAGCCTTTTGAGCCTGTGAGTTGCCATCACTGCTAGTCCTCTAATCAACCAGTATCAACACATCATTTATATGACAACTTGGTTAAACAAAGCTCAGAGAGCAATATGTACTCTATTCTGTCTTCAATTGGGGGTGTTTTTGTCAAAGAATGAATACAGAATAATTGTAGAAAATTCTTACTCTAAAGTTTATCCCCATTATGGACTTACTTGTTTTCTCTAAGTCAGTGTGTCAGATCCAGAAGTCACTAGCTACTCTGATGAGATGGAATGGATCACTGACTGTTTAAGTGTCTGCGTCAGCAACGTCTACTATGAAATCATAAAAGCAATGGGAGATGTAACGTGGCGAGGCGCCCTCTAGTGGTTTTGATAAGTTAACATGATACGGTTTTTGTCAAATATCTCGGAAACGGAAGCTCATACAGCAAATTTATCTGCATAGGGGACTGCTAACTGTAGAATTTGATGAGGAATCGAATGAGCCCATCTGCGAGGCTCTACGACTTTCGATTCAAAAGTTATAGCCGTTTGAACCACATCATTTTCATATCTGTACGGTTTTTGTCCGATTTCAAGGACATTTGACACATCATTTTTCATATCTGTACGGTTTTTGTCAAATATCTCGGAAACGGAAGCTCGTACAGCAAATTTATCTGCGTAGGGGACTGCTAACTGTAGAATTTGATGAGGAATCGAATGAGCCCATCTGCGTGGCTCTACGACTTTCGATTCAAAAGTTATAGCCGTTTGAGCCACATCATTTTTCATATCTGTACGGTTTTTGTCAAATATCTCGGAAACGGAAGCTCGTACAGCAAATTTATCTGCATAGGGGACTGCTAACTGTAGAATTTGATGAGGAATCGAATGAGCCCCTCTGCGAGGCTCTACGACTTTCGATTCAAAAGTTATAGCCGTTTGAACCACATCATTTTCATATCTGTACGGTTTTTGTCCGATTTCAAGGACATTTGACACATCATTTTTCATATCTGTACGGTTTTTGTCAAATATCTCGGAAAAGGAAGCTCGTACAGCAAATTTACCTGCATAGGGGACTGCTAACTGTAGAATTTGATGAGGAATCGAATGAGCCCATCTGCGAGGCTCTACGACTTTCGATTCAAAAGTTATAGCCTTTTGAGCCTGTGAGTTGCCATCACTGCTAGTCCTCTAATCAACCAGTATCAACACATCATTTATATGACAACTTGGTTAAACAAAGCTCAGAGAGCAATATGTACTCTATTCTGTCTTCAATTGGGGGTGTTTTTGTCAAAGAATGAATACAGAATAATTGTAGAAAATTCTTACTCTAAAGTTTATCCCCATTATGGACTTACTTGTTTTCTCTAAGTCAGTGTGTCAGATCCAGAAGTCACTAGCTACTCTGATGAGATGGAATGGATCACTGACTGTTTAAGTGTCTGCGTCAGCAACGTCTACTATGACATCATAAAAGCAATGGGAGATGTAACGTGGCGAGGCGCCCTCTAGTGGTTTTGATAAGTTAACATGATACGGTTTTTGTCAAATATCTCGGAAACGGAAGCTCGTACAGCAAATTTATCTGCATAGGGGACTGCTAACTGTAGAATTTGATGAGGAATCGAATGAGCCCATCTGCGAGGCTCTACGACTTTCGATTCAAAAGTTATAGCCGTTTGAACCACATCATTTTCATATCTGTACGGTTTTTGTCCGATTTCAAGGACATTTGACACATCATTTTTCATATCTGTACGGTTTTTGTCAAATATCTCGGAAACGGAAGCTCGTACAGCAAATTTATCTGCATAGGGGACTGCTAACTGTAGAATTTGATGAGGAATCGAATGAGCCCATCTGCGTGGCTCTACGACTTTCGATTCAAAAGTTATAGCCGTTTGAGCCACATCATTTTTCATATCTGTTTGGTTTTTGTCAAATATCTCGGAAACGGAAGCTCGTACAGCAAATTTATCTGCATAGGGGACTGCTAACTGTAGAATTTGATGAGGAATCGAATGAGCCCCTCTGCGAGGCTCTACGACTTTCGATTCAAAAGTTATAGCCGTTTGAACCACATCATTTTCATATCTGTACGGTTTTTGTCCGATTTCAAGGACATTTGACACATCATTTTTCATATCTGTACGGTTTTTGTCAAATATCTCGGAAACGGAAGCTCGTACAGCAAATGTATCTGCATAGGGGACTGCTAACTGTAGAATTTGATGAGGAATCGAATGAGCCCATCTGCGAGGCTCTACGACTTTTGATTCAAAAGTTATAGCCTTTTGAGCCTGTGAGTTGCCATCACTGCTAGTCCTCTAATCAACCAGTATCAACACATCATTTATATGACAACTTGGTTAAACAAAGCTCAGAGAGCAATATGTACTCTATTCTGTCTTCAATTGGGGGTGTTTTTGTCAAAGAATGAATACAGAATAATTGTAGGAAATTCTTACTCTAAAGTTTATCCCCATTATGGACTTACTTGTTTTCTCTAAGTCAGTGTGTCAGATCCAGAAGTCACTAGCTACTCTGATGAGATGGAATGGATCACTGACTGTTTAAGTGTCTGCGTCAGCAACGTCTACTATGACATCATAAAAGCAATGGGAGATGTAACGTGGCGAGGCGCCCTCTAGTGGTTTTGATAAGTTAACATGATACGGTTTTTGTCAAATATCTCGGAAACGGAAGCTCGTACAGCAAATTTATCTGCATAGGGGACTGCTAACTGTAGAATTTGATGAGGAATCGAATGAGCCCATCTGCGAGGCTCTACGACTTTCGATTCAAAAGTTATAGCCGTTTGAACCACATCATTTGCATATCTGTACGGTTTTTGTCCGATTTCAAGGACATTTGACACATCATTTTTCATATCTGTACGGTTTTTGTCAAATATCTCGGAAACGGAAGCTCGTACAGCAAATTTACCTGTATAGGGGACTGCTAACTGTAGAATTTGATGAGGAATCGAATGAGCCCCTCTGCGAGGCTCTACGACTTTCGATTCAAAAGTTATAGCCGTTTGAACCACATCATTTTCATATCTGTACGGTTTTTGTCCGATTTCAAGGACATTTGACACATCATTTTTCATATCTGTACGGTTTTTGTCAAATATCTCGGAAACGGAAGCTCGTACAGCAAATTTATCTGCATAGGGGACTGCTAACTGTAGAATTTGATGAGGAATCGAATGGGCCCATCTGCGAGGCTCTACGACTTTCGATTCAAAAGTTATAGCCTTTTGAGCCTGTGAGTTGCCATCACTGCTAGTCCTCTAATCAACCAGTATCAACACATCATTTATATGACAACTTGGTTAAACAAAGCTCAGAGAGCAATATGTACTCTATTCTGTCTTCAATTGGGGGTGTTTTTGTCAAAGAATGAATACAGAATAATTGTAGAAAATTCTTACTCTAAAGTTTATCCCCATTATGGACTTACTTGTTTTCTCTAAGTCAGTGTGTCAGATCCAGAAGTCACTAGCTACTCTGATGAGGTGGAATGGATCACTGACTGTTTAAGTGTCTGCGTCAGCAACGTCTACTATGACATCATAAAAGCAATGGGAGATGTAACGTGGCGAGGCGCCCTCTAGTGGTTTTGATAAGTTAACATGATACGGTTTTTGTCAAATATCTCGGAAACGGAAGCTCGTACAGCAAATTTACCTGCATAGGGGACTGCTAACTGTAGAATTTGATGAGGAATCGAATGAGCCCATCTGCGAGGCTCTACGACTTTCGATTCAAAAGTTATAGCCGTTTGAACCACATCATTTTCATATCTGTACGGTTTTTGTCCGATTTCAAGGACATTTGACACATCATTTTTCATATCTGTACGGTTTTTGTCAAATATCTCGGAAACGGAAGCTCGTACAGCAAATTTATCTGCATAGGGGACTGCTAACTGTAGAATTTGATGAGGAATCGAATGAGCCCATCTGCGTGGCTCTACGACTTTCGATTCAAAAGTTATAGCCGTTTGAGCCACATCATTTTTCATATCTGTTTGGTTTTTGTCAAATATCTCGGAAACGGAAGCTCGTACAGCAAATTTATCTGCATAGGGGACTGCTAACTGTAGAATTTGATGAGGAATCGAATGAGCCCATCTGCGAGGCTCTACGACTTTCGATTCAAAAGTTATAGCCTTTTGAGCCTGTGAGTTGCCATCACTGCTAGTCCTCTAATCAACCAGTATCAACACATCATTTATATGACAACTTGGTTAAACAAAGCTCAGAGAGCAATATGTACTCTATTCTGTCTTCAATTGGGGGTGTTTTTGTCAAAGAATGAATACAGAATAATTGTAGAAAATTCTTACTCTAAAGTTTATCCCCATTATGGACTTACTTGTTTTCTCTAAGTCAGTGTGTCAGATCCAGAAGTCACTAGCTACTCTGATGAGATGGAATGGATCACTGACTGTTTAAGTGTCTGCGTCAGCAACGTCTACTATGACATCATAAAAGCAATGGGAGATGTAACGTGGCGAGGCGCCCTCTAGTGGTTTTGATAAGTTAACATGATACGATTTTTGTCAAATATCTCGGAAACGGAAGCTCGTACAGCAAATTTATCTGCGTAGGGGACTGCTAACTGTAGAATTTGATGAGGAATCGAATGAGCCCCTCTGCGAGGCTCTACGACTTTCGATTCAAAAGTTATAGCCGTTTGAACCACATCATTTGCATATCTGTACGGTTTTTGTCCGATTTCAAGGACATTTGACACATCATTTTTCATATCTGTACGGTTTTTGTCAAATATCTCGGAAACGGAAGCTCGTACAGCAAATTTATCTGCATAGGGGACTGCTAACTGTAGAATTTGATGAGGAATCGAATGAGCCCATCTGCGAGGCTCTACGACTTTCGATTCAAAAGTTATAGCCTTTTGAGCCTGTGAGTTGCCATCACTGCTAGTCCTCTAATCAACCAGTATCAACACATCATTTATATGACAACTTGGTTAAACAAAGCTCAGAGAGCAATATGTACTCTATTCTGTCTTCAATTGGGGGTGTTTTTGTCAAAGAATGAATACAGAATAATTGTAGAAAATTCTTACTCTAAAGTTTATCCCCATTATGGACTTACTTGTTTTCTCTAAGTCAGTGTGTCAGATCCAGAAGTCACTAGCTACTCTGATGAGGTGGAATGGATCACTGACTGTTTAAGTGTCTGCGTCAGCAAAGTCTACTATGACATCATAAAAGCAATGGGAGATGTAACGTGGCGAGGCGCCCTCTAGTGGTTTTGATAAGTTAACATGATACGGTTTTTGTCAAATATCTCGGAAACGGAAGCTCGTACAGCAAATTTATCTGCATAGGGGACTGCTAACTGTAGAATTTGATGAGGAATCAAATGAGCCCATCTGCGAGGCTCTACGACTTTCGATTCAAAAGTTATAGCCGTTTGAACCACATCATTTTCATATCTGTACGGTTTTTGTCCGATTTCAAGGACATTTGACACATCATTTTTCATATCTGTACGGTTTTTGTCAAATATCTCGGAAACGGAAGCTCGTACAGCAAATTTATCTGCATAGGGGACTGCTAACTGTAGAATTTGATGAGGAATCGAATGGGCCCATCTGCGAGGCTCTACGACTTTCGATTCAAAAGTTATAGCCTTTTGAGCCTGTGAGTTGCCATCACTGCTAGTCCTCTAATCAACCAGTATCAACACATCATTTATATGACAACTTGGTTAAACAAAGCTCAGAGAGCAATATGTACTCTATTCTGTCTTCAATTGGGGGTGTTTTTGTCAAAGAATGAATACAGAATAATTGTAGAAAATTCTTACTCTAAAGTTTATCCCCATTATGGACTTACTTGTTTTCTCTAAGTCAGTGTGTCAGATCCAGAAGTCACTAGCTACTCTGATGAGGTGGAATGGATCACTGACTGTTTAAGTGTCTGCGTCAGCAACGTCTACTATGACATCATAAAAGCAATGGGAGATGTAACGTGGCGAGGCGCCCTCTAGTGGTTTTGATAAGTTAACATGATACGGTTTTTGTCAAATATCTCGGAAACGGAAGCTCGTACAGCAAATTTACCTGCATAGGGGACTGCTAACTGTAGAATTTGATGAGGAATCGAATGAGCCCATCTGCGAGGCTCTACGACTTTCGATTCAAAAGTTATAGCCGTTTGAACCACATCATTTTCATATCTGTACGGTTTTTGTCCGATTTCAAGGACATTTGACACATCATTTTTCATATCTGTACGGTTTTTGTCAAATATCTCGGAAACGGAAGCTCGTACAGCAAATTTATCTGCATAGGGGACTGCTAACTGTAGAATTTGATGAGGAATCGAATGAGCCCATCTGCGTGGCTCTACGACTTTCGATTCAAAAGTTATAGCCGTTTGAGCCACATCATTTTTCATATCTGTTTGGTTTTTGTCAAATATCTCGGAAACGGAAGCTCGTACAGCAAATTTATCTGCATAGGGGACTGCTAACTGTAGAATTTGATGAGGAATCGAATGAGCCCATCTGCGAGGCTCTACGACTTTCGATTCAAAAGTTATAGCCTTTTGAGCCTGTGAGTTGCCATCACTGCTAGTCCTCTAATCAACCAGTATCAACACATCATTTATATGACAACTTGGTTAAACAAAGCTCAGAGAGCAATATGTACTCTATTCTGTCTTCAATTGGGGGTGTTTTTGTCAAAGAATGAATACAGAATAATTGTAGAAAATTCTTACTCTAAAGTTTATCCCCATTATGGACTTACTTGTTTTCTCTAAGTCAGTGTGTCAGATCCAGAAGTCACTAGCTACTCTGATGAGGTGGAATGGATCACTGACTGTTTAAGTGTCTGCGTCAGCAACGTCTACTATGACATCATAAAAGCAATGGGAGATGTAACGTGGCGAGGCGCCCTCTAGTGGTTTTGATAAGTTAACATGATACGATTTTTGTCAAATATCTCGGAAACGGAAGCTCGTACAGCAAATTTATCTGCGTAGGGGACTGCTAACTGTAGAATTTGATGAGGAATCGAATGAGCCCCTCTGCGAGGCTCTACGACTTTCGATTCAAAAGTTATAGCCGTTTGAACCACATCATTTGCATATCTGTACGGTTTTTGTCCGATTTCAAGGACATTTGACACATCATTTTTCATATCTGTACGGTTTTTGTCAAATATCTCGGAAACGGAAGCTCGTACAGCAAATTTATCTGCATAGGGGACTGCTAACTGTAGAATTTGATGAGGAATCGAATGAGCCCATCTGCGAGGCTCTACGACTTTCGATTCAAAAGTTATAGCCTTTTGAGCCTGTGAGTTGCCATCACTGCTAGTCCTCTAATCAACCAGTATCAACACATCATTTATATGACAACTTGGTTAAACAAAGCTCAGAGAGCAATATGTACTCTATTCTGTCTTCAATTGGGGGTGTTTTTGTCAAAGAATGAATACAGAATAATTGTAGAAAATTCTTACTCTAAAGTTTATCCCCATTATGGACTTACTTGTTTTCTCTAAGTCAGTGTGTCAGATCCAGAAGTCACTAGCTACTCTGATGAGATGGAATGGATCACTGACTGTTTAAGTGTCTGCGTCAGCAACGTCTACTATGACATCATAAAAGCAATGGGAGATGTAACGTGGCGAGGCGCCCTCTAGTGGTTTTGATAAGTTAACATGATACGGTTTTTGTCAAATATCTCGGAAACGGAAGCTCGTACAGCAAATTTATCTGCATAGGGGACTGCTAACTGTAGAATTTGATGAGGAATCGAATGAGCCCATCTGCGAGGCTCTACGACTTTCGATTCAAAAGTTATAGCCGTTTGAACCACATCATTTGCATATCTGTACGGTTTTTGTCCGATTTCAAGGACATTTGACACATCATTTTTCATATCTGTACGGTTTTTGTCAAATATCTCGGAAACGGAAGCTCGTACAGCAAATTTATCTGCATAGGGGACTGCTAACTGTAGAATTTGATGAGGAATCGAATGAGCCCATCTGCGAGGCTCTACGACTTTCGATTCAAAAGTTATAGCCGTTTGAACCACATCATTTGCATATCTGTACGGTTTTTGTCCGATTTCAAGGACATTTGACACATCATTTTTCATATCTGTACGGTTTTTGTCAAATATCTCGGAAACGGAAGCTCGTACAGCAAATTTATCTGCAAAGGGGACTGCTAACTGTAGAATTTGATGAGGAATCGAATGAGCCCATCTGCGAGGCTCTACGACTTTCGATTCAAAAGTTATAGCCGTTTGAGCCACATCATTTTTCATATCTGTTTGGTTTTTGTCAAATATCTCGGAAACCGAAGCTCGTACAGCAAATTTACCTGCATAGGGGACTGCTAACTGTAGAATTTGATGAGGAATCGAATGAGCCCATCTGCGAGGCTCTACGACTTTCGATTCAAAAGTTATAGCCTTTTGAGCCTGTGAGTTGCCATCACTGCTAGTTCTCTAATCAACCAGTATCAACACATCATTTATATGACAACTTGGTTAAACAAAGCTCAGAGAGCAATATGTACTCTATTCTGTCTTCAATTGGGGGTGTTTTTGTCAAAGAATGAATACAGAATAATTGTAGAAAATTCTTACTCTAAAGTTTATCCCCATTATGGACTTACTTGTTTTCTCTAAGTCAGTGTGTCAGATCCAGAAGTCACTAGCTACTCTGATGAGGTGGAATGGATCACTGACTGTTTAAGTGTCTGCGTCAGCAACGTCTACTATGACATCATAAAAGCAATGGGAGATGTAACGTGGCGAGGCGCCCTCTAGTGGTTTTGATAAGTTAACATGATACGGTTTTTGTCAAATATCTCGGAAACGGAAGCTCGTACAGCAAATTTATCTGCATAGGGGACTGCTAACTGTAGAATTTGATGAGGAATCGAATGAGCCCATCTGCGTGGCTCTACGACTTTCGATTCAAAAGTTATAGCCGTTTGAGCCACATCATTTTTCATATCTGTTTGGTTTTTGTCAAATATCTCGGAAACGGAAGCTCGTACAGCAAATTTATCTGCATAGGGGACTGCTAACTGTAGAATTTGATGAGGAATCGAATGAGCCCATCTGCGAGGCTCTACGACTTTCGATTCAAAAGTTATAGCCGTTTGAACCACATCATTTTCATATCTGTACGGTTTTTGTCCGATTTCAAGGACATTTGACACATCATTTTTCATATCTGTACGGTTTTTGTCAAATATCTCGGAAACGGAAGCTCGTACAGCAAATTTATCTGCATAGGGGACTGCTAACTGTAGAATTTGATGAGGAATCGAATGAGCCCATCTGCGAGGCTCTACGACTTTCGATTCAAAAGTTATAGCCTTTTGAGCCTGTGAGTTGCCATCACTGCTAGTCCTCTAATCAACCAGTATCAACACATCATTTATATGACAACTTGGTTAAACAAAGCTCAGAGAGCAATATGTACTCTATTCTGTCTTCAATTGGGGGTGTTTTTGTCAAAGAATGAATACAGAATAATTGTAGAAAATTCTTACTCTAAAGTTTATCCCCATTATGGACTTACTTGTTTTCTCTAAGTCAGTGTGTCAGATCCAGAAGTCACTAGCTACTCTGATGAGATGGAATGGATCACTGACTGTTTAAGTGTCTGCGTCAGCAACGTCTACTATGACATCATAAAAGCAATGGGAGATGTAACGTGGCGAGGCGCCCTCTAGTGGTTTTGATAAGTTAACATGATACGGTTTTTGTCAAATATCTCGGAAACGGAAGCTCGTACAGCAAATTTATCTGCGTAGGCGACTGCTAACTGTAGAATTTGATGAGGAATCGAATGAGCCCATCTGCGAGGCTCTACGACTTTCGATTCAAAAGTTATAGCCGTTTGAACCACATCATTTTCATATCTGTACGGTTTTTGTCCGATTTCAAGGACATTTGACACATCATTTTTCATATCTGTACGGTTTTTGTCAAATATCTCGGAAACGGAAGCTCGTACAGCAAATTGATCTGCATAGGGGACTGCTAACTGTAGAATTTGATGAGGAATCGAATGAGCCCATCTGCGAGGCTCTACGACTTTCGATTCAAAAGTTATAGCCTTTTGAGCCTGTGAGTTGCCATCACTGCTAGTCCTCTAATCAACCAGTATCAACACATCATTTATATGACAACTTGGTTAAACAAAGCTCAGAGAGCAATATGTACTCTATTCTGTCTTCAATTGGGGGTGTTTTTGTCAAAGAATGAATACAGAATAATTGTAGAAAATTCTTACTCTAAAGTTTATCCCCATTATGGACTTACTTGTTTTCTCTAAGTCAGTGTGTCAGATCCAGAAGTCACTAGCTACTCTGATGAGGTGGAATGGATCACTGACTGTTTAAGTGTCTGCGTCAGCAACGTCTACTATGACATCATAAAAGCAATGGGAGATGTAACGTGGCGAGGCGCCCTCTAGTGGTTTTGATAAGTTAACATGATACGGTTTTTGACAAATATCTCGGAAACGGAAGCTCGTACAGCAAATTTATCTGCATAGGGGACTGCTAACTGTAGAATTTGATGAGGAATCGAATGAGCCCATCTGCGAGGCTCTACGACTTTCGATTCAAAAGTTATAGCCGTTTGAACCACATCATTTTCATATCTGTACGGTTTTTGTCCGATTTCAAGGACATTTGACACATCATTTTTCATATCTGTACGGTTTTTGTCAAATATCTCGGAAACGGAAGCTCGTACAGCAAATTTATCTGCATAGGGGACTGCTAACTGTAGAATTTGATGAGGAATCGAATGAGCCCATCTGCGAGGCTCTACGACTTTCGATTCAAAAGTTATAGCCGTTTGAGCCACATCATTTTTCATATCTGTTTGGTTTTTGTCAAATATCTCGGAAACGGAAGCTCGTACAGCAAATTTATCTGCACAGGGGACTGCTAACTGTAGAATTTGATGAGGAATCGAATGAGCCCATCTGCGAGGCTCTACGACTTTCGATTCAAAAGTTATAGCCTTTTGAGCCTGTGAGTTGCCATCACTGCTAGTCCTCTAATCAACCAGTATCAACACATCATTTATATGACAACTTGGTTAAACAAAGCTCAGAGAGCAATATGTACTCTATTCTGTCTTCAATTGGGGGTGTTTTTGTCAAAGAATGAATACAGAATAATTGTAGAAAATTCTTACTCTAAAGTTTATCCCCATTATGGACTTACTTGTTTTCTCTAAGTCAGTGTGTCAGATCCAGAAGTCACTAGCTACTCTGATGAGATGGAATGGATCACTGACTGTTTAAGTGTCTGCGTCAGCAACGTCTACTATGACATCATAAAAGCAATGGGAGATGTAACGTGGCGAGGCGCCCTCTAGTGGTTTTGATAAGTTAACATGATACGGTTTTTGTCAAATATCTCGGAAACGGAAGCTCGTACAGCAAATCTATCTGCTTAGGGGACTGCTAACTGTAGAATTTGATGAGGAATCGAATGAGCCCATCTGCGAGGCTCTACGACTTTCGATTCAAAAGTTATAGCCGTTTGAACCACATCATTTTCATATCTGTACGGTTTTTGTCCGATTTCAAGGACATTTGACACATCATTTTTCATATCTGTACGGTTTTTGTCAAATATCTCGGAAACGGAAGCTCGTACAGCAAATTTATCTGCATAGGGGACTGCTAACTGTAGAATTTGATGAGGAATCGAATGAGCCCATCTGCGAGGCTCTACGACTTTCGATTCAAAAGTTATAGCCGTTTGAACCACATCATTTTCATATCTGTACGGTTTTTGTCCGATTTCAAGGACATTTGACACATCATTTTTCATATCTGTACGGTTTTTGTCAAATATCTCGGAAACGGAAGCTCGTACAGCAAATTTATCTGCATAGGGGACTGCTAACTGTAGAATTTGATGAGGAATCGAATGAGCCCATCTGCGAGGCTCTACGACTTTCGATTCAAAAGTTATAGCCTTTTGAGCCTGTGAGTTGCCATCACTGCTAGTCCTCTAATCAACCAGTATCAACACATCAGTTATATGACAACTTGGTTAAACAAAGCTCAGAGAGCAATATGTACTCTATTCTGTCTTCAATTGGGGGTGTTTTTGTCAAAGAATGAATACAGAATAATTGTAGAAAATTCTTACTCTAAAGTTTATTCCCATTATGGACTTACTTGTTTTCTCTAAGTCAGTGTGTCAGATCCAGAAGTCACTAGCTACTCTGATGAGATGGAATGGATCACTGACTGTTTAAGTGTCTGCGTCAGCAACGTCTACTATGACATCATAAAAGCAATGGGAGATGTAACGTGGCGAGGCGCCCTCTAGTGGTTTTGATAAGTTAACATGATACGGTTTTTGTCAAATATCTCGGAAACGGAAGCTCGTACAGCAAATCTATCTGCATAGGGGACTGCTAACTGTAGAATTTGATGAGGAATCGAATGAGCCCATCTGCGAGGCTCTACGACTTTCGATTCAAAAGTTGTAGCCGTTTGAACCACATCATTTTCATATCTGTACGGTTTTTGTCCGATTTCAAGGACATTTGACACATCATTTTTCATATCTGTACGGTTTTTGTCAAATATCTCGGAAACGGAAGCTCGTACAGCAAATTTATCTGCATAGGGGACTGCTAACTGTAGAATTTGATGAGGAATCGAATGAGCCCATCTGCGAGGCTCTACGACTTTCGATTCAAAAGTTATAGCCGTTTGAACCACATCATTTTCATATCTGTACGGTTTTTGTCCGATTTCAAGGACATTTGACACATCATTTTTCATATCTGTACGGTTTTTGTCAAATATCTCGGAAACGGAAGCTCGTACAGCAAATTTATCTGCATAGGGGACTGCTAACTGTAGAATTTGATGAGGAATCGAATGAGCCCATCTGCGAGGCTCTACGACTTTCGATTCAAAAGTTATAGCCTTTTGAGCCTGTGAGTTGCCATCACTGCTAGTCCTCTAATCAACCAGTATCAACACATCATTTATATGACAACTTGGTTAAACAAAGCTCAGAGAGCAATATGTACTCTATTCTGTCTTCAATTGGGGGTGTTTTTGTCAAAGAATGAATACAGAATAATTGTAGAAAATTCTTACTCTAAAGTTTATCCCCATTATGGACTTACTTGTTTTCTCTAAGTCAGTGTGTCAGATCCAGAAGTCACTAGCTACTCTGATGAGATGGAATGGATCACTGACTGTTTAAGTGTCTGCGTCAGCAACGTCTACTATGACATCATAAAAGCAATGGGAGATGTAACGTGGCGAGGCGCCCTCTAGTGGTTTTGATAAGTTAACATGATACGGTTTTTGTCAAATATCTCGGAAACGGAAGCTCGTACAGCAAATTTATCTGCATAGGGGACTGCTAACTGTAGAATTTGATGAGGAATCGAATGAGCCCATCTGCGAGGCTCTACGACTTTCGATTCAAAAGTTATAGCCGTTTGAACCACATCATTTTCATATCTGTACGGTTTTTGTCCGATTTCAAGGACATTTGACACATCATTTTTCATATCTGTACGGTTTTTGTCAAATATCTCGGAAACGGAAGCTCGTACAGCAAATTTATCTGCATAGGGGACTGCTAACTGTAGAATTTGATGAGGAATCGAATGAGCCCATCTGCGAGGCTCTACGACTTTCGATTCAAAAGTTATAGCCTTTTGAGCCTGTGAGTTGCCATCACTGCTAGTCCTCTAATCAACCAGTATCAACACATCATTTATATGACAACTTGGTTAAACAAAGCTCAGAGAGCAATATGTACTCTATTCTGTCTTCAATTGGGGTTGTTTTTGTCAAAGAATGAATACAGAATAATTGTAGAAAATTCTTACTCTAAAGTTTATCCCCATTATGGACTTACTTGTTTTCTCTAAGTCAGTGTGTCAGATCCAGAAGTCACTAGCTACTCTGATGAGATGGAATGGATCACTGACTGTTTAAGTGTCTGCGTCAGCAACGTCTACTATGACATCATAAAAGCAATGGGAGATGTAACGTGGCGAGGCGCCCTCTAGTGGTTTTGATAAGTTAACATGATACGGTTTTTGTCAAATATCTCGGAAACGGAAGCTCGTACAGCAAATTTATCTGCATAGGGGACTGCTAACTGTAGAATTTGATGAGGAATCGAATGAGCCCATCTGCGAGGCTCTACGACTTTCGATTCAAAAGTTATAGCCGTTTGAACCACATCATTTTCATATCTGTACGGTTTTTGTCCGATTTCAAGGACATTTGACACATCATTTTTCATATCTGTACGGTTTTTGTCAAATATCTCGGAAACGGAAGCTCGTACAGCAAATTTATCTGCATAGGGGACTGCTAACTGTAGAATTTGATGAGGAATCGAATGAGCCCATCTGCGAGGCTCTACGACTTTCGATTCAAAAGTTATAGCCGTTTGAACCACATCATTTTCATATCTGAACGGTTTTTGTCCGATTTCAAGGACATTTGACACATCATTTTTCATATCTGTACGGTTTTTGTCAAATATCTCGGAAACGGAAGCTCGTACAGCAAATTTATCTGCATAGGGGACTGCTAACTGTAGAATTTGATGAGGAATCGAATGAGCCCATCTGCGAGGCTCTACGACTTTCGATTCAAAAGTTATAGCCTTTTGAGCCTGTGAGTTGCCATCACTGCTAGTCCTCTAATCAACCAGTATCAACACATCATTTATATGACAACTTGGTTAAACAAAGCTCAGAGAGCAATATGTACTCTATTCTGTCTTCAATTGGGGGTGTTTTTGTCAAAGAATGAATACAGAATAATTGTAGAAAATTCTTACTCTAAAGTTTATCCCCATTATGGACTTACTTGTTTTCTCTAAGTCAGTGTGTCAGATCCAGAAGTCACTAGCTACTCTGATGAGATGGAATGGATCACTGACTGTTTAAGTGTCTGCGTCAGCAACGTCTACTATGACATCATAAAAGCAATGGGAGATGTAACGTGGCGAGGCGCCCTCTAGTGGTTTTGATAAGTTAACATGATACGGTTTTTGTCAAATATCTCGGAAACGGAAGCTCGTACAGCAAATCTATCTGCATAGGGGACTGCTAACTGTAGAATTTGATGAGGAATCGAATGAGCCCATCTGCGAGGCTCTACGACTTTCGATTCAAAAGTTATAGCCGTTTGAACCACATCATTTTCATATCTGTACGGTTTTTGTCCGATTTCAAGGACATTTGACACATCATTTTTCATATCTGTACGGTTTTTGTCAAATATCTCGGAAACGGAAGCTCGTACAGCAAATTTATCTGCATAGGGGACTGCTAACTGTAGAATTTGATGAGGAATCGAATGAGCCCATCTGCGAGGCTCTACGACTTTCGATTCAAAAGTTATAGCCGTTTGAACCACATCATTTTCATATCTGTACGGTTTTTGTCCGATTTCAAGGACATTTGACACATCATTTTTCATATCTGTACGGTTTTTGTCAAATATCTCGGAAACGGAAGCTCGTACAGCAAATTTATCTGCATAGGGGACTGCTAACTGTAGAATTTGATGAGGAATCGAATGAGCCCATCTGCGAGGCTCTACGACTTTCGATTCAAAAGTTATAGCCTTTTGAGCCTGTGAGTTGCCATCACTGCTAGTCCTCTAATCAACCAGTATCAACACATCATTTATATGACAACTTGGTTAAACAAAGCTCAGAGAGCAATATGTACTCTATTCTGTCTTCAATTGGGGGTGTTTTTGTCAAAGAATGAATACAGAATAATTGTAGAAAATTCTTACTCTAAAGTTTATCCCCATTATGGACTTACTTGTTTTCTCTAAGTCAGTGTGTCAGATCCAGAAGTCACTAGCTACTCTGATGAGATGGAATGGATCACTGACTGTTTAAGTGTCTGCGTCAGCAACGTCTACTATGACATCATAAAAGCAATGGGAGATGTAACGTGGCGAGGCGCCCTCTAGTGGTTTTGATAAGTTAACATGATACGGTTTTTGTCAAATATCTCGGAAACGGAAGCTCGTACAGCAAATTTATCTGCATAGGGGACTGCTAACTGTAGAATTTGATGAGGAATTGAATGAGCCCATCTGCGAGGCTCTACGACTTTCGATTCAAAAGTTATAGCCGTTTGAACCACATCATTTTCATATCTGTACGGTTTTTGTCCGATTTCAAGGACATTTGACACATCATTTTTCATATCTGTACGGTTTTTGTCAAATATCTCGGAAACGGAAGCTCGTACAGCAAATTTATCTGCATAGGGGACTGCTAACTGTAGAATTTGATGAGGAATCGAATGAGCCCATCTGCGAGGCTCTACGACTTTCGATTCAAAAGTTATAGCCTTTTGAGCCTGTGAGTTGCCATCACTGCTAGTCCTCTAATCAACCAGTATCAACACATCATTTATATGACAACTTGGTTAAACAAAGCTCAGAGAGCAATATGTACTCTATTCTGTCTTCAATTGGGGTTGTTTTTGTCAAAGAATGAATACAGAATAATTGTAGAAAATTCTTACTCTAAAGTTTATCCCCATTATGGACTTACTTGTTTTCTCTAAGTCAGTGTGTCAGATCCAGAAGTCACTAGCTACTCTGATGAGATGGAATGGATCACTGACTGTTTAAGTGTCTGCGTCAGCAACGTCTACTATGACATCATAAAAGCAATGGGAGATGTAACGTGGCGAGGCGCCCTCTAGTGGTTTTGATAAGTTAACATGATACGGTTTTTGTCAAATATCTCGGAAACGGAAGCTCGTACAGCAAATTTATCTGCATAGGGGACTGCTAACTGTAGAATTTGATGAGGAATCGAATGAGCCCATCTGCGAGGCTCTACGACTTTCGATTCAAAAGTTATAGCCGTTTGAACCACATCATTTTCATATCTGTACGGTTTTTGTCCGATTTCAAGGACATTTGACACATCATTTTTCATATCTGTACGGTTTTTGTCAAATATCTCGGAAACGGAAGCTCGTACAGCAAATTTATCTGCATAGGGGACTGCTAACTGTAGAATTTGATGAGGAATCGAATGAGCCCATCTGCGAGGCTCTACGACTTTCGATTCAAAAGTTATAGCCGTTTGAACCACATCATTTTCATATCTGTACGGTTTTTGTCCGATTTCAAGGACATTTGACACATCATTTTTCATATCTGTACGGTTTTTGTCAAATATCTCGGAAACGGAAGCTCGTACAGCAAATTTATCTGCATAGGGGACTGCTAACTGTAGAATTTGATGAGGAATCGAATGAGCCCATCTGCGAGGCTCTACGACTTTCGATTCAAAAGTTACAGCCTTTTGAGCCTGTGAGTTGCCATCACTGCTAGTCCTCTAATCAACCAGTATCAACACATCATTTATATGACAACTTGGTTAAACAAAGCTCAGAGAGCAATATGTACTCTATTCTGTCTTCAATTGGGGGTGTTTTTGTCAAAGAATGAATACAGAATAATTGTAGAAAATTCTTACTCTAAAGTTTATCCCCATTATGGACTTACTTGTTTTCTCTAAGTCAGTGTGTCAGATCCAGAAGTCACTAGCTACTCTGATGAGATGGAATGGATCACTGACTGTTTAAGTGTCTGCGTCAGCAACGTCTACTATGAAATCATAAAAGCAATGGGAGATGTAACGTGGCGAGGCGCCCTCTAGTGGTTTTGATAAGTTAACATGATACGGTTTTTGTCAAATATCTCGGAAACGGAAGCTCATACAGCAAATTTATCTGCATAGGGGACTGCTAACTGTAGAATTTGATGAGGAATCGAATGAGCCCATCTGCGAGGCTCTACGACTTTCGATTCAAAAGTTATAGCCGTTTGAACCACATCATTTTCATATCTGTACGGTTTTTGTCCGATTTCAAGGACATTTGACACATCATTTTTCATATCTGTACGGTTTTTGTCAAATATCTCGGAAACGGAAGCTCGTACAGCAAATTTATCTGCTTAGGGGACTGCTAACTGTAGAATTTGATGAGGAATCGAATGAGCCCATCTGCGTGGCTCTACGACTTTCGATTCAAAAGTTATAGCCGTTTGAGCCACATCATTTTTCATATCTGTACGGTTTTTGTCAAATATCTCGGAAACGGAAGCTCGTACAGCAAATTTATCTGCATAGGGGACTGCTAACTGTAGAATTTGATGAGGAATCGAATGAGCCCCTCTGCGAGGCTCTACGACTTTCGATTCAAAAGTTATAGCCGTTTGAACCACATCATTTTCATATCTGTACGGTTTTTGTCCGATTTCAAGGACATTTGACACATCATTTTTCATATCTGTACGGTTTTTGTCAAATATCTCGGAAAAGGAAGCTCGTACAGCAAATTTACCTGCATAGGGGACTGCTAACTGTAGAATTTGATGAGGAATCGAATGAGCCCATCTGCGAGGCTCTACGACTTTCGATTCAAAAGTTATAGCCTTTTGAGCCTGTGAGTTGCCATCACTGCTAGTCCTCTAATCAACCAGTATCAACACATCATTTATATGACAACTTGGTTAAACAAAGCTCAGAGAGCAATATGTACTCTATTCTGTCTTCAATTGGGGGTGTTTTTGTCAAAGAATGAATACAGAATAATTGTAGAAAATTCTTACTCTAAAGTTTATCCCCATTATGGACTTACTTGTTTTCTCTAAGTCAGTGTGTCAGATCCAGAAGTCACTAGCTACTCTGATGAGATGGAATGGATCACTGACTGTTTAAGTGTCTGCGTCAGCAACGTCTACTATGACATCATAAAAGCAATGGGAGATGTAACGTGGCGAGGCGCCCTCTAGTGGTTTTGATAAGTTAACATGATACGGTTTTTGTCAAATATCTCGGAAACGGAAGCTCGTACAGCAAATTTATCTGCATAGGGGACTGCTAACTGTAGAATTTGATGAGGAATCGAATGAGCCCATCTGCGAGGCTCTACGACTTTCGATTCAAAAGTTATAGCCGTTTGAACCACATCATTTTCATATCTGTACGGTTTTTGTCCGATTTCAAGGACATTTGACACATCATTTTTCATATCTGTACGGTTTTTGTCAAATATCTCGGAAACGGAAGCTCGTACAGCAAATTTATCTGCATAGGGGACTGCTAACTGTAGAATTTGATGAGGAATCGAATGAGCCCATCTGCGAGGCTCTACGACTTTCGATTCAAAAGTTATAGCCTTTTGAGCCTGTGAGTTGCCATCACTGCTAGTCCTCTAATCAACCAGTATCAACACATCATTTATATGACAACTTGGTTAAACAAAGCTCAGAGAGCAATATGTACTCTATTCTGTCTTCAATTGGGGTTGTTTTTGTCAAAGAATGAATACAGAATAATTGTAGAAAATTCTTACTCTAAAGTTTATCCCCATTATGGACTTACTTGTTTTCTCTAAGTCAGTGTGTCAGATCCAGAAGTCACTAGCTACTCTGATGAGATGGAATGGATCACTGACTGTTTAAGTGTCTGCGTCAGCAACGTCTACTATGACATCATAAAAGCAATGGGAGATGTAACGTGGCGAGGCGCCCTCTAGTGGTTTTGATAAGTTAATATGATACGGTTTTTGTCAAATATCTCGGAAACGGAAGCTCGTACAGCAAATTTATCTGCATAGGGGACTGCTAACTGTAGAATTTGATGAGGAATCGAATGAGCCCATCTGCGAGGCTCTACGACTTTCGATTCAAAAGTTATAGCCGTTTGAACCACATCATTTTCATATCTGTACGGTTTTTGTCCGATTTCAAGGACATTTGACACATCATTTTTCATATCTGTACGGTTTTTGTCAAATATCTCGGAAACGGAAGCTCGTACAGCAAATTTATCTGCATAGGGGACTGCTAACTGTAGAATTTGATGAGGAATCGAATGAGCCCATCTGCGAGGCTCTACGACTTTCGATTCAAAAGTTATAGCCGTTTGAACCACATCATTTTCATATCTGTACGGTTTTTGTCCGATTTCAAGGACATTTGACACATCATTTTTCATATCTGTACGGTTTTTGTCAAATATCTCGGAAACGGAAGCTCGTACAGCAAATTTATCTGCATAGGGGACTGCTAACTGTAGAATTTGATGAGGAATCGAATGAGCCCATCTGCCAGGCTCTACGACTTTCGATTCAAAAGCTATAGCCTTTTGAGCCTGTGAGTTGCCATCACTGCTAGTCCTCTAATCAACCAGTATCAACACATCATTTATATGACAACTTGGTTAAACAAAGCTCAGAGAGCAATATGTACTCTATTCTGTCTTCAATTGGGGGTGTTTTTGTCAAAGAATGAATACAGAATAATTGTAGAAAATTCTTACTCTAAAGTTTATCCCCATTATGGACTTACTTGTTTTCTCTAAGTCAGTGTGTCAGATCCAGAAGTCACTAGCTACTCTGATGAGATGGAATGGATCACTGACTGTTTAAGTGTCTGCGTCAGCAACGTCTACTATGAAATCATAAAAGCAATGGGAGATGTAACGTGGCGAGGCGCCCTCTAGTGGTTTTGATAAGTTAACATGATACGGTTTTTGTCAAATATCTCGGAAACGGAAGCTCATACAGCAAATTTATCTGCATAGGGGACTGCTAACTGTAGAATTTGATGAGGAATCGAATGAGCCCATCTGCGAGGCTCTACGACTTTCGATTCAAAAGTTATAGCCGTTTGAACCACATCATTTTCATATCTGTACGGTTTTTGTCCGATTTCAAGGACATTTGACACATCATTTTTCATATCTGTACGGTTTTTGTCAAATATCTCGGAAACGGAAGCTCGTACAGCAAATTTATCTGCTTGGGGGACTGCTAACTGTAGAATTTGATGAGGAATCGAATGAGCCCATCTGCGTGGCTCTACGACTTTCGATTCAAAAGTTATAGCCGTTTGAGCCACATCATTTTTCATATCTGTACGGTTTTTGTCAAATATCTCGGAAACGGAAGCTCGTACAGCAAATTTATCTGCATAGGGGACTGCTAACTGTAGAATTTGATGAGGAATCGAATGAGCCCCTCTGCGAGGCTCTACGACTTTCGATTCAAAAGTTATAGCCGTTTGAACCACATCATTTTCATATCTGTACGGTTTTTGTCCGATTTCAAGGACATTTGACACATCATTTTTCATATCTGTACGGTTTTTGTCAAATATCTCGGAAAAGGAAGCTCGTACAGCAAATTTACCTGCATAGGGGACTGCTAACTGTAGAATTTGATGAGGAATCGAATGAGCCCATCTGCGAGGCTCTACGACTTTCGATTCAAAAGTTATAGCCTTTTGAGCCTGTGAGTTGCCATCACTGCTAGTCCTCTAATCAACCAGTATCAACACATCATTTATATGACAACTTGGTTAAACAAAGCTCAGAGAGCAATATGTACTCTATTCTGTCTTCAATTGGGGGTGTTTTTGTCAAAGAATGAATACAGAATAATTGTAGAAAATTCTTACTCTAAAGTTTATCCCCATTATGGACTTACTTGTTTTCTCTAAGTCAGTGTGTCAGATCCAGAAGTCACTAGCTACTCTGATGAGGTGGAATGGATCACTGACTGTTTAAGTGTCTGCGTCAGCAACGTCTACTATGACATCATAAAAGCAATGGGAGATGTAACGTGGCGAGGCGCCCTCTAGTGGTTTTGATAAGTTAACATGATACGGTTTTTGTCAAATATCTCGGAAACGGAAGCTCGTACAGCAAATTTATCTGCATAGGGGACTGCTAACTGTAGAATTTGATGAGGAATCGAATGAGCCCATCTGCGAGGCTCTACGACTTTCGATTCAAAAGTTATAGCCGTTTGAACCACATCATTTTCATATCTGTACGGTTTTTGTCCGATTTCAAGGACATTTGACACATCATTTTTCATATCTGTACGGTTTTTGTCAAATATCTCGGAAACGGAAGCTCGTACAGCAAATTTATCTGCATAGGGGACTGCTAACTGTAGAATTTTGATGAGGAATCGAATGAGCCCATCTGCGAGGCTCTACGACTTTCGATTCAAAAGTTATAGCCGTTTGAGCCACATCATTTTTCATATCTGTTTGGTTTTTGTCAAATATCTCGGAAACGGAAGCTCGTACAGCAAATGTATCTGCATAGGGGACTGCTAACTGTAGAATTTGATGAGGAATCGAATGAGCCCATCTGCGAGGCTCTACGACTTTCGATTCAAAAGTTATAGCCTTTTGAGCCTGTGAGTTGCCATCACTGCTAGTCCTCTAATCAACCAGTATCAACACATCATTTATATGACAACTTGGTTAAACAAAGCTCAGAGAGCAATATGTACTCTATTCTGTCTTCAATTGGGGGTGTTTTTGTCAAAGAATGAATACAGAATAATTGTAGAAAATTCTTACTCTAAAGTTTATCCCCATTATGGACTTACTTGTTTTCTCTAAGTCAGTGTGTCAGATCCAGAAGTCACTAGCTACTCTGATGAGATGGAATGGATCACTGACTGTTTAAGTGTCTGCGTCAGCAACGTCTACTATGACATCATAAAAGCAATGGGAGATGTAACGTGGCGAGGCGCCCTCTAGTGGTTTTGATAAGTTAACATGATACGATTTTTGTCAAATATCTCGGAAACGGAAGCTCGTACAGCAAATTTATCTGCGAAGGGGACTGCTAACTGTAGAATTTGATGAGGAATCGAATGAGCCCATCTGCGAGGCTCTACGACTTTCGATTCAAAAGTTATAGCCGTTTGAACCACATCATTTGCATATCTGTACGGTTTTTGTCCGATTTCAAGGACATTTGACACATCATTTTTCATATCTGTACGGTTTTTGTCAAATATCTCGGAAACGGAAGCTCGTACAGCAAATTTATCTGCATAGGGGACTGCTAACTGTAGAATTTGATGAGGAATCGAATGAGCCCATCTGCGAGGCTCTACGACTTTCGATTCAAAAGTTATAGCCTTTTGAGCCTGTGAGTTGCCATCACTGCTAGTCCTCTAATCAACCAGTATCAACACATCATTTATATGACAACTTGGTTAAACAAAGCTCAGAGAGCAATATGTACTCTATTCTGTCTTCAATTGGGGGTGTTTTTGTCAAAGAATGAATACAGAATAATTGTAGAAAATTCTTACTCTAAAGTTTATCCCCATTATGGACTTACTTGTTTTCTCTAAGTCAGTGTGTCAGATCCAGAAGTCACTAGCTACTCTGATGAGATGGAATGGATCACTGACTGTTTAAGTGTCTGCGTCAGCAACGTCTACTATGACATCATAAAAGCAATGGGAGATGTAACGTGGCGAGGCGCCCTCTAGTGGTTTTGATAAGTTAACATGATACGGTTTTTGTCAAATATCTCGGAAACGGAAGCTCATACAGCAAATTTATCTGCATAGGGGACTGCTAACTGTAGAATTTGATGAGGAATCGAATGAGCCCATCTGCGAGGCTCTACGACTTTCGATTCAAAAGTTATAGCCGTTTGAACCACATCATTTTCATATCTGTACGGTTTTTGTCCGATTTCAAGGACATTTGACACATCATTTTTCATATCTGTACGGTTTTTGTCAAATATCTCGGAAACGGAAGCTCGTACAGCAAATTTATCTGCATAGGGGACTGCTAACTGTAGAATTTGATGAGGAATCGAATGAGCCCATCTGCGTGGCTCTACGACTTTCGATTCAAAAGTTATAGCCGTTTGAGCCACATCATTTTTCATATCTGTTTGGTTTTTGTCAAATATCTCGGAAACGGAAGCTCGTACAGCAAATTTATCTGCATAGGGGACTGCTAACTGTAGAATTTGATGAGGAATCGAATGAGCCCATCTGCGAGGCTCTACGACTTTCGATTCAAAAGTTATAGCCGTTTGAACCACATCATTTTCATATCTGTACGGTTTTTGTCCGATTTCAAGGACATTTGACACATCATTTTTCATATCTGTACGGTTTTTGTCAAATATCTCGGAAACGGAAGCTCGTACAGCAAATTTATCTGCATAAGGGACTGCTAACTGTAGAATTTGATGAGGAATCGAATGAGCCCATCTGCGAGGCTCTACGACTTTCGATTCAAAAGTTATAGCCTTTTGAGCCTGTGAGTTGCCATCACTGCTAGTCCTCTAATCAACCAGTATCAACACATCATTTATATGACAACTTGGTTAAACAAAGCTCAGAGAGCAATATGTACTCTATTCTGTATTCAATTGGGGGTGTTTTTGTCAAAGAATGAATACAGAATAATTGTAGAAAATTCTTACTCTAAAGTTTATCCCCATTATGGACTTACTTGTTTTCTCTAAGTCAGTGTGTCAGATCCAGAAGTCACTAGCTACTCTGATGAGATGGAATGGATCACTGACTGTTTAAGTGTCTGCGTCAGCAACGTCTACTATGACATCATAAAAGCAATGGGAGATGTAACGTGGCGAGGCGCCCTCTAGTGGTTTTGATAAGTTAACATGATACGGTTTTTGTCAAATATCTCGGAAACGGAAGCTCGTACAGCAAATTTATCTGCATAGGGGACTGCTAACTGTAGAATTTGATGAGGAATCGAATGAGCCCATCTGCGAGGCTCTACGACTTTCGATTCAAAAGTTATAGCCGTTTGAACCACATCATTTTCATATCTGTACGGTTTTTGTCCGATTTCAAGGACATTTGACACATCATTTTTCATATCTGTACGGTTTTTGTCAAATATCTCGGAAACGGAAGCTCGTACAGCAAATTTATCTGCATAGGGGACTGCTAACTGTAGAATTTGATGAGGAATCGAATGAGCCCATCTGCGAGGCTCTACGACTTTCGATTCAAAAGTTATAGCCTTTTGAGCCTGTGAGTTGCCATCACTGCTAGTCCTCTAATCAACCAGTATCAACACATCATTTATATGACAACTTGGTTAAACAAAGCTCAGAGAGCAATATGTACTCTATTCTGTCTTCAATTGGGGGTGTTTTTGTCAAAGAATGAATACAGAATAATTGTAGAAAATTCTTACTCTAAAGTTTATCCCCATTATGGACTTACTTGTTTTCTCTAAGTCAGTGTGTCAGATCCAGAAGTCACTAGCTACTCTGATGAGGTGGAATGGATCACTGACTGTTTAAGTGTCTGCGTCAGCAACGTCTACTATGACATCATAAAAGCAATGGGAGATGTAACGTGGCGAGGCGCCCTCTAGTGGTTTTGATAAGTTAACATGATACGGTTTTTGTCAAATATCTCGGAAACGGAAGCTCGTACAGCAAATTTATCTGCGTAGGGGACTGCTAACTGTAGAATTTGATGAGGAATCGAATGAGCCCCTCTGCGAGGCTCTACGACTTTCGATTCAAAAGTTATAGCCGTTTGAACCACATCATTTGCATATCTGTACGGTTTTTGTCCGATTTCAAGGACATTTGACACATCATTTTTCATATCTGTACGGTTTTTGTCAAATATCTCGGAAACGGAAGCTCGTACAGCAAATTTATCTGCATAGGGGACTGCTAACTGTAGAATTTGATGAGGAATCGAATGAGCCCATCTGCGAGGCTCTACGACTTTCGATTCAAAAGTTATAGCCTTTTGAGCCTGTGAGTTGCCATCACTGCTAGTCCTCTAATCAACCAGTATCAACACATCATTTATATGACAACTTGGTTAAACAAAGCTCAGAGAGCAATATGTACTCTATTCTGTCTTCAATTGGGGGTGTTTTTGTCAAAGAATGAATACAGAATAATTGTAGAAAATTCTTACTCTAAAGTTTATCCCCATTATGGACTTACTTGTTTTCTCTAAGTCAGTGTGTCAGATCCAGAAGTCACTAGCTACTCTGATGAGATGGAATGGATCACTGACTGTTTAAGTGTCTGCGTCAGCAACGTCTACTATGACATCATAAAAGCAATGGGAGATGTAACGTGGCGAGGCGCCCTCTAGTGGTTTTGATAAGTTAACATGATACGATTTTTGTCAAATATCTCGGAAACGGAAGCTCGTACAGCAAATTTATCTGCGTAGGGGACTGCTAACTGTAGAATTTGATGAGGAATCGAATGAGCCCCTCTGCGAGGCTCTACGACTTTCGATTCAAAAGTTATAGCCGTTTGAACCACATCATTTTCATATCTGTACGGTTTTTGTCCGATTTCAAGGACATTTGACACATCATTTTTCATATCTGTACGGTTTTTGTCAAATATCTCGGAAACGGAAGCTCGTACAGCAAATTTACCTGTATAGGGGACTGCTAACTGTAGAATTTGATGAGGAATCGAATGAGCCCCTCTGCGAGGCTCTACGACTTTCGATTCAAAAGTTATAGCCGTTTGAACCACATCATTTTCATATCTGTACGGTTTTTGTCCGATTTCAAGGACATTTGACACATCATTTTTCATATCTGTACGGTTTTTGTCAAATATCTCGGAAACGGAAGCTCGTACAGCAAATTTATCTGCATAGGGGACTGCTAACTGTAGAATTTGATGAGGAATCGAATGAGCCCATCTGCGTGGCTCTACGACTTTCGATTCAAAAGTTATAGCCGTTTGAGCCACATCATTTTTCATATCTGTTTGGTTTTTGTCAAATATCTCGGAAACGGAAGCTCGTACAGCAAATTTATCTGCATAGGGGACTGCTAACTGTAGAATTTGATGAGGAATCGAATGAGCCCATCTGCGAGGCTCTACGACTTTCGATTCAAAAGTTATAGCCGTTTGAACCACATCATTTTCATATCTGTACGGTTTTTGTCCGATTTCAAGGACATTTGACACATCATTTTTCATATCTGTACGGTTTTTGTCAAATATCTCGGAAACGGAAGCTCGTACAGCAAATTTATCTGCATAAGGGACTGCTAACTGTAGAATTTGATGAGGAATCGAATGAGCCCATCTGCGAGGCTCTACGACTTTCGATTCAAAAGTTATAGCCTTTTGAGCCTGTGAGTTGCCATCACTGCTAGTCCTCTAATCAACCAGTATCAACACATCATTTATATGACAACTTGGTTAAACAAAGCTCAGAGAGCAATATGTACTCTATTCTGTATTCAATTGGGGGTGTTTTTGTCAAAGAATGAATACAGAATAATTGTAGAAAATTCTTACTCTAAAGTTTATCCCCATTATGGACTTACTTGTTTTCTCTAAGTCAGTGTGTCAGATCCAGAAGTCACTAGCTACTCTGATGAGATGGAATGGATCACTGACTGTTTAAGTGTCTGCGTCAGCAACGTCTACTATGACATCATAAAAGCAATGGGAGATGTAACGTGGCGAGGCGCCCTCTAGTGGTTTTGATAAGTTAACATGATACGGTTTTTGTCAAATATCTCGGAAACGGAAGCTCGTACAGCAAATTTATCTGCATAGGGGACTGCTAACTGTAGAATTTGATGAGGAATCGAATGAGCCCATCTGCGAGGCTCTACGACTTTCGATTCAAAAGTTATAGCCGTTTGAACCACATCATTTTCATATCTGTACGGTTTTTGTCCGATTTCAAGGACATTTGACACATCATTTTTCATATCTGTACGGTTTTTGTCAAATATCTCGGAAACGGAAGCTCGTACAGCAAATTTATCTGCATAGGGGACTGCTAACTGTAGAATTTGATGAGGAATCGAATGAGCCCATCTGCGAGGCTCTACGACTTTCGATTCAAAAGTTATAGCCTTTTGAGCCTGTGAGTTGCCATCACTGCTAGTCCTCTAATCAACCAGTATCAACACATCATTTATATGACAACTTGGTTAAACAAAGCTCAGAGAGCAATATGTACTCTATTCTGTCTTCAATTGGGGGTGTTTTTGTCAAAGAATGAATACAGAATAATTGTAGAAAATTCTTACTCTAAAGTTTATCCCCATTATGGACTTACTTGTTTTCTCTAAGTCAGTGTGTCAGATCCAGAAGTCACTAGCTACTCTGATGAGGTGGAATGGATCACTGACTGTTTAAGTGTCTGCGTCAGCAACGTCTACTATGACATCATAAAAGCAATGGGAGATGTAACGTGGCGAGGCGCCCTCTAGTGGTTTTGATAAGTTAACATGATACGATTTTTGTCAAATATCTCGGAAACGGAAGCTCGTACAGCAAATTTATCTGCGTAGGGGACTGCTAACTGTAGAATTTGATGAGGAATCGAATGAGCCCCTCTGCGAGGCTCTACGACTTTCGATTCAAAAGTTATAGCCGTTTGAACCACATCATTTGCATATCTGTACGGTTTTTGTCCGATTTCAAGGACATTTGACACATCATTTTTCATATCTGTACGGTTTTTGTCAAATATCTCGGAAACGGAAGCTCGTACAGCAAATTTATCTGCATAGGGGACTGCTAACTGTAGAATTTGATGAGGAATCGAATGAGCCCATCTGCGAGGCTCTACGACTTTCGATTCAAAAGTTATAGCCTTTTGAGCCTGTGAGTTGCCATCACTGCTAGTCCTCTAATCAACCAGTATCAACACATCATTTATATGACAACTTGGTTAAACAAAGCTCAGAGAGCAATATGTACTCTATTCTGTCTTCAATTGGGGGTGTTTTTGTCAAAGAATGAATACAGAATAATTGTAGAAAATTCTTACTCTAAAGTTTATCCCCATTATGGACTTACTTGTTTTCTCTAAGTCAGTGTGTCAGATCCAGAAGTCACTAGCTACTCTGATGAGATGGAATGGATCACTGACTGTTTAAGTGTCTGCGTCAGCAACGTCTACTATGACATCATAAAAGCAATGGGAGATGTAACGTGGCGAGGCGCCCTCTAGTGGTTTTGATAAGTTAACATGATACGATTTTTGTCAAATATCTCGGAAACGGAAGCTCGTACAGCAAATTTATCTGCGTAGGGGACTGCTAACTGTAGAATTTGATGAGGAATCGAATGAGCCCCTCTGCGAGGCTCTACGACTTTCGATTCAAAAGTTATAGCCGTTTGAACCACATCATTTGCATATCTGTACGGTTTTTGTCCGATTTCAAGGACATTTGACACATCATTTTTCATATCTGTACGGTTTTTGTCAAATATCTCGGAAACGGAAGCTCGTACAGCAAATTTACCTGTATAGGGGACTGCTAACTGTAGAATTTGATGAGGAATCGAATGAGCCCCTCTGCGAGGCTCTACGACTTTCGATTCAAAAGTTATAGCCGTTTGAACCACATCATTTTCATATCTGTACGGTTTTTGTCCGATTTCAAGGACATTTGACACATCATTTTTCATATCTGTACGGTTTTTGTCAAATATCTCGGAAACGGAAGCTCGTACAGCAAATTTATCTGCATAGGGGACTGCTAACTGTAGAATTTGATGAGGAATCGAATGAGCCCATCTGCGAGGCTCTACGACTTTCGATTCAAAAGTTATAGCCTTTTGAGCCTGTGAGTTGCCATCACTGCTAGTCCTCTAATCAACCAGTATCAACACATCATTTATATGACAACTTGGTTAAACAAAGCTCAGAGAGCAATATGTACTCTATTCTGTCTTCAATTGGGGGTGTTTTTGTCAAAGAATGAATACAGAATAATTGTAGAAAATTCTTACTCTAAAGTTTATCCCCATTATGGACTTACTTGTTTTCTCTAAGTCAGTGTGTCAGATCCAGAAGTCACTAGCTACTCTGATGAGGTGGAATGGATCACTGACTGTTTAAGTGTCTGCGTCAGCAAAGTCTACTATGACATCATAAAAGCAATGGGAGATGTAACGTGGCGAGGCGCCCTCTAGTGGTTTTGATAAGTTAACATGATACGGTTTTTGTCAAATATCTCGGAAACGGAAGCTCGTACAGCAAATTTATCTGCATAGGGGACTGCTAACTGTAGAATTTGATGAGGAATCAAATGAGCCCATCTGCGAGGCTCTACGACTTTCGATTCAAAAGTTATAGCCGTTTGAACCACATCATTTTCATATCTGTACGGTTTTTGTCCGATTTCAAGGACATTTGACACATCATTTTTCATATCTGTACGGTTTTTGTCAAATATCTCGGAAACGGAAGCTCGTACAGCAAATTTATCTGCATAGGGGACTGCTAACTGTAGAATTTGATGAGGAATCGAATGGGCCCATCTGCGAGGCTCTACGACTTTCGATTCAAAAGTTATAGCCTTTTGAGCCTGTGAGTTGCCATCACTGCTAGTCCTCTAATCAACCAGTATCAACACATCATTTATATGACAACTTGGTTAAACAAAGCTCAGAGAGCAATATGTACTCTATTCTGTCTTCAATTGGGGGTGTTTTTGTCAAAGAATGAATACAGAATAATTGTAGAAAATTCTTACTCTAAAGTTTATCCCCATTATGGACTTACTTGTTTTCTCTAAGTCAGTGTGTCAGATCCAGAAGTCACTAGCTACTCTGATGAGGTGGAATGGATCACTGACTGTTTAAGTGTCTGCGTCAGCAACGTCTACTATGACATCATAAAAGCAATGGGAGATGTAACGTGGCGAGGCGCCCTCTAGTGGTTTTGATAAGTTAACATGATACGGTTTTTGTCAAATATCTCGGAAACGGAAGCTCGTACAGCAAATTTACCTGCATAGGGGACTGCTAACTGTAGAATTTGATGAGGAATCGAATGAGCCCATCTGCGAGGCTCTACGACTTTCGATTCAAAAGTTATAGCCGTTTGAACCACATCATTTTCATATCTGTACGGTTTTTGTCCGATTTCAAGGACATTTGACACATCATTTTTCATATCTGTACGGTTTTTGTCAAATATCTCGGAAACGGAAGCTCGTACAGCAAATTTATCTGCATAGGGGACTGCTAACTGTAGAATTTGATGAGGAATCGAATGAGCCCATCTGCGTGGCTCTACGACTTTCGATTCAAAAGTTATAGCCGTTTGAGCCACATCATTTTTCATATCTGTTTGGTTTTTGTCAAATATCTCGGAAACGGAAGCTCGTACAGCAAATTTATCTGCATAGGGGACTGCTAACTGTAGAATTTGATGAGGAATCGAATGAGCCCATCTGCGAGGCTCTACGACTTTCGATTCAAAAGTTATAGCCTTTTGAGCCTGTGAGTTGCCATCACTGCTAGTCCTCTAATCAACCAGTATCAACACATCATTTATATGACAACTTGGTTAAACAAAGCTCAGAGAGCAATATGTACTCTATTCTGTCTTCAATTGGGGGTGTTTTTGTCAAAGAATGAATACAGAATAATTGTAGAAAATTCTTACTCTAAAGTTTATCCCCATTATGGACTTACTTGTTTTCTCTAAGTCAGTGTGTCAGATCCAGAAGTCACTAGCTACTCTGATGAGGTGGAATGGATCACTGACTGTTTAAGTGTCTGCGTCAGCAACGTCTACTATGACATCATAAAAGCAATGGGAGATGTAACGTGGCGAGGCGCCCTCTAGTGGTTTTGATAAGTTAACATGATACGATTTTTGTCAAATATCTCGGAAACGGAAGCTCGTACAGCAAATTTATCTGCGTAGGGGACTGCTAACTGTAGAATTTGATGAGGAATCGAATGAGCCCCTCTGCGAGGCTCTACGACTTTCGATTCAAAAGTTATAGCCGTTTGAACCACATCATTTGCATATCTGTACGGTTTTTGTCCGATTTCAAGGACATTTGACACATCATTTTTCATATCTGTACGGTTTTTGTCAAATATTTCGGAAACGGAAGCTCGTACAGCAAATTTATCTGCATAGGGGACTGCTAACTGTAGAATTTGATGAGGAATCGAATGAGCCCATCTGCGAGGCTCTACGACTTTCGATTCAAAAGTTATAGCCTTTTGAGCCTGTGAGTTGCCATCACTGCTAGTCCTCTAATCAACCAGTATCAACACATCATTTATATGACAACTTGGTTAAACAAAGCTCAGAGAGCAATATGTACTCTATTCTGTCTTCAATTGGGGGTGTTTTTGTCAAAGAATGAATACAGAATAATTGTAGAAAATTCTTACTCTAAAGTTTATCCCCATTATGGACTTACTTGTTTTCTCTAAGTCAGTGTGTCAGATCCAGAAGTCACTAGCTACTCTGATGAGATGGAATGGATCACTGACTGTTTAAGTGTCTGCGTCAGCAAAGTCTACTATGACATCATAAAAGCAATGGGAGATGTAACGTGGCGAGGCGCCCTCTAGTGGTTTTGATAAGTTAACATGATACGGTTTTTGTCAAATATCTCGGAAACGGAAGCTCATACAGCAAATTTATCTGCATAGGGGACTGCTAACTGTAGAATTTGATGAGGAATCGAATGAGCCCATCTGCGAGGCTCTACGACTTTCGATTCAAAAGTTATAGCCGTTTGAACCACATCATTTTCATATCTGTACGGTTTTTGTCCGATTTCAAGGACATTTGACACATCATTTTTCATATCTGTACGGTTTTTGTCAAATATCTCGGAAACGGAAGCTCGTACAGCAAATTTATCTGCATAGGGGACTGCTAACTGTAGAATTTGATGAGGAATCGAATGAGCCCATCTGCGAGGCTCTACGACTTTCGATTCAAAAGTTATAGCCTTTTGAGCCTGTGAGTTGCCATCACTGCTAGTCCTCTAATCAACCAGTATCAACACATCATTTATATGACAACTTGGTTAAACAAAGCTCAGAGAGCAATATGTACTCTATTCTGTCTTCAATTGGGGGTGTTTTTGTCAAAGAATGAATACAGAATAATTGTAGAAAATTCTTACTCTAAAGTTTATCCCCATTATGGACTTACTTGTTTTCTCTAAGTCAGTGTGTCAGATCCAGAAGTCACTAGCTACTCTGATGAGATGGAATGGATCACTGACTGTTTAAGTGTCTGCGTCAGCAACGTCTACTATGACATCATAAAAGCAATGGGAGATGTAACGTGGCGAGGCGCCCTCTAGTGGTTTTGATAAGTTAACATGATACGGTTTTTGTCAAATATCTCGGAAACGGAAGCTCGTACAGCAAATTTATCTGCGTAGGGGACTGCTGACTGTAGAATTTGAGGAGGAATCGAATGAGCCCATCTGCGAGGCTCTACGACTTTCGATTCAAAAGTTATAGCCTTTTGAGCCTGTGAGTTGCCATCACTGCTAGTCCTCTAATCAACCAGTATCAACACATCATTTATATGACAACTTGGTTAAACAAAGCTCAGAGAGCAATATGTACTCTATTCTGTCTTCAATTGGGGGTGTTTTTGTCAAAGAATGAATACAGAATAATTGTAGAAAATTCTTACTCTAAAGTTTATCCCCATTATGGACTTACTTGTTTTCTCTAAGTCAGTGTGTCAGATCCAGAAGTCACTAGCTACTCTGATGAGGTGGAATGGATCACTGACTGTTTAAGTGTCTGCGTCAGCAACGTCTACTATGACATCATAAAAGCAATGGGAGATGTAACGTGGCGAGGCGCCCTCTAGTGGTTTTGATAAGTTAACATGATACGGTTTTTGTCAAATATCTCGGAAACGGAAGCTCGTACAGCAAATGTATCTGCATAGGGGACTGCTAACTGTAGAATTTGATGAGGAATCGAATGAGCCCATCTGCGAGGCTCTACGACTTTCGATTCAAAAGTTATAGCCGTTTGAACCACATCATTTTCATATCTGTACGGTTTTTGTCCGATTTCAAGGACATTTGACACATCATTTTTCATATCTGTACGGTTTTTGTCAAATATCTCGGAAACGGAAGCTCGTACAGCAAATTTATCTGCATAGGGGACTGCTAACTGTAGAATTTGATGAGGAATCGAATGAGCCCATCTGCGAGGCTCTACGACTTTCGATTCAAAAGTTATAGCCTTTTGAGCCTGTGAGTTGCCATCACTGCTAGTCCTCTAATCAACCAGTATCAACACATCATTTATATGACAACTTGGTTAAACAAAGCTCAGAGAGCAATATGTACTCTATTCTGTCTTCAATTGGGGGTGTTTTTGTCAAAGAATGAATACAGAATAATTGTAGAAAATTCTTACTCTAAAGTTTATCCCCATTATGGACTTACTTGTTTTCTCTAAGTCAGTGTGTCAGATCCAGAAGTCACTAGCTACTCTGATGAGATGGAATGGATCACTGACTGTTTAAGTGTCTGCGTCAGCAACGTCTACTATGACATCATAAAAGCAATGGGAGATGTAACGTGGCGAGGCGCCCTCTAGTGGTTTTGATAAGTTAACATGATACGGTTTTTGTCAAATATCTCGGAAACGGAAGCTCGTACAGCAAATTTATCTGCATAGGGGACTGCTAACTGTAGAATTTGATGAGGAATCGAATGAGCCCATCTGCGAGGCTCTACGACTTTCGATTCAAAAGTTATAGCCGTTTGAACCACATCATTTTCATATCTGTACGGTTTTTGTCCGATTTCAAGGACATTTGACACATCATTTTTCATATCTGTACGGTTTTTGTCAAATATCTCGGAAACGGAAGCTCGTACAGCAAATTGATCTGCATAGGGGACTGCTAACTGTAGAATTTGATGAGGAATCGAATGAGCCCATCTGCGAGGCTCTACGACTTTCGATTCAAAAGTTATAGCCTTTTGAGCCTGTGAGTTGCCATCACTGCTAGTCCTCTAATCAACCAGTATCAACACATCATTTATATGACAACTTGTTTAAACAAAGCTCAGAGAGCAATATGTACTCTATTCTGTCTTCAATTGGGGGTGTTTTTGTCAAAGAATGAATACAGAATAATTGTAGAAAATTCTTACTCTAAAGTTTATCCCCATTATGGACTTACTTGTTTTCTCTAAGTCAGTGTGTCAGATCCAAAAGTCACTAGCTACTCTGATGAGATGGAATGGATCACTGACTGTTTAAGTGTCTGCGTCAGCAACGTCTACTATGACATCATAAAAGCAATGGGAGATGTAACGTGGCGAGGCGCCCTCTAGTGGTTTTGATAAGTTAACATGATACGGTTTTTGTCAAATATCTCGGAAACGGAAGCTCGTACAGCAAATTGATCTGCATAGGGGACTGCTAACTGTAGAATTTGATGAGGAATCGAATGAGCCCATCTGCGAGGCTCTACGACTTTCGATTCAAAAGTTATAGCCTTTTGAGCCTGTGAGTTGCCATCACTGCTAGTCCTCTAATCAACCAGTATCAACACATCATTTATATGACAACTTGGTTAAACAAAGCTCAGAGAGCAATATGTACTCTATTCTGTCTTCAATTGGGGGTGTTTTTGTCAAAGAATGAATACAGAATAATTGTAGAAAATTCTTACTCTAAAGTTTATCCCCATTATGGACTTACTTGTTTTCTCTAAGTCAGTGTGTCAGATCCAGAAGTCACTAGCTACTCTGATGAGATGGAATGGATCACTGACTGTTTAAGTGTCTGCGTCAGCAACGTCTACTATGACATCATAAAAGCAATGGGAGATGTAACGTGGCGAGGCGCCCTCTAGTGGTTTTGATAAGTTAACATGATACGGTTTTTGTCAAATATCTCGGAAACGGAAGCTCGTACAGCAAATTTATCTGCATAGGGGACTGCTAACTGTAGAATTTGATGAGGAATCGAATGAGCCCCTCTGCGAGGCTCTACGACTTTCGATTCAAAAGTTATAGCCGTTTGAACCACATCATTTTCATATCTGTACGGTTTTTGTCCGATTTCAAGGACATTTGACACATCATTTTTCATATCTGTACGGTTTTTGTGAAATATCTCGGAAACGGAAGCTCGTACAGCAAATTTATCTGCATAGGGGACTGCTAACTGTAGAATTTGATGAGGAATCGAATGAGCCCATCTGCGAGGCTCTACGACTTTCGATTCAAAAGTTATAGCCGTTTGAACCACATCATTTTCATATCTGTACGGTTTTTGTCCGATTTCAAGGACATTTGACACATCATTTTTCATATCTGTACGGTTTTTGTCAAATATCTCGGAAACGGAAGCTCATACAGCAAATTTATCTGCATAGGGGACTGCTAACTGTAGAATTTGATGAGGAATCGAATGAGCCCATCTGCGAGGCTCTACGACTTTCGATTCAAAAGTTATAGCCGTTTGAACCACATCATTTTCATATCTGTACGGTTTTTGTCCGATTTCAAGGACATTTGACACATCATTTTTCATATCTGTACGGTTTTTGTCAAATATCTCGGAAACGGAAGCTCGTACAGCAAATTTATCTGCGTAGGGGACTGCTAACTGTAGAATTTGATGAGGAATCGAATGAGCCCATCTGCGTGGCTCTACGACTTTCGATTCAAAAGTTATAGCCGTTTGAGCCACATCATTTTTCATATCTGTACGGTTTTTGTCAAATATCTCGGAAACGGAAGCTCGTACAGCAAATTTATCTGCATAGGGGACTGCTAACTGTAGAATTTGATGAGGAATCGAATGAGCCCCTCTGCGAGGCTCTACGACTTTCGATTCAAAAGTTATAGCCGTTTGAACCACATCATTTTCATATCTGTACGGTTTTTGTCCGATTTCAAGGACATTTGACACATCATTTTTCATATCTGTACGGTTTTTGTCAAATATCTCGGAAAAGGAAGCTCGTACAGCAAATTTACCTGCATAGGGGACTGCTAACTGTAGAATTTGATGAGGAATCGAATGAGCCCATCTGCGAGGCTCTACGACTTTCGATTCAAAAGTTATAGCCTTTTGAGCCTGTGAGTTGCCATCACTGCTAGTCCTCTAATCAACCAGTATCAACACATCATTTATATGACAACTTGGTTAAACAAAGCTCAGAGAGCAATATGTACTCTATTCTGTCTTCAATTGGGGGTGTTTTTGTCAAAGAATGAATACAGAATAATTGTAGAAAATTCTTACTCTAAAGTTTATCCCCATTATGGACTTACTTGTTTTCTCTAAGTCAGTGTGTCAGATCCAGAAGTCACTAGCTACTCTGATGAGATGGAATGGATCACTGACTGTTTAAGTGTCTGCGTCAGCAACGTCTACTATGACATCATAAAAGCAATGGGAGATGTAACGTGGCGAGGCGCCCTCTAGTGGTTTTGATAAGTTAACATGATACGGTTTTTGTCAAATATCTCGGAAACGGAAGCTCGTACAGCAAATTTATCTGCGTAGGGGACTGCTAACTGTAGAATTTGATGAGGAATCGAATGAGCCCCTCTGCGAGGCTCTACGACTTTCGATTCAAAAGTTATAGCCGTTTGAACCACATCATTTGCATATCTGTACGGTTTTTGTCCGATTTCAAGGACATTTGACACATCATTTTTCATATCTGTACGGTTTTTGTCAAATATCTCGGAAACGGAAGCTCGTACAGCAAATTGATCTGCATAGGGGACTGCTAACTGTAGAATTTGATGAGGAATCGAATGAGCCCATCTGCGAGGCTCTACGACTTTCGATTCAAAAGTTATAGCCTTTTGAGCCTGTGAGTTGCCATCACTGCTAGTCCTCTAATCAACCAGTATCAACACATCATTTATATGACAACTTGTTTAAACAAAGCTCAGAGAGCAATATGTACTCTATTCTGTCTTCAATTGGGGGTGTTTTTGTCAAAGAATGAATACAGAATAATTGTAGAAAATTCTTACTCTAAATTTTATCCCCATTATGGACTTACTTGTTTTCTCTAAGTCAGTGTGTCAGATCCAGAAGTCACTAGCTACTCTGATGAGATGGAATGGATCACTGACTGTTTAAGTGTCTGCGTCAGCAACGTCTACTATGACATCATAAAAGCAATGGGAGATGTAACGTGGCGAGGCGCCCTCTAGTGGTTTTGATAAGTTAACATGATACGGTTTTTGTCAAATATCTCGGAAACGGAAGCTCGTACAGCAAATTTATCTGCATAGGGGACTGCTAACTGTAGAATTTGATGAGGAATCGAATGAGCCCATCTGCGAGGCTCTACGACTTTCGATTCAAAAGTTATAGCCTTTTGAGCCTGTGAGTTGCCATCACTGCTAGTCCTCTAATCAACCAGTATCAACACATCATTTATATGACAACTTGGTTAAACAAAGCTCAGAGAGCAATATGTACTCTATTCTGTCTTCAATTGGGGGTGTTTTTGTCAAAGAATGAATACAGAATAATTGTAGAAAATTCTTACTCTAAAGTTTATCCCCATTATGGACTTACTTGTTTTCTCTAAGTCAGTGTGTCAGATCCAAAAGTCACTAGCTACTCTGATGAGATGGAATGGATCACTGACTGTTTAAGTGTCTGCGTCAGCAACGTCTACTATGACATCATAAAAGCAATGGGAGATGTAACGTGGCGAGGCGCCCTCTAGTGGTTTTGATAAGTTAACATGATACGGTTTTTGTCAAATATCTCGGAAACGGAAGCTCGTACAGCAAATTGATCTGCATAGGGGACTGCTAACTGTAGAATTTGATGAGGAATCGAATGAGCCCATCTGCGAGGCTCTACGACTTTCGATTCAAAAGTTATAGCCTTTTGAGCCTGTGAGTTGCCATCACTGCTAGTCCTCTAATCAACCAGTATCAACACATCATTTATATGACAACTTGGTTAAACAAAGCTCAGAGAGCAATATGTACTCTATTCTGTCTTCAATTGGGGGTGTTTTTGTCAAAGAATGAATACAGAATAATTGTAGAAAATTCTTACTCTAAAGTTTATCCCCATTATGGACTTACTTGTTTTCTCTAAGTCAGTGTGTCAGATCCAGAAGTCACTAGCTACTCTGATGAGATGGAATGGATCACTGACTGTTTAAGTGTCTGCGTCAGCAACGTCTACTATGACATCATAAAAGCAATGGGAGATGTAACGTGGCGAGGCGCCCTCTAGTGGTTTTGATAAGTTAACATGATACGGTTTTTGTCAAATATCTCGGAAACGGAAGCTCGTACAGCAAATTTATCTGCATAGGGGACTGCTAACTGTAGAATTTGATGAGGAATCGAATGAGCCCCTCTGCGAGGCTCTACGACTTTCGATTCAAAAGTTATAGCCGTTTGAACCACATCATTTTCATATCTGTACGGTTTTTGTCCGATTTCAAGGACATTTGACACATCATTTTTCATATCTGTACGTTTTTTGTGAAATATCTCGGAAACGGAAGCTCGTACAGCAAATTTATCTGCATAGGGGACTGCTAACTGTAGAATTTGATGAGGAATCGAATGAGCCCATCTGCGAGGCTCTACGACTTTCGATTCAAAAGTTATAGCCGTTTGAACCACATCATTTTCATATCTGTACGGTTTTTGTCCGATTTCAAGGACATTTGACACATCATTTTTCATATCTGTACGGTTTTTGTCAAATATCTCGGAAACGGAAGCTCATACAGCAAATTTATCTGCATAGGGGACTGCTAACTGTAGAATTTGATGAGGAATCGAATGAGCCCATCTGCGAGGCTCTACGACTTTCGATTCAAAAGTTATAGCCGTTTGAACCACATCATTTTCATATCTGTACGGTTTTTGTCCGATTTCAAGGACATTTGACACATCATTTTTCATATCTGTACGGTTTTTGTCAAATATCTCGGAAACGGAAGCTCGTACAGCAAATTTATCTGCGTAGGGGACTGCTAACTGTAGAATTTGATGAGGAATCGAATGAGCCCATCTGCGTGGCTCTACGACTTTCGATTCAAAAGTTATAGCCGTTTGAGCCACATCATTTTTCATATCTGTACGGTTTTTGTCAAATATCTCGGAAACGGAAGCTCGTACAGCAAATTTATCTGCATAGGGGACTGCTAACTGTAGAATTTGATGAGGAATCGAATGAGCCCCTCTGCGAGGCTCTACGACTTTCGATTCAAAAGTTATAGCCGTTTGAACCACATCATTTTCATATCTGTACGGTTTTTGTCCGATTTCAAGGACATTTGACACATCATTTTTCATATCTGTACGGTTTTTGTCAAATATCTCGGAAAAGGAAGCTCGTACAGCAAATTTACCTGCATAGGGGACTGCTAACTGTAGAATTTGATGAGGAATCGAATGAGCCCATCTGCGAGGCTCTACGACTTTCGATTCAAAAGTTATAGCCTTTTGAGCCTGTGAGTTGCCATCACTGCTAGTCCTCTAATCAACCAGTATCAACACATCATTTATATGACAACTTGGTTAAACAAAGCTCAGAGAGCAATATGTACTCTATTCTGTCTTCAATTGGGGGTGTTTTTGTCAAAGAATGAATACAGAATAATTGTAGAAAATTCTTACTCTAAAGTTTATCCCCATTATGGACTTACTTGTTTTCTCTAAGTCAGTGTGTCAGATCCAGAAGTCACTAGCTACTCTGATGAGATGGAATGGATCACTGACTGTTTAAGTGTCTGCGTCAGCAACGTCTACTATGACATCATAAAAGCAATGGGAGATGTAACGTGGCGAGGCGCCCTCTAGTGGTTTTGATAAGTTAACATGATACGGTTTTTGTCAAATATCTCGGAAACGGAAGCTCGTACAGCAAATTTATCTGCGTAGGGGACTGCTAACTGTAGAATTTGATGAGGAATCGAATGAGCCCCTCTGCGAGGCTCTACGACTTTCGATTCAAAAGTTATAGCCGTTTGAACCACATCATTTGCATATCTGTACGGTTTTTGTCCGATTTCAAGGACATTTGACACATCATTTTTCATATCTGTACGGTTTTTGTCAAATATCTCGGAAACGGAAGCTCGTACAGCAAATTGATCTGCATAGGGGACTGCTAACTGTAGAATTTGATGAGGAATCGAATGAGCCCATCTGCGAGGCTCTACGACTTTCGATTCAAAAGTTATAGCCTTTTGAGCCTGTGAGTTGCCATCACTGCTAGTCCTCTAATCAACCAGTATCAACACATCATTTATATGACAACTTGTTTAAACAAAGCTCAGAGAGCAATATGTACTCTATTCTGTCTTCAATTGGGGGTGTTTTTGTCAAAGAATGAATACAGAATAATTGTAGAAAATTCTTACTCTAAATTTTATCCCCATTATGGACTTACTTGTTTTCTCTAAGTCAGTGTGTCAGATCCAGAAGTCACTAGCTACTCTGATGAGATGGAATGGATCACTGACTGTTTAAGTGTCTGCGTCAGCAACGTCTACTATGACATCATAAAAGCAATGGGAGATGTAACGTGGCGAGGCGCCCTCTAGTGGTTTTGATAAGTTAACATGATACGGTTTTTGTCAAATATCTCGGAAACGGAAGCTCGTACAGCAAATTTATCTGCATAGGGGACTGCTAACTGTAGAATTTGATGAGGAATCGAATGAGCCCATCTGCGAGGCTCTACGACTTTCGATTCAAAAGTTATAGCCTTTTGAGCCTGTGAGTTGCCATCACTGCTAGTCCTCTAATCAACCAGTATCAACACATCATTTATATGACAACTTGGTTAAACAAAGCTCAGAGAGCAATATGTACTCTATTCTGTCTTCAATTGGGGGTGTTTTTGTCAAAGAATGAATACAGAATAATTGTAGAAAATTCTTACTCTAAAGTTTATCCCCATTATGGACTTACTTGTTTTCTCTAAGTCAGTGTGTCAGATCCAGAAGTCCCTAGCTACTCTGATGAGGTGGAATGGATCACTGACTGTTTAAGTGTCTGCGTCAGCAACGTCTACTATGACATCATAAAAGCAATGGGAGATGTAACGTGGCGAGGCGCCCTCTAGTGGTTTTGATAAGTTAACATGATACGGTTTTTGTAAAATATCTCGGAAACGGAAGCTCTTACAGCAAATTTATCTGCATAGGGGACTGCTAACTGTAGAATTTGATGAGGAATCGAATGAGCCCATCTGCGAGGCTCTACGACTTTCGATTCAAAAGTTATAGCCGTTTGAACCACATCATTTTCATATCTGTACGGTTTTTGTCCGATTTCAAGGACATTTGACACATCATTTTTTATATCTGTACGGTTTTTGTCAAATATCTCGGAAACGGAAGCTCGTACAGCAAATTTATCTGCATAGGGGACTGCTAACTGTAGAATTTGATGAGGAATCGAATGAGCCCATCTGCGTGGCTCTACGACTTTCGATTCAAAAGTTATAGCCGTTTGAGCCACATCATTTTTCATATCTGTTTGGTTTTTGTCAAATATCTCGGAAACCGAAGCTCGTACAGCAAATTTACCTGCATAGGGGACTGCTAACTGTAGAATTTGATGAGGAATCGAATGAGCCCATCTGCGAGGCTCTACGACTTTCGATTCAAAAGTTATAGCCTTTTGAGCCTGTGAGTTGCCATCACTGCTAGTCCTCTAATCAACCAGTATCAACACATCATTTATATGACAACTTGGTTAAACAAAGCTCAGAGAGCAATATGTACTCTATTCTGTCTTCAATTGGGGGTGTTTTTGTCAAAGAATGAATACAGAATAATTGTAGAAAATTCTTACTCTAAAGTTTATCCCCATTATGGACTTACTTGTTTTCTCTAAGTCAGTGTGTCAGATCCAGAAGTCACTAGCTACTCTGATGAGATGGAATGGATCACTGACTGTTTAAGTGTCTGCGTCAGCAACGTCTACTATGACATCATAAAAGCAATGGGAGATGTAACGTGGCGAGGCGCCCTCTAGTGGTTTTGATAAGTTAACATGATACGGTTTTTGTCAAATATCTCGGAAACGGAAGCTCGTACAGCAAATTTATCTGCATAGGGGACTGCTAACTGTAGAATTTGATGAGGAATCGAATGAGCCCATCTGCGAGGCTCTACGACTTTCGATTCAAAAGTTATAGCCGTTTGAACCACATCATTTTCATATCTGTACGGTTTTTGTCCGATTTCAAGGACATTTGACACATCATTTTTCATATCTGTACGGTTTTTGTCAAATATCTCGGAAACGGAAGCTCGTACAGCAAATTTATCTGCATAGGGGACTGCTAACTGTAGAATTTGATGAGGAATCGAATGAGCCCATCTGCGAGGCTCTACGACTTTCGATTCAAAAGTTATAGCCTTTTGAGCCTGTGAGTTGCCATCACTGCTAGTCCTCTAATCAACCAGTATCAACACATCATTTATATGACAACTTGGTTAAACAAAGCTCAGAGAGCAATATGTACTCTATTCTGTCTTCAATTGGGGGTGTTTTTGTCAAAGAATGAATACAGAATAATTGTAGAAAATTCTTACTCTAAAGTTTATCCCCATTATGGACTTACTTGTTTTCTCTAAGTCAGTGTGTCAGATCCAGAAGTCATTAGCTACTCTGATGAGGTGGAATGGATCACTGACTGTTTAAGTGTCTGCGTCAGCAACGTCTACTATGACATCATAAAAGCAATGGGAGATGTAACGTGGCGAGGCGCCCTCTAGTGGTTTTGATAAGTTAACATGATACGGTTTTTGTCAAATATCTCGGAAACGGAAGCTCGTACAGCAAATTTATCTGCATAGGGGACTGCTAACTGTAGAATTTGATGAGGAATCGAATGAGCCCATCTGCGAGGCTCTACGACTTTCGATTCAAAAGTTATAGCCGTTTGAACCACATCATTTTCATATCTGTACGGTTTTTGTCCGATTTCAAGGACATTTGACACATCATTTTTCATATCTGTACGGTTTTTGTCAAATATCTCGGAAACGGAAGCTCGTACAGCAAATTTATCTGCATAGGGGACTGCTAACTGTAGAATTTGATGAGGAATCGAATGAGCCCATCTGCGAGGCTCTACGACTTTCGATTCAAAAGTTATAGCCGTTTGAACCACATCATTTTCATATCTGTACGGTTTTTGTCCGATTTCAAGGACATTTGACACATCATTTTTCATATCTGTACGGTTTTTGTCAAATATCTCGGAAACGGAAGCTCGTACAGCAAATTTATCTGCATAGGGGACTGCTAACTGTAGAATTTGATGAGGAATCGAATGAGCCCATCTGCGAGGCTCTACGACTTTCGATTCAAAAGTTATAGCCTTTTGAGCCTGTGAGTTGCCATCACTGCTAGTCCTCTAATCAACCAGTATCAACACATCATTTATATGACAACTTGGTTAAACAAAGCTCAGAGAGCAATATGTACTCTATTCTGTCTTCAATTGGGGGTGTTTTTGTCAAAGAATGAATACAGAATAATTGTAGAAAATTCTTACTCTAAAGTTTATCCCCATTATGGACTTACTTGTTTTCTCTAAGTCAGTGTGTCAGATCCAGAAGTCACTAGCTACTCTGATGAGATGGAATGGATCACTGACTGTTTAAGTGTCTGCGTCAGCAACGTCTACTATGACATCATAAAAGCAATGGGAGATGTAACGTGGCGAGGCGCCCTCTAGTGGTTTTGATAAGTTAACATGATACGGTTTTTGTCAAATATCTCGGAAACGGAAGCTCGTACAGCAAATTTATCTGCATAGGGGACTGCTAACTGTAGAATTTGATGAGGAATCGAATGAGCCCATCTGCGAGGCTCTACGACTTTCGATTCAAAAGTTATAGCCGTTTGAACCACATCATTTTCATATCTGTACGGTTTTTGTCCGATTTCAAGGACATTTGACACATCATTTTTCATATCTGTACGGTTTTTGTCAAATATCTCGGAAACGGAAGCTCGTACAGCAAATTGATCTGCATAGGGGACTGCTAACTGTAGAATTTGATGAGGAATCGAATGAGCCCATCTGCGAGGCTCTACGACTTTCGATTCAAAAGTTATAGCCTTTTGAGCCTGTGAGTTGCCATCACTGCTAGTCCTCTAATCAACCAGTATCAACACATCATTTATATGACAACTTGGTTAAACAAAGCTCAGAGAGCAATATGTACTCTATTCTGTCTTCAATTGGGGGTGTTTTTGTCAAAGAATGAATACAGAATAATTGTAGAAAATTCTTACTCTAAAGTTTATCCCCATTATGGACTTACTTGTTTTCTCTAAGTCAGTGTGTCAGATCCAGAAGTCACTAGCTACTCTGATGAGATGGAATGGATCACTGACTGTTTAAGTGTCTGCGTCAGCAACGTCTACTATGACATCATAAAAGCAATGGGAGATGTAACGTGGCGAGGCGCCCTCTAGTGGTTTTGATAAGTTAACATGATACGGTTTTTGTCAAATATCTCGGAAACGGAAGCTCGTACAGCAAATTGATCTGCATAGGGGACTGCTAACTGTAGAATTTGATGAGGAATCGAATGAGCCCATCTGCGAGGCTCTACGACTTTCGATTCAAAAGTTATAGCCTTTTGAGCCTGTGAGTTGCCATCACTGCTAGTCCTCTAATCAACCAGTATCAACACATCATTTATATGACAACTTGGTTAAACAAAGCTCAGAGAGCAATATGTACTCTATTCTGTCTTCAATTGGGGGTGTTTTTGTCAAAGAATGAATACAGAATAATTGTAGAAAATTCTTACTCTAAAGTTTATCCCCATTATGGACTTACTTGTTTTCTCTAAGTCAGTGTGTCAGATCCAGAAGTCACTAGCTACTCTGATGAGATGGAATGGATCACTGACTGTTTAAGTGTCTGCGTCAGCAACGTCTACTATGACATCATAAAAGCAATGGGAGATGTAACGTGGCGAGGCGCCCTCTAGTGGTTTTGATAAGTTAACATGATACGGTTTTTGTCAAATATCTCGGAAACGGAAGCTCGTACAGCAAATTTATCTGCATAGGGGACTGCTAACTGTAGAATTTGATGAGGAATCGAATGAGCCCCTCTGCGAGGCTCTACGACTTTCGATTCAAAAGTTATAGCCGTTTGAACCACATCATTTTCATATCTGTACGGTTTTTGTCCGATTTCAAGGACATTTGACACATCATTTTTCATATCTGTACGGTTTTTGTCAAATATCTCGGAAACGGAAGCTCATACAGCAAATTTATCTGCATAGGGGACTGCTAACTGTAGAATTTGATGAGGAATCGAATGAGCCCATCTGCGAGGCTCTACGACTTTCGATTCAAAAGTTATAGCCGTTTGAACCACATCATTTTCATATCTGTACGGTTTTTGTCCGATTTCAAGGACATTTGACACATCATTTTTCATATCTGTACGGTTTTTGTCAAATATCTCGGAAACGGAAGCTCGTACAGCAAATTTATCTGCGTAGGGGACTGCTAACTGTAGAATTTGATGAGGAATCGAATGAGCCCATCTGCGTGGCTCTACGACTTTCGATTCAAAAGTTATAGCCGTTTGAGCCACATCATTTTTCATATCTGTACGGTTTTTGTCAAATATCTCGGAAACGGAAGCTCGTACAGCAAATTTATCTGCATAGGGGACTGCTAACTGTAGAATTTGATGAGGAATCGAATGAGCCCCTCTGCGAGGCTCTACGACTTTCGATTCAAAAGTTATAGCCGTTTGAACCACATCATTTTCATATCTGTACGGTTTTTGTCCGATTTCAAGGACATTTGACACATCATTTTTCATATCTGTACGGTTTTTGTCAAATATCTCGGAAAAGGAAGCTCGTACAGCAAATTTACCTGCATAGGGGACTGCTAACTGTAGAATTTGATGAGGAATCGAATGAGCCCATCTGCGAGGCTCTACGACTTTCGATTCAAAAGTTATAGCCTTTTGAGCCTGTGAGTTGCCATCACTGCTAGTCCTCTAATCAACCAGTATCAACACATCATTTATATGACAACTTGGTTAAACAAAGCTCAGAGAGCAATATGTACTCTATTCTGTCTTCAATTGGGGGTGTTTTTGTCAAAGAATGAATACAGAATAATTGTAGAAAATTCTTACTCTAAAGTTTATCCCCATTATGGACTTACTTGTTTTCTCTAAGTCAGTGTGTCAGATCCAGAAGTCACTAGCTACTCTGATGAGATGGAATGGATCACTGACTGTTTAAGTGTCTGCGTCAGCAACGTCTACTATGACATCATAAAAGCAATGGGAGATGTAACGTGGCGAGGCGCCCTCTAGTGGTTTTGATAAGTTAACATGATACGGTTTTTGTCAAATATCTCGGAAACGGAAGCTCGTACAGCAAATTTATCTGCGTAGGGGACTGCTAACTGTAGAATTTGATGAGGAATCGAATGAGCCCCTCTGCGAGGCTCTACGACTTTCGATTCAAAAGTTATAGCCGTTTGAACCACATCATTTGCATATCTGTACGGTTTTTGTCCGATTTCAAGGACATTTGACACATCATTTTTCATATCTGTACGGTTTTTGTCAAATATCTCGGAAACGGAAGCTCGTACAGCAAATTTATCTGCGTAGGGGACTGCTAACTGTAGAATTTGATGAGGAATCGAATGAGCCCATCTGCGTGGCTCTACGACTTTCGATTCAAAAGTTATAGCCGTTTGAGCCACATCATTTTTCATATCTGTACGGTTTTTGTCAAATATCTCGGAAACGGAAGCTCGTACAGCAAATTTATCTGCATAGGGGACTGCTAACTGTAGAATTTGATGAGGAATCGAATGAGCCCCTCTGCGAGGCTCTACGACTTTCGATTCAAAAGTTATAGCCGTTTGAACCACATCATTTTCATATCTGTACGGTTTTTGTCCGATTTCAAGGACATTTGACACATCATTTTTCATATCTGTACGGTTTTTGTCAAATATCTCGGAAAAGGAAGCTCGTACAGCAAATTTACCTGCATAGGGGACTGCTAACTGTAGAATTTGATGAGGAATCGAATGAGCCCATCTGCGAGGCTCTACGACTTTCGATTCAAAAGTTATAGCCTTTTGAGCCTGTGAGTTGCCATCACTGCTAGTCCTCTAATCAACCAGTATCAACACATCATTTATATGACAACTTGGTTAAACAAAGCTCAGAGAGCAATATGTACTCTATTCTGTCTTCAATTGGGGGTGTTTTTGTCAAAGAATGAATACAGAATAATTGTAGAAAATTCTTACTCTAAAGTTTATCCCCATTATGGACTTACTTGTTTTCTCTAAGTCAGTGTGTCAGATCCAGAAGTCACTAGCTACTCTGATGAGATGGAATGGATCACTGACTGTTTAAGTGTCTGCGTCAGCAACGTCTACTATGACATCATAAAAGCAATGGGAGATGTAACGTGGCGAGGCGCCCTCTAGTGGTTTTGATAAGTTAACATGATACGGTTTTTGTCAAATATCTCGGAAACGGAAGCTCGTACAGCAAATTTATCTGCGTAGGGGACTGCTAACTGTAGAATTTGATGAGGAATCGAATGAGCCCCTCTGCGAGGCTCTACGACTTTCGATTCAAAAGTTATAGCCGTTTGAACCACATCATTTGCATATCTGTACGGTTTTTGTCCGATTTCAAGGACATTTGACACATCATTTTTCATATCTGTACGGTTTTTGTCAAATATCTCGGAAACGGAAGCTCGTACAGCAAATTGATCTGCATAGGGGACTGCTAACTGTAGAATTTGATGAGGAATCGAATGAGCCCATCTGCGAGGCTCTACGACTTTCGATTCAAAAGTTATAGCCTTTTGAGCCTGTGAGTTGCCATCACTGCTAGTCCTCTAATCAACCAGTATCAACACATCATTTATATGACAACTTGGTTAAACAAAGCTCAGAGAGCAATATGTACTCTATTCTGTCTTCAATTGGGGGTGTTTTTGTCAAAGAATGAATACAGAATAATTGTAGAAAATTCTTACTCTAAAGTTTATCCCCATTATGGACTTACTTGTTTTCTCTAAGTCAGTGTGTCAGATCCAGAAGTCCCTAGCTACTCTGATGAGGTGGAATGGATCACTGACTGTTTAAGTGTCTGCGTCAGCAACGTCTACTATGACATCATAAAAGCAATGGGAGATGTAACGTGGCGAGGCGCCCTCTAGTGGTTTTGATAAGTTAACATGATACGGTTTTTGTAAAATATCTCGGAAACGGAAGCTCTTACAGCAAATTTATCTGCATAGGGGACTGCTAACTGTAGAATTTGATGAGGAATCGAATGAGCCCATCTGCGAGGCTCTACGACTTTCGATTCAAAAGTTATAGCCTTTTGAGCCTGTGAGTTGCCATCACTGCTAGTCCTCTAATCAACCAGTATCAACACATCATTTATATGACAACTTGGTTAAACAAAGCTCAGAGAGCAATATGTACTCTATTCTGTCTTCAATTGGGGGTGTTTTTGTCAAAGAATGAATACAGAATAATTGTAGAAAATTCTTACTCTAAAGTTTATCCCCATTATGGACTTACTTGTTTTCTCTAAGTCAGTGTGTCAGATCCAGAAGTCACTAGCTACTCTGATGAGATGGAATGGATCACTGACTGTTTAAGTGTCTGCGTCAGCAACGTCTACTATGACATCATAAAAGCAATGGGAAATATCTCGGAAACGGAAGCTCGTACAGCAAATTTATCTGCATAGGGGACTGCTAACTGTAGAATTTGATGAGGAATCGAATGAGCCCATCTGCGAGGCTCTACGACTTTCGATTCAAAAGTTATAGCCGTTTGAACCACATCATTTTCATATCTGTACGGTTTTTGTCCGATTTCAAGGACATTTGACACATCATTTTTCATATCTGTACGGTTTTTGTCAAATATCTCGGAAACGGAAGCTCGTACAGCAAATTTATCTGCATAGGGGACTGCTAACTGTAGAATTTGATGAGGAATCGAATGAGCCCATCTGCGAGGCTCTACGACTTTCGATTCAAAAGTTATAGCCGTTTGAACCACATCATTTTCATATCTGTACGGTTTTTGTCCGATTTCAAGGACATTTGACACATCATTTTTCATATCTGTACGGTTTTTGTCAAATATCTCGGAAACGGAAGCTCGTACAGCAAATTTATCTGCATAGGGGACTGCTAACTGTAGAATTTGATGAGGAATCGAATGAGCCCATCTGCGAGGCTCTACGACTTTCGATTCAAAAGTTATAGCCGTTTGAACCACATCATTTTCATATCTGTACGGTTTTTGTCCGATTTCAAGGACATTTGACACATCATTTTTCATATCTGTACGGTTTTTGTCAAATATCTCGGAAACGGAAGCTCGTACAGCAAATTGATCTGCATAGGGGACTGCTAACTGTAGAATTTGATGAGGAATCGAATGAGCCCATCTGCGAGGCTCTACGACTTTCGATTCAAAAGTTATAGCCTTTTGAGCCTGTGAGTTGCCATCACTGCTAGTCCTCTAATCAACCAGTATCAACACATCATTTATATGACAACTTGGTTAAACAAAGCTCAGAGAGCAATATGTACTCTATTCTGTCTTCAATTGGGGGTGTTTTTGTCAAAGAATGAATACAGAATAATTGTAGAAAATTCTTACTCTAAAGTTTATCCCCATTATGGACTTACTTGTTTTCTCTAAGTCAGTGTGTCAGATCCAGAAGTCACTAGCTACTCTGATGAGATGGAATGGATCACTGACTGTTTAAGTGTCTGCGTCAGCAACGTCTACTATGACATCATAAAAGCAATGGGAGATGTAACGTGGCGAGGCGCCCTCTAGTGGTTTTGATAAGTTAACATGATACGGTTTTTGTCAAATATCTCGGAAACGGAAGCTCGTACAGCAAATTTATCTGCGTAGGGGACTGCTAACTGTAGAATTTGATGAGGAATCGAATGAGCCCCTCTGCGAGGCTCTACGACTTTCGATTCAAAAGTTATAGCCGTTTGAACCACATCATTTTCATATCTGTACGGTTTTTGTCCGATTTCAAGGACATTTGACACATCATTTTTCATATCTGTACGGTTTTTGTGAAATATCTCGGAAACGGAAGCTCGTACAGCAAATTTATCTGCATAGGGGACTGCTAACTGTAGAATTTGATGAGGAATCGAATGAGCCCATCTGCGAGGCTCTACGACTTTCGATTCAAAAGTTATAGCCGTTTGAACCACATAATTTTCATATCTGTACGGTTTTTGTCCGATTTCAAGGACATTTGACACATCATTTTTCATATCTGTACGGTTTTTGTCAAATATCTCGGAAACGGAAGCTCGTACAGCAAATTTATCTGCATAGGGGACTGCTAACTGTAGAATTTGATGAGGAATCGAATGAGCCCATCTGCGAGGCTCTACGACTTTCGATTCAAAAGTTATAGCCTTTTGAGCCTGTGAGTTGCCATCACTGCTAGTCCTCTAATCAACCAGTATCAACACATCATTTATATGACAACTTGGTTAAACAAAGCTCAGAGAGCAATATGTACTCTATTCTGTCTTCAATTGGGGGTGTTTTTGTCAAAGAATGAATACAGAATAATTGTAGAAAATTCTTACTCTAAAGTTTATCCCCATTATGGACTTACTTGTTTTCTCTAAGTCAGTGTGTCAGATCCAGAAGTCACTAGCTACTCTGATGAGATGGAATGGATCACTGACTGTTTAAGTGTCTGCGTCAGCAACGTCTACTATGACATCATAAAAGCAATGGGAGATGTAACGTGGCGAGGCGCCCTCTAGTGGTTTTGATAAGTTAACATGATACGGTTTTTGTCAAATATCTCGGAAACGGAAGCTCGTACAGCAAATTTATCTGCATAGGGGACTGCTAACTGTAGAATTTGATGAGGAATCGAATGAGCCCATCTGCGAGGCTCTACGACTTTCGATTCAAAAGTTATAGCCGTTTGAACCACATCATTTTCATATCTGTACGGTTTTTGTCCGATTTCAAGGACATTTGACACATCATTTTTCATATCTGTACGGTTTTTGTCAAATATCTCGGAAACGGAAGCTCGTACAGCAAATTTATCTGCATAGGGGACTGCTAACTGTAGAATTTGATGAGGAATCGAATGAGCCCATCTGCGAGGCTCTACGACTTTCGATTCAAAAGTTATAGCCTTTTGAGCCTGTGAGTTGCCATCACTGCTAGTCCTCTAATCAACCAGTATCAACACATCATTTATATGACAACTTGGTTAAACAAAGCTCAGAGAGCAATATGTACTCTATTCTGTCTTCAATTGGGGGTGTTTTTGTCAAAGAATGAATACAGAATAATTGTAGAAAATTCTTACTCTAAAGTTTATCCCCATTATGGACTTACTTGTTTTCTCTAAGTCAGTGTGTCAGATCCAGAAGTCACTAGCTACTCTGATGAGATGGAATGGATCACTGACTGTTTAAGTGTCTGCGTCAGCAACGTCTACTATGACATCATAAAAGCAATGGGAGATGTAACGTGGCGAGGCGCCCTCTAGTGGTTTTGATAAGTTAACATGATACGGTTTTTGTCAAATATCTCGGAAACGGAAGCTCGTAGAGCAAATTTATCTGCATAGGGGACTGCTAACTGTAGAATTTGATGAGGAATCGAATGGGCCCATCTGCGAGGCTCTACGACTTTCGATTCAAAAGTTATAGCCGTTTGAGCCACATCATTTTTCATATCTGTTTGGTTTTTGTCAAATATCTCGGAAACGGAAGCTCGTACAGCAAATTTATCTGCATAGGGGACTGCTAACTGTAGAATTTGATGAGGAATCGAATGAGCCCATCTGCGAGGCTCTACGACTTTCGATTCAAAAGTTATAGCCTTTTGAGCCTGTGAGTTGCCATCACTGCTAGTCCTCTAATCAACCAGTATCAACACATCATTTATATGACAACTTGGTTAAACAAAGCTCAGAGAGCAATATGTACTCTATTCTGTCTTCAATTGGGGGTGTTTTTGTCAAAGAATGAATACAGAATAATTGTAGAAAATTCTTACTCTAAAGTTTATCCCCATTATGGACTTACTTGTTTTCTCTAAGTCAGTGTGTCAGATCCAGAAGTCACTAGCTACTCTGATGAGGTGGAATGGATCACTGACTGTTTAAGTGTCTGCGTCAGCAACGTCTACTATGACATCATAAAAGCAATGGGAGATGTAACGTGGCGAGGCGCCCTCTAGTGGTTTTGATAAGTTAACATGATACGGTTTTTGTCAAATATCTCGGAAACGGAAGCTCGTACAGCAAATTTATCTGCGTAGGGGACTGCTAACTGTAGAATTTGATGAGGAATCGAATGAGCCCCTCTGCGAGGCTCTACGACTTTCGATTCAAAAGTTATAGCCGTTTGAACCACATCATTTTCATATCTGTACGGTTTTTGTCCGATTTCAAGGACATTTGACACATCATTTTTCATATCTGTACGGTTTTTGTGAAATATCTCGGAAACGGAAGCTCGTACAGCAAATTTATCTGCATAGGGGACTGCTAACTGTAGAATTTGATGAGGAATCGAATGAGCCCATCTGCGAGGCTCTACGACTTTCGATTCAAAAGTTATAGCCGTTTGAACCACATCATTTTCATATCTGTACGGTTTTTGTCCGATTTCAAGGACATTTGACACATCATTTTTCATATCTGTACGGTTTTTGTCAAATATCTCGGAAACGGAAGCTCGTACAGCAAATTTATCTGCATAGGGGACTGCTAACTGTAGAATTTGATGAGGAATCGAATGAGCCCATCTGCGAGGCTCTACGACTTTCGATTCAAAAGTTATAGCCGTTTGAACCACATCATTTTCATATCTGTACGGTTTTTGTCCGATTTCAAGGACATTTGACACATCATTTTTCATATCTGTACGGTTTTTGTCAAATATCTCGGAAACGGAAGCTCGTACAGCAAATTTATCTGCATAGGGGACTGCTAACTGTAGAATTTGATGAGGAATCGAATGAGCCCATCTGCGAGGCTCTACGACTTTCGATTCAAAAGTTATAGCCTTTTGAGCCTGTGAGTTGCCATCACTGCTAGTCCTCTAATCAACCAGTATCAACACATCATTTATATGACAACTTGGTTAAACAAAGCTCAGAGAGCAATATGTACTCTATTCTGTCTTCAATTGGGGGTGTTTTTGTCAAAGAATGAATACAGAATAATTGTAGAAAATTCTTACTCTAAAGTTTATCCCCATTATGGACTTACTTGTTTTCTCTAAGTCAGTGTGTCAGATCCAGAAGTCACTAGCTACTCTGATGAGATGGAATGGATCACTGACTGTTTAAGTGTCTGCGTCAGCAACGTCTACTATGACATCATAAAAGCAATGGGAGATGTAACGTGGCGAGGCGCCCTCTAGTGGTTTTGATAAGTTAACATGATACGGTTTTTGTCAAATATCTCGGAAACGGAAGCTCGTACAGCAAATTTATCTGCGTAGGGGACTGCTAACTGTAGAATTTGATGAGGAATCGAATGAGCCCCTCTGCGAGGCTCTACGACTTTCGATTCAAAAGTTATAGCCGTTTGAACCACATCATTTTCATATCTGTACGGTTTTTGTCCGATTTCAAGGACATTTGACACATCATTTTTCATATCTGTACGGTTTTTGTGAAATATCTCGGAAACGGAAGCTCGTACAGCAAATTTATCTGCATAGGGGACTGCTAACTGTAGAATTTGATGAGGAATCGAATGAGCCCATCTGCGAGGCTCTACGACTTTCGATTCAAAAGTTATAGCCGTTTGAACCACATCATTTTCATATCTGTACGGTTTTTGTCCGATTTCAAGGACATTTGACACATCATTTTTCATATCTGTACGGTTTTTGTCAAATATCTCGGAAACGGAAGCTCGTACAGCAAATTTATCTGCATAGGGGACTGCTAACTGTAGAATTTGATGAGGAATCGAATGAGCCCATCTGCGAGGCTCTACGACTTTCGATTCAAAAGTTATAGCCGTTTGAACCACATCATTTTCATATCTGTACGGTTTTTGTCCGATTTCAAGGACATTTGACACATCATTTTTCATATCTGTACGTTTTTTGTCAAATATCTCGGAAACGGAAGCTCGTACAGCAAATTTATCTGCATAGGGGACTGCTAACTGTAGAATTTGATGAGGAATCGAATGAGCCCATCTGCGAGGCTCTACGACTTTCGATTCAAAAGTTATAGCCTTTTGAGCCTGTGAGTTGCCATCACTGCTAGTCCTCTAATCAACCAGTATCAACACATCATTTATATGACAACTTGGTTAAACAAAGCTCAGAGAGCAATATGTACTCTATTCTGTCTTCAATTGGGGGTGTTTTTGTCAAAGAATGAATACAGAATAATTGTAGAAAATTCTTACTCTAAAGTTTATCCCCATTATGGACTTACTTGTTTTCTCTAAGTCAGTGTGTCAGATCCAGAAGTCACTAGCTACTCTGATGAGATGGAATGGATCACTGACTGTTTAAGTGTCTGCGTCAGCAACGTCTACTATGACATCATAAAAGCAATGGGAGATGTAACGTGGCGAGGCGCCCTCTAGTGGTTTTTATAAGTTAACATGATACGGTTTTTGTCAAATATCTCGGAAACGGAAGCTCGTACAGCAAATTTATCTGCGTAGGGGACTGCTAACTGTAGAATTTGATGAGGAATCGAATGAGCCCCTCTGCGAGGCTCTACGACTTTCGATTCAAAAGTTATAGCCGTTTGAACCACATCATTTTCATATCTGTACGGTTTTTGTCCGATTTCAAGGACATTTGACACATCATTTTTCATATCTGTACGGTTTTTGTGAAATATCTCGGAAACGGAAGCTCGTACAGCAAATTTATCTGCATAGGGGACTGCTAACTGTAGAATTTGATGAGGAATCGAATGAGCCCATCTGCGAGGCTCTACGACTTTCGATTCAAAAGTTATAGCCGTTTGAACCACATCATTTTCATATCTGTACGGTTTTTGTCCGATTTCAAGGACATTTGACACATCATTTTTCATATCTGTACGGTTTTTGTCAAATATCTCGGAAACGGAAGCTCGTACAGCAAATTTATCTGCATAGGGGACTGCTAACTGTAGAATTTGATGAGGAATCGAATGAGCCCATCTGCGAGGCTCTACGACTTTCGATTCAAAAGTTATAGCCGTTTGAACCACATCATTTTCATATCTGTACGGTTTTTGTCCGATTTCAAGGACATTTGACACATCATTTTTCATATCTGTACGGTTTTTGTCAAATATCTCGGAAACGGAAGCTCGTACAGCAAATTTATCTGCATAGGGGACTGCTAACTGTAGAATTTGATGAGGAATCGAATGAGCCCATCTGCGAGGCTCTACGACTTTCGATTCAAACGTTATAGCCTTTTGAGCCTGTGAGTTGCCATCACTGCTAGTCCTCTAATCAACCAGTATCAACACAACATTTATATGACAACTTGGTTAAACAAAGCTCAGAGAGCAATATGTACTCTATTCTGTCTTCAATTGGGGGTGTTTTTGTCAAAGAATGAATACAGAATAATTGTAGAAAATTCTTACTCTAAAGTTTATCCCCATTATGGACTTACTTGTTTTCTCTAAGTCAGTGTGTCAGATCCAGAAGTCACTAGCTACTCTGATGAGATGGAATGGATCACTGACTGTTTAAGTGTCTGCGTCAGCAACGTCTACTATGACATCATAAAAGCAATGGGAGATGTAACGTGGCGAGGCGCCCTCTAGTGGTTTTGATAAGTTAACATGATACGGTTTTTGTCAAATATCTCGGAAACGGAAGCTCGTACAGCAAATTTATCTGCATAGGGGACTGCTAACTGTAGAATTTGATGAGGAATCGAATGAGCCCATCTGCGAGGCTCTACGACTTTCGATTCAAAAGTTATAGCCGTTTGAACCACATCATTTTCATATCTGTACGGTTTTTGTCCGATTTCAAGGACATTTGACACATCATTTTTCATATCTGTACGGTTTTTGTCAAATATCTCGGAAAAGGAAGCTCGTACAGCAAATTTACCTGCATAGGGGACTGCTAACTGTAGAATTTGATGAGGAATCGAATGAGCCCATCTGCGAGGCTCTACGACTTTCGATTCAAAAGTTATAGCCTTTTGAGCCTGTGAGTTGCCATCACTGCTAGTCCTCTAATCAACCAGTATCAACACATCATTTATATGACAACTTGGTTAAACAAAGCTCAGAGAGCAATATGTACTCTATTCTGTCTTCAATTGGGGGTGTTTTTGTCAAAGAATGAATACAGAATAATTGTAGAAAATTCTTACTCTAAAGTTTATCCCCATTATGGACTTACTTGTTTTCTCTAAGTCAGTGTGTCAGATCCAGAAGTCACTAGCTACTCTGATGAGATGGAATGGATCACTGACTGTTTAAGTGTCTGCGTCAGCAACGTCTACTATGACATCATAAAAGCAATGGGAGATGTAACGTGGCGAGGCGCCCTCTAGTGGTTTTGATAAGTTAACATGATACGGTTTTTGTCAAATATCTCGGAAACGGAAGCTCGTACAGCAAATTTATCTGCGTAGGGGACTGCTAACTGTAGAATTTGATGAGGAATCGAATGAGCCCCTCTGCGAGGCTCTACGACTTTCGATTCAAAAGTTATAGCCGTTTGAACCACATCATTTGCATATCTGTACGGTTTTTGTCCGATTTCAAGGACATTTGACACATCATTTTTCATATCTGTACGGTTTTTGTCAAATATCTCGGAAACGGAAGCTCGTACAGCAAATTTATCTGCATAGGGGACTGCTAACTGTAGAATTTGATGAGGAATCGAATGAGCCCATCTGCGAGGCTCTACGACTTTCGATTCAAAAGTTATAGCCTTTTGAGCCTGTGAGTTGCCATCACTGCTAGTCCTCTAATCAACCAGTATCAACACATCATTTATATGACAACTTGGTTAAACAAAGCTCAGAGAGCAATATGTACTCTATTCTGTCTTCAATTGGGGGTGTTTTTGTCAAAGAATGAATACAGAATAATTGTAGAAAATTCTTACTCTAAAGTTTATCCCCATTATGGACTTACTTGTTTTCTCTAAGTCAGTGTGTCAGATCCAGAAGTCACTAGCTACTCTGATGAGATGGAATGGATCACTGACTGTTTAAGTGTCTGCGTCAGCAACGTCTACTATGACATCATAAAAGCAATGGGAGATGTAACGTGGCGAGGCGCCCTCTAGTGGTTTTGATAAGTTAACATGATACGGTTTTTGTCAAATATCTCGGAAACGGAAGCTCGTACAGCAAATTTATCTGCATAGGGGACTGCTAACTGTAGAATTTGATGAGGAATCGAATGAGCCCATCTGCGAGGCTCTACGACTTTCGATTCAAAAGTTATAGCCGTTTGAACCACATCATTTTCATATCTGTACGGTTTTTGTCCGATTTCAAGGACATTTGACACATCATTTTTCATATCTGTACGGTTTTTGTCAAATATCTCGGAAACGGAAGCTCGTACAGCAAATTTATCTGCATAGGGGACTGCTAACTGTAGAATTTGATGAGGAATCGAATGAGCCCATCTGCGAGGCTCTACGACTTTCGATTCAAAAGTTATAGCCTTTTGAGCCTGTGAGTTGCCATCACTGCTAGTCCTCTAATCAACCAGTATCAACACATCATTTATATGACAACTTGGTTAAACAAAGCTCAGAGAGCAATATGTACTCTATTCTGTCTTCAATTGGGGGTGTTTTTGTCAAAGAATGAATACAGAATAATTGTAGAAAATTCTTACTCTAAAGTTTATCCCCATTATGGACTTACTTGTTTTCTCTAAGTCAGTGTGTCAGATCCAGAAGTCACTAGCTACTCTGATGAGATGGAATGGATCACTGACTGTTTAAGTGTCTGCGTCAGCAACGTCTACTATGACATCATAAAAGCAATGGGAGATGTAACGTGGCGAGGCGCCCTCTAGTGGTTTTGATAAGTTAACATGATACGGTTTTTGTCAAATATCTCGGAAACGGAAGCTCGTACAGCAAATTTATCTGCGTAGGGGACTGCTAACTGTAGAATTTGATGAGGAATCGAATGAGCCCCTCTGCGAGGCTCTACGACTTTCGATTCAAAAGTTATAGCCGTTTGAACCACATCATTTTCATATCTGTACGGTTTTTGTCCGATTTCAAGGACATTTGACACATCATTTTTCATATCTGTACGGTTTTTGTGAAATATCTCGGAAACGGAAGCTCGTACAGCAAATTTATCTGCATAGGGGACTGCTAACTGTAGAATTTGATGAGGAATCGAATGAGCCCATCTGCGAGGCTCTACGACTTTCGATTCAAAAGTTATAGCCGTTTGAACCACATCATTTTCATATCTGTACGTTTTTTGTCCGATTTCAAGGACATTTGACACATCATTTTTCATATCTGTACGGTTTTTGTCAAATATCTCGGAAACGGAAGCTCGTACAGCAAATTTATCTGCATAGGGGACTGCTAACTGTAGAATTTGATGAGGAATCGAATGAGCCCATCTGCGAGGCTCTACGACTTTCGATTCAAAAGTTATAGCCGTTTGAACCACATCATTTTCATATCTGTACGGTTTTTGTCCGATTTCAAGGACATTTGACACATCATTTTTCATATCTGTACGGTTTTTGTCAAATATCTCGGAAACGGAAGCTCGTACAGCAAATTTATCTGCATAGGGGACTGCTAACTGTAGAATTTGATGAGGAATCGAATGGGCCCATCTGCGAGGCTCTACGACTTTCGATTCAAAAGTTATAGCCGTTTGAGCCACATCATTTTTCATATCTGTTTGGTTTTTGTCAAATATCTCGGAAACGGAAGCTCGTACAGCAAATTTATCTGCATAGGGGACTGCTAACTGTAGAATTTGATGAGGAATCGAATGAGCCCATCTGCGAGGCTCTACGACTTTCGATTCAAAAGTTATAGCCTTTTGAGCCTGTGAGTTGCCATCACTGCTAGTCCTCTAATCAACCAGTATCAACACATCATTTATATGACAACTTGGTTAAACAAAGCTCAGAGAGCAATATGTACTCTATTCTGTCTTCAATTGGGGGTGTTTTTGTCAAAGAATGAATACAGAATAATTGTAGAAAATTCTTACTCTAAAGTTTATCCCCATTATGGACTTACTTGTTTTCTCTAAGTCAGTGTGTCAGATCCAGAAGTCACTAGCTACTCTGATGAGATGGAATGGATCACTGACTGTTTAAGTGTCTGCGTCAGCAACGTCTACTATGACATCATAAAAGCAATGGGAGATGTAACGTGGCGAGGCGCCCTCTAGTGGTTTTGATAAGTTAACATGATACGGTTTTTGTCAAATATCTCGGAAACGGAAGCTCGTACAGCAAATTTATCTGCATAGGGGACTGCTAACTGTAGAATTTGATGAGGAATCGAATGAGCCCATCTGCGAGGCTCTACGACTTTCGATTCAAAAGTTATAGCCGTTTGAACCACATCATTTTCATATCTGTACGGTTTTTGTCCGATTTCAAGGACATTTGACACATCATTTTTCATATCTGTACGGTTTTTGTCAAATATCTCGGAAAAGGAAGCTCGTACAGCAAATTTACCTGCATAGGGGACTGCTAACTGTAGAATTTGATGAGGAATCGAATGAGCCCATCTGCGAGGCTCTACGACTTTCGATTCAAAAGTTATAGCCTTTTGAGCCTGTGAGTTGCCATCACTGCTAGTCCTCTAATCAACCAGTATCAACACATCATTTATATGACAACTTGGTTAAACAAAGCTCAGAGAGCAATATGTACTCTATTCTGTCTTCAATTGGGGGTGTTTTTGTCAAAGAATGAATACAGAATAATTGTAGAAAATTCTTACTCTAAAGTTTATCCCCATTATGGACTTACTTGTTTTCTCTAAGTCAGTGTGTCAGATCCAGAAGTCACTAGCTACTCTGATGAGATGGAATGGATCACTGACTGTTTAAGTGTCTGCGTCAGCAACGTCTACTATGACATCATAAAAGCAATGGGAGATGTAACGTGGCGAGGCGCCCTCTAGTGGTTTTGATAAGTTAACATGATACGGTTTTTGTCAAATATCTCGGAAACGGAAGCTCGTACAGCAAATTTATCTGCGTAGGGGACTGCTAACTGTAGAATTTGATGAGGAATCGAATGAGCCCCTCTGCGAGGCTCTACGACTTTCGATTCAAAAGTTATAGCCGTTTGAACCACATCATTTGCATATCTGTACGGTTTTTGTCCGATTTCAAGGACATTTGACACATCATTTTTCATATCTGTACGGTTTTTGTCAAATATCTCGGAAACGGAAGCTCGTACAGCAAATTTATCTGCATAGGGGACTGCTAACTGTAGAATTTGATGAGGAATCGAATGAGCCCATCTGCGAGGCTCTACGACTTTCGATTCAAAAGTTATAGCCTTTTGAGCCTGTGAGTTGCCATCACTGCTAGTCCTCTAATCAACCAGTATCAACACATCATTTATATGACAACTTGGTTAAACAAAGCTCAGAGAGCAATATGTACTCTATTCTGTCTTCAATTGGGGGTGTTTTTGTCAAAGAATGAATACAGAATAATTGTAGAAAATTCTTACTCTAAAGTTTATCCCCATTATGGACTTACTTGTTTTCTCTAAGTCAGTGTGTCAGATCCAGAAGTCACTAGCTACTCTGATGAGATGGAATGGATCACTGACTGTTTAAGTGTCTGCGTCAGCAACGTCTACTATGACATCATAAAAGCAATGGGAGATGTAACGTGGCGAGGCGCCCTCTAGTGGTTTTGATAAGTTAACATGATACGGTTTTTGTCAAATATCTCGGAAACGGAAGCTCGTACAGCAAATTTATCTGCATAGGGGACTGCTAACTGTAGAATTTGATGAGGAATCGAATGAGCCCATCTGCGAGGCTCTACGACTTTCGATTCAAAAGTTATAGCCGTTTGAACCACATCATTTTCATATCTGTACGGTTTTTGTCCGATTTCAAGGACATTTGACACATCATTTTTCATATCTGTACGGTTTTTGTCAAATATCTCGGAAACGGAAGCTCGTACAGCAAATTGATCTGCATAGGGGACTGCTAACTGTAGAATTTGATGAGGAATCGAATGAGCCCATCTGCGAGGCTCTACGACTTTCGATTCAAAAGTTATAGCCTTTTGAGCCTGTGAGTTGCCATCACTGCTAGTCCTCTAATCAACCAGTATCAACACATCATTTATATGACAACTTGGTTAAACAAAGCTCAGAGAGCAATATGTACTCTATTCTGTCTTCAATTGGGGGTGTTTTTGTCAAAGAATGAATACAGAATAATTGTAGAAAATTCTTACTCTAAAGTTTATCCCCATTATGGACTTACTTGTTTTCTCTAAGTCAGTGTGTCAGATCCAGAAGTCACTAGCTACTCTGATGAGATGGAATGGATCACTGACTGTTTAAGTGTCTGCGTCAGCAACGTCTACTATGACATCATAAAAGCAATGGGAGATGTAACGTGGCGAGGCGCCCTCTAGTGGTTTTGATAAGTTAACATGATACGGTTTTTGTCAAATATCTCGGAAACGGAAGCTCGTACAGCAAATTTATCTGCGTAGGGGACTGCTAACTGTAGAATTTGATGAGGAATCGAATGAGCCCCTCTGCGAGGCTCTACGACTTTCGATTCAAAAGTTATAGCCGTTTGAACCACATCATTTTCATATCTGTACGGTTTTTGTCCGATTTCAAGGACATTTGACACATCATTTTTCATATCTGTACGGTTTTTGTGAAATATCTCGGAAACGGAAGCTCGTACAGCAAATTTATCTGCATAGGGGACTGCTAACTGTAGAATTTGATGAGGAATCGAATGAGCCCATCTGCGAGGCTCTACGACTTTCGATTCAAAAGTTATAGCCGTTTGAACCACATCATTTTCATATCTGTACGGTTTTTGTCCGATTTCAAGGACATTTGACACATCATTTTTCATATCTGTACGGTTTTTGTCAAATATCTCGGAAACGGAAGCTCGTACAGCAAATTTATCTGCATAGGGGACTGCTAACTGTAGAATTTGATGAGGAATCGAATGAGCCCATCTGCGAGGCTCTACGACTTTCGATTCAAAAGTTATAGCCGTTTGAACCACATCATTTTCATATCTGTACGGTTTTTGTCCGATTTCAAGGACATTTGACACATCATTTTTCATATCTGTACGGTTTTTGTCAAATATCTCGGAAACGGAAGCTCGTACAGCAAATTTATCTGCATAGGGGACTGCTAACTGTAGAATTTGATGAGGAATCGAATGGGCCCATCTGCGAGGCTCTACGACTTTCGATTCAAAAGTTATAGCCGTTTGAGCCACATCATTTTTCATATCTGTTTGGTTTTTGTCAAATATCTCGGAAACGGAAGCTCGTACAGCAAATTTATCTGCATAGGGGACTGCTAACTGTAGAATTTGATGAGGAATCGAATGAGCCCATCTGCGAGGCTCTACGACTTTCGATTCAAAAGTTATAGCCTTTTGAGCCTGTGAGTTGCCATCACTGCTAGTCCTCTAATCAACCAGTATCAACACATCATTTATATGACAACTTGGTTAAACAAAGCTCAGAGAGCAATATGTACTCTATTCTGTCTTCAATTGGGGGTGTTTTTGTCAAAGAATGAATACAGAATAATTGTAGAAAATTCTTACTCTAAAGTTTATCCCCATTATGGACTTACTTGTTTTCTCTAAGTCAGTGTGTCAGATCCAGAAGTCACTAGCTACTCTGATGAGATGGAATGGATCACTGACTGTTTAAGTGTCTGCGTCAGCAACGTCTACTATGACATCATAAAAGCAATGGGAGATGTAACGTGGCGAGGCGCCCTCTAGTGGTTTTGATAAGTTAACATGATACGGTTTTTGTCAAATATCTCGGAAACGGAAGCTCGTACAGCAAATTTATCTGCGTAGGGGACTGCTAACTGTAGAATTTGATGAGGAATCGAATGAGCCCCTCTGCGAGGCTCTACGACTTTCGATTCAAAAGTTATAGCCGTTTGAACCACATCATTTTCATATCTGTACGGTTTTTGTCCGATTTCAAGGACATTTGACACATCATTTTTCATATCTGTACGGTTTTTGTGAAATATCTCGGAAACGGAAGCTCGTACAGCAAATTTATCTGCATAGGGGACTGCTAACTGTAGAATTTGATGAGGAATCGAATGAGCCCATCTGCGAGGCTCTACGACTTTCGATTCAAAAGTTATAGCCGTTTGAACCACATCATTTTCATATCTGTACGGTTTTTGTCCGATTTCAAGGACATTTGACACATCATTTTTCATATCTGTACGGTTTTTGTCAAATATCTCGGAAACGGAAGCTCGTACAGCAAATTTATCTGCATAGGGGACTGCTAACTGTAGAATTTGATGAGGAATCGAATGAGCCCATCTGCGAGGCTCTACGACTTTCGATTCAAAAGTTATAGCCGTTTGAACCACATCATTTTCATATCTGTACGGTTTTTGTCCGATTTCAAGGACATTTGACACATCATTTTTCATATCTGTACGGTTTTTGTCAAATATCTCGGAAACGGAAGCTCGTACAGCAAATTTATCTGCATAGGGGACTGCTAACTGTAGAATTTGATGAGGAATCGAATGGGCCCATCTGCGAGGCTCTACGACTTTCGATTCAAAAGTTATAGCCGTTTGAGCCACATCATTTTTCATATCTGTTTGGTTTTTGTCAAATATCTCGGAAACGGAAGCTCGTACAGCAAATTTATCTGCATAGGGGACTGCTAACTGTAGAATTTGATGAGGAATCGAATGAGCCCATCTGCGAGGCTCTACGACTTTCGATTCAAAAGTTATAGCCTTTTGAGCCTGTGAGTTGCCATCACTGCTAGTCCTCTAATCAACCAGTATCAACACATCATTTATATGACAACTTGGTTAAACAAAGCTCAGAGAGCAATATGTACTCTATTCTGTCTTCAATTGGGGGTGTTTTTGTCAAAGAATGAATACAGAATAATTGTAGAAAATTCTTACTCTAAAGTTTATCCCCATTATGGACTTACTTGTTTTCTCTAAGTCAGTGTGTCAGATCCAGAAGTCACTAGCTACTCTGATGAGATGGAATGGATCACTGACTGTTTAAGTGTCTGCGTCAGCAACGTCTACTATGACATCATAAAAGCAATGGGAGATGTAACGTGGCGAGGCGCCCTCTAGTGGTTTTGATAAGTTAACATGATACGGTTTTTGTCAAATATCTCGGAAACGGAAGCTCGTACAGCAAATTTATCTGCGTAGGGGACTGCTAACTGTAGAATTTGATGAGGAATCGAATGAGCCCCTCTGCGAGGCTCTACGACTTTCGATTCAAAAGTTATAGCCGTTTGAACCACATCATTTTCATATCTGTACGGTTTTTGTCCGATTTCAAGGACATTTGACACATCATTTTTCATATCTGTACGGTTTTTGTCAAATATCTCGGAAACGGAAGCTCGTACAGCAAATTTATCTGCATAGGGGACTGCTAACTGTAGAATTTGATGAGGAATCGAATGAGCCCATCTGCGAGGCTCTACGACTTTCGATTCAAAAGTTATAGCCGTTTGAACCACATCATTTTCATATCTGTACGGTTTTTGTCCGATTTCAAGGACATTTGACACATCATTTTTCATATCTGTACGGTTTTTGTCAAATATCTCGGAAACGGAAGCTCGTACAGCAAATTTATCTGCATAGGGGACTGCTAACTGTAGAATTTGATGAGGAATCGAATGAGCCCATCTGCGAGGCTCTACGACTTTCGATTCAAAAGTTATAGCCGTTTGAACCACATCATTTTCATATCTGTACGGTTTTTGTCCGATTTCAAGGACATTTGACACATCATTTTTCATATCTGTACGGTTTTTGTCAAATATCTCGGAAACGGAAGCTCGTACAGCAAATTTATCTGCATAGGGGACTGCTAACTGTAGAATTTGATGAGGAATCGAATGAGCCCATCTGCGAGGCTCTACGACTTTCGATTCAAACGTTATAGCCTTTTGAGCCTGTGAGTTGCCATCACTGCTAGTCCTCTAATCAACCAGTATCAACACATCATTTATATGACAACTTGGTTAAACAAAGCTCAGAGAGCAATATGTACTCTATTCTGTCTTCAATTGGGGGTGTTTTTGTCAAAGAATGAATACAGAATAATTGTAGAAAATTCTTACTCTAAAGTTTATCCCCATTATGGACTTACTTGTTTTCTCTAAGTCAGTGTGTCAGATCCAGAAGTCACTAGCTACTCTGATGAGATGGAATGGATCACTGACTGTTTAAGTGTCTGCGTCAGCAACGTCTACTATGACATCATAAAAGCAATGGGAGATGTAACGTGGCGAGGCGCCCTCTAGTGGTTTTGATAAGTTAACATGATACGGTTTTTGTCAAATATCTCGGAAACGGAAGCTCGTACAGCAAATTTATCTGCATAGGGGACTGCTAACTGTAGAATTTGATGAGGAATCGAATGAGCCCATCTGCGAGGCTCTACGACTTTCGATTCAAAAGTTATAGCCGTTTGAACCACATCATTTTCATATCTGTACGGTTTTTGTCCGATTTCAAGGACATTTGACACATCATTTTTCATATCTGTACGGTTTTTGTCAAATATCTCGGAAACGGAAGCTCGTACAGCAAATTTACCTGCATAGGGGACTGCTAACTGTAGAATTTGATGAGGAATCGAATGGGCCCATCTGCGAGGCTCTACGACTTTCGATTCAAAAGTTATAGCCGTTTGAGCCACATCATTTTTCATATCTGTTTGGTTTTTGTCAAATATCTCGGAAACCGAAGCTCGTACAGCAAATTTACCTGCATAGGGGACTGCTAACTGTAGAATTTGATGAGGAATCGAATGAGCCCATCTGCGAGGCTCTACGACTTTCGATTCAAAAGTTATAGCCGTTTGAACCACATCATTTTCATATCTGTACGGTTTTTGTCCGATTTCAAGGACATTTGACACATAATTTTTCATATCTGTACGGTTTTTGTCAAATATCTCGGAAACGGAAGCTCGTACAGCAAATTTATCTGCATAGGGGACTGCTAACTGTAGAATTTGATGAGGAATCGAATGAGCCCATCTGCGAGGCTCTACGACTTTCGATTCAAAAGTTATAGCCGTTTGAACCACATCATTTTCATATCTGTACGGTTTTTGTCCGATTTCAAGGACATTTGACACATCATTTTTCATATCTGTACGGTTTTTGTGAAATATCTCGGAAACGGAAGCTCGTACAGCAAATTTATCTGCATAGGGGACTGCTAACTGTAGAATTTGATGAGGAATCGAATGAGCCCATCTGCGAGGCTCTACGACTTTCGATTCAAAAGTTATAGCCGTTTGAACCACATCATTTTCATATCTGTACGGTTTTTGTCCGATTTCAAGGACATTTGACACATCATTTTTCATATCTGTACGGTTTTTGTCAAATATCTCGGAAACGGAAGCTCGTACAGCAAATTTATCTGCATAGGGGACTGCTAACTGTAGAATTTGATGAGGAATCGAATGAGCCCATCTGCGAGGCTCTACGACTTTCGATTCAAAAGTTATAGCCGTTTGAACCACATCATTTTCATATCTGTACGGTTTTTGTCCGATTTCAAGGACATTTGACACATCATTTTTCATATCTGTACGGTTTTTGTCAAATATCTCGGAAACGGAAGCTCGTACAGTAAATTTATCTGCATAGGGGACTGCTAACTGTAGAATTTGATGAGGAATCGAATGAGCCCATCTGCGAGGCTCTACGACTTTCGATTCAAAAGTTATAGCCGTTTGAACCACATCATTTTCATATCTGTACGTTTTTTGTCCGATTTCAAGGACATTTGACACATCATTTTTCATATCTGTACGGTTTTTGTCAAATATCTCGGAAACGGAAGCTCGTACAGCAAATTTACCTGCATAGGGGACTGCTAACTGTAGAATTTGATGAGGAATCGAATGAGCCCATCTGCGAGGCTCTACGACTTTCGATTCAAAAGTTATAGCCGTTTGAACCACATCATTTTCATATCTGTACGGTTTTTGTCCGATTTCAAGGACATTTGACACATCATTTTTCATATCTGTACGGTTTTTGTCAAATATCTCGGAAACGGAAGCTCGTACAGCAAATTTACCTGCATAGGGGACTGCTAACTGTAGAATTTGATGAGGAATCGAATGGGCCCATCTGCGAGGCTCTACGACTTTCGATTCAAAAGTTATAGCCGTTTGAGCCACATCATTTTTCATATCTGTTTGGTTTTTGTCAAATATCTCGGAAACCGAAGCTCGTACAGCAAATTTACCTGCATAGGGGACTGCTAACTGTAGAATTTGATGAGGAATCGAATGAGCCCATCTGCGAGGCTCTACGACTTTCGATTCAAAAGTTATAGCCGTTTGAACCACATCATTTTCATATCTGTACGGTTTTTGTCCGATTTCAAGGACATTTGACACATCATTTTTCATATCTGTACGGTTTTTGTCAAATATCTCGGAAACGGAAGCTCGTACAGCAAATTTATCTGCATAGGGGACTGCTAACTGTAGAATTTGATGAGGAATCGAATGAGCCCATCTGCGAGGCTCTACGACTTTCGATTCAAAAGTTATAGCCTTTTGAGCCTGTGAGTTGCCATCACTGCTAGTCCTCTAATCAACCAGTATCAACACATCATTTATATGACAACTTGGTTAAACAAAGCTCAGAGAGCAATATGTACTCTATTCTGTCTTCAATTGGGGGTGTTTTTGTCAAAGAATGAATACAGAATAATTGTAGAAAATTCTTACTCTAAAGTTTATCCCCATTATGGACTTACTTGTTTTCTCTAAGTCAGTGTGTCAGATCCAGAAGTCACTAGCTACTCTGATGAGATGGAATGGATCACTGACTGTTTAAGTGTCTGCGTCAGCAACGTCTACTATGACATCATGAAAGCAATGGGAGATGTAACGTGGCGAGGCGCCCTCTAGTGGTTTTGATAAGTTAACATGATACGGTTTTTGTCAAATATCTCGGAAACGGAAGCTCGTACAGCAAATTTATCTGCATAGGGGACTGCTAACTGTAGAATTTGATGAGGAATCGAATGAGCCCATCTGCGAGGCTCTACGACTTTCGATTCAAAAGTTATAGCCGTTTGAACCACATCATTTTCATATCTGTACGGTTTTTGTCCGATTTCAAGGACATTTGACACATCATTTTTCATATCTGTACGGTTTTTGTCAAATATCTCGGAAACGGAAGCTCGTACAGCAAATGTATCTGCATAGGGGACTGCTAACTGTAGAATTTGATGAGGAATCGAATAAGCCCATCTGCGAGGCTCTACGACTTTCGATTCAAAAGTTATAGCCGTTTGAACCACATCATTTTCATATCTGTACGGTTTCTGTCCGATTTCAAGGACATTTGACACATCATTTTTCATATCTGTACGGTTTTTGTCAAATATCTCGGAAACGGAAGCTCGTACAGCAAATTTACCTGCATAGGGGACTGCTAACTGTAGAATTTGATGAGGAATCGAATGAGCCCATCTGCGAGGCTCTACGACTTTCGATTCAAAAGTTATAGCCTTTTGAGCCTGTGAGTTGCCATCACTGCTAGTCCTCTAATCAACCAGTATCAACACATCATTTATATGACAACTTGGTTAAACAAAGCTCAGAGAGCAATATGTACTCTATTCTGTCTTCAATTGGGGGTGTTTTTGTCAAAGAATGAATACAGAATAATTGTAGAAAATTCTTACTCTAAAGTTTATCCCCATTATGGACTTACTTGTTTTCTCTAAGTCAGTGTGTCAGATCCAGAAGTCACTAGCTACTCTGATGAGGTGGAATGGATCACTGACTGTTTAAGTGTCTGCGTCAGCAACGTCTACTATGACATCATAAAAGCAATGGGAGATGTAACGTGGCGAGGCGCCCTCTAGTGGTTTTGATAAGTTAACATGATACGGTTTTTGTCAAATATCTCGGAAACGGAAGCTCGTACAGCAAATTTATCTGCATAGGGGACTGCTCACTGTAGAATTTGATGAGGAATCGAATGAGCCCATCTGCGAGGCTCTACGACTTTCGATTCAAAAGTTATAGCCGTTTGAACCACATCATTTTCATATCTGTACGGTTTTTGTCAAATATCTCGGAAACCGAAGCTCGTACAGCAAATTTACCTGCATAGGGGACTGCTAACTGTAGAATTTGATGAGGAATCGAATGAGCCCATCTGCGAGGCTCTACGACTTTCGATTCAAAAGTTATAGCCTTTTGAGCCTGTGAGTTGCCATCACTGCTAGTCCTCTAATCAACCAGTATCAACACATCATTTATATGACAACTTGGTTAAACAAAGCTCAGAGAGCAATATGTACTCTATTCTGTCTTCAATTAGGGGTGTTTTTGTCAAAGAATGAATACAGAATAATTGTAGAAAATTCTTACTCTAAAGTTTATCCCCATTATGGACTTACTTGTTTTCTCTAAGTCAGTGTGTCAGATCCAGAAGTCCCTAGCTACTCTGATGAGGTGGAATGGATCACTGACTGTTTAAGTGTCTGCGTCAGCAACGTCTACTATGACATCATAAAAGCAATGGGAGATGTAACGTGGCGAGGCGCCCTCTAGTGGTTTTGATAAGTTAACATGATACGGTTTTTGTCAAATATCTCGGAAACGGAAGCTCGTACAGCAAATTTATCTGCATAGGGGACTGCTAACTGTAGAATTTGATGAGGAATCGAATGAGCCCATCTGCGAGGCTCTAAGACTTTCGATTCAAAAGTTATAGCCGTTTGAACCACATCATTTTCATATCTGTACGGTTTTTGTCCGATTTCAAGGACATTTGACACATCATTTTTCATATCTGTACGGTTTTTGTCAAATATCTCGGAAACGGAAGCTCGTACAGCAAATTTATCTGCATAGGGGACTGCTAACTGTAGAATTTGATGAGGAATCGAATGAGCCCATCTGCGAGGCTCTACGACTTTCGATTCAAAAGTTATAGCCGTTTGAACCACATCATTTTCATATCTGTACGGTTTTTGTCCGATTTCAAGGACATTTGACACATCATTTTTCATATCTGTACGGTTTTTGTCAAATATCTCGGAAACGGAAGCTCGTACAGCAAATTTATCTGCATAGGGGACTGCTAACTGTAGAATTTGATGAGGAATCGAATGAGCCCATCTGCGAGGCTCTACGACTTTCGATTCAAAAGTTATAGCCGTTTGAGCCACATCATTTTTCATATCTGTTTGGTTTTTGTCAAATATCTCGGAAACGGAAGCTCGTACAGCAAATTTATCTGCATAGGGGACTGCTAACTGTAGAATTTGATGAGGAATCGAATGAGCCCATCTGCGAGGCTCTACGACTTTCGATTCAAAAGTTATAGCCTTTTGAGCCTGTGAGTTGCCATCACTGCTAGTCCTCTAATCAACCAGTATCAACACATCATTTATATGACAACTTGGTTAAACAAAGCTCAGAGAGCAATATGTACTCTATTCTGTCTTCAATCAGGGGTGTTTTTGTCAAAGAATGAATACAGAATAATTGTAGAAAATTCTTACTCTAAAGTTTATCCCCATTATGGACTTACTTGTTTTCTCTAAGTCAGTGTGTCAGATCCAGAAGTCCCTAGCTACTCTGATGAGGTGGAATGGATCACTGACTGTTTAAGTGTCTGCGTCAGCAACGTCTACTATGACATCATAAAAGCAATGGGAGATGTAACGTGGCGAGGCGCCCTCTAGTGGTTTTGATAAGTTAACATGATACGGTTTTTGTCAAATATCTCGGAAACGGAAGCTCGTACAGCAAATTTATCTGCATAGGGGACTGCTAACTGTAGAATTTGATGAGGAATCGAATGAGCCCATCTGCGAGGCTCTACGACTTTCGATTCAAAAGTTATAGCCGTTTGAACCACATCATTTTCATATCTGTACGGTTTTTGTCCGATTTCAAGGACATTTGACACATCATTTTTCATATCTGTACGGTTTTTGTCAAATATCTCGGAAACGGAAGCTCGTACAGCAAATTTATCTGCATAGGGGACTGCTAACTGTAGAATTTGATGAGGAATCGAATGAGCCCATCTGCGAGGCTCTACGACTTTCGATTCAAAAGTTATAGCCGTTTGAACCACATCATTTTCATATCTGTACGGTTTTTGTCCGATTTCAAGGACATTTGACACATCATTTTTCATATCTGTACGGTTTTTGTCAAATATCTCGGAAACGGAAGCTCGTACAGCAAATTTATCTGCATAGGGGACTGCTAACTGTAGAATTTGATGAGGAATCGAATGAGCCCATCTGCGAGGCTCTACGACTTTCGATTCAAAAGTTATAGCCTTTTGAGCCTGTGAGTTGCCATCACTGCTAGTCCTCTAATCAACCAGTATCAACACATCATTTATATGACAACTTGGTTAAACAAAGCTCAGAGAGCAATATGTACTCTATTCTGTCTTCAATTGGGGGTGTTTTTGTCAAAGAATGAATACAGAATAATTGTAGAAAATTCTTACTCTAAAGTTTATCCCCATTATGGACTTACTTGTTTTCTCTAAGTCAGTGTGTCAGATCCAGAAGTCACTAGCTACTCTGATGAGATGGAATGGATCACTGACTGTTTAAGTGTCTGCGTCAGCAACGTCTACTATGACATCATAAAAGCAATGGGAGATGTAACGTGGCGAGGCGCCCTCTAGTGGTTTTGATAAGTTAACATGATACGGTTTTTGTCAAATATCTCGGAAACGGAAGCTCGTACAGCAAATTTATCTGCATAGGGGACTGCTAACTGTAGAATTTGATGAGGAATCGAATGAGCCCATCTGCGAGGCTCTACGACTTTCGATTCAAAAGTTATAGCCGTTTGAACCACATCATTTTCATATCTGTACGGTTTTTGTCCGATTTCAAGGACATTTGACACATCATTTTTCATATCTGTACGGTTTTTGTCAAATATCTCGGAAACGGAAGCTCGTACAGCAAATTTATCTGCATAGGGGACTGCTAACTGTAGAATTTGATGAGGAATCGAATGAGCCCATCTGCGAGGCTCTACGACTTTCGATTCAAAAGTTATAGCCGTTTGAACCACATCATTTTCATATCTGTACGGTTTTTGTCCGATTTCAAGGACATTTGACACATCATTTTTCATATCTGTACGGTTTTTGTCAAATATCTCGGAAACGGAAGCTCGTACAGCAAATTTATCTGCATAGGGGACTGCTAACTGTAGAATTTGATGAGGAATCGAATGAGCCCATCTGCGAGGCTCTACGACTTTCGATTCAAAAGTTATAGCCTTTTGAGCCTGTGAGTTGCCATCACTGCTAGTCCTCTAATCAACCAGTATCAACACATCATTTATATGACAACTTGGTTAAACAAAGCTCAGAGAGCAATATGTACTCTATTCTGTCTTCAATTGGGGGTGTTTTTGTCAAAGAATGAATACAGAATAATTGTAGAAAATTCTTACTCTAAAGTTTATCCCCATTATGGACTTACTTGTTTTCTCTAAGTCAGTGTGTCAGATCCAGAAGTCACTAGCTACTCTGATGAGATGGAATGGATCACTGACTGTTTAAGTGTCTGCGTCAGCAACGTCTACTATGACATCATAAAAGCAATGGGAGATGTAACGTGGCGAGGCGCCCTCTAGTGGTTTTGATAAGTTAACATGATACGGTTTTTGTCAAATATCTCGGAAACGGAAGCTCGTACAGCAAATTTATCTGCATAGGGGACTGCTAACTGTAGAATTTGATGAGGAATCGAATGAGCCCATCTGCGAGGCTCTACGACTTTCGATTCAAAAGTTATAGCCGTTTGAACCACATCATTTTCATATCTGTACGGTTTTTGTCCGATTTCAAGGACATTTGACACATCATTTTTCATATCTGTACGGTTTTTGTCAAATATCTCGGAAACGGAAGCTCGTACAGCAAATTTATCTGCATAGGGGACTGCTAACTGTAGAATTTGATGAGGAATCGAATGAGCCCATCTGCGAGGCTCTACGACTTTCGATTCAAAAGTTATAGCCGTTTGAACCACATCATTTTCATATCTGTACGGTTTTTGTCCGATTTCAAGGACATTTGACACATCATTTTTCATATCTGTACGGTTTTTGTCAAATATCTCGGAAACGGAAGCTCGTACAGCAAATTTATCTGCATAGGGGACTGCTAACTGTAGAATTTGATGAGGAATCGAATGAGCCCATCTGCGAGGCTCTACGACTTTCGATTCAAAAGTTATAGCCGTTTGAGCCACATCATTTTTCATATCTGTTTGGTTTTTGTCAAATATCTCGGAAACCGAAGCTCGTACAGCAAATTTATCTGCATAGGGGACTGCTAACTGTAGAATTTGATGAGGAATCGAATGAGCCCATCTGCGAGGCTCTACGACTTTCGATTCAAAAGTTATAGCCTTTTGAGCCTGTGAGTTGCCATCACTGCTAGTCCTCTAATCAACCAGTATCAACACATCATTTATATGACAACTTGGTTAAACAAAGCTCAGAGAGCAATATGTACTCTATTCTGTCTTCAATTGGGGGTGTTTTTGTCAAAGAATGAATACAGAATAATTGTAGAAAATTCTTACTCTAAAGTTTATCCCCATTATGGACTTACTTGTTTTCTCTAAGTCAGTGTGTCAGATCCAGAAGTCACTAGCTACTCTGATGAGATGGAATGGATCACTGACTGTTTAAGTGTCTGCGTCAGCAACGTCTACTATGACATCATAAAAGCAATGGGAGATGTAACGTGGCGAGGCGCCCTCTAGTGGTTTTGATAAGTTAACATGATACGGTTTTTGTCAAATATCTCGGAAACGGAAGCTCGTACAGCAAATTTATCTGCATAGGGGACTGCTAACTGTAGAATTTGATGAGGAATCGAATGAGCCCATCTGCGAGGCTCTACGACTTTCGATTCAAAAGTTATAGCCGTTTGAGCCACATCATTTTTCATATCTGTTTGGTTTTTGTCAAATATCTCGGAAACCGAAGCTCGTACAGCAAATTTATCTGCATAGGGGACTGCTAACTGTAGAATTTGATGAGGAATCGAATGAGCCCATCTGCGAGGCTCTACGACTTTCGATTCAAAAGTTATAGCCTTTTGAGCCTGTGAGTTGCCATCACTGCTAGTCCTCTAATCAACCAGTATCAACACATCATTTATATGACAACTTGGTTAAACAAAGCTCAGAGAGCAATATGTACTCTATTCTGTCTTCAATTGGGGGTGTTTTTGTCAAAGAATGAATACAGAATAATTGTAGAAAATTCTTACTCTAAAGTTTATCCCCATTATGGACTTACTTGTTTTCTCTAAGTCAGTGTGTCAGATCCAGAAGTCACTAGCTACTCTGATGAGATGGAATGGATCACTGACTGTTTAAGTGTCTGCGTCAGCAACGTCTACTATGACATCATAAAAGCAATGGGAGATGTAACGTGGCGAGGCGCCCTCTAGTGGTTTTGATAAGTTAACATGATACGGTTTTTGTCAAATATCTCGGAAACGGAAGCTCGTACAGCAAATTTATCTGCATAGGGGACTGCTAACTGTAGAATTTGATGAGGAATCGAATGAGCCCATCTGCGAGGCTCTACGACTTTCGATTCAAAAGTTATAGCCTTTTGAGCCTGTGAGTTGCCATCACTGCTAGTCCTCTAATCAACCAGTATCAACACATCATTTATATGACAACTTGGTTAAACAAAGCTCAGAGAGCAATATGTACTCTATTCTGTCTTCAATTGGGGGTGTTTTTGTCAAAGAATGAATACAGAATAATTGTAGAAAATTCTTACTCTAAAGTTTATCCCCATTATGGACTTACTTGTTTTCTCTAAGTCAGTGTGTCAGATCCAGAAGTCACTAGCTACTCTGATGAGATGGAATGGATCACTGACTGTTTAAGTGTCTGCGTCAGCAACGTCTACTATGACATCATAAAAGCAATGGGAGATGTAACGTGGCGAGGCGCCCTCTAGTGGTTTTGATAAGTTAACATGATACGGTTTTTGTCAAATATCTCGGAAACGGAAGCTCGTACAGCAAATTTATCTGCATAGGGGACTGCTAACTGTAGAATTTGATGAGGAATCGAATGAGCCCATCTGCGAGGCTCTACGACTTTCGATTCAAAAGTTATA
>NC_140246.1:25046033-25063533 GCF_949987555.1 Borostomias antarcticus | reverse complement strand
GACTGGCTGGGAGGGGGGACTGGGCACCCCTGAACCCCTGAACCCCTGAACCTCTGAACCCCTGAACCCCTGAACCTCTGAACCCCTGAACCCCTGAACCTCTGAACCCCTGAACCCCTGAACCTCTGAACCCCTGAACCCCTGAACCCCTGAACCTCTGAACCCCTGAACCTCTGAACCCCTGAACCTAGCCAGTAACAAGCGGGGGCAGAATTGCAAAGTTCCAAGGGCACGTTAAAGAGGCTGTATGGTGCTGGGGAGGAGACTGAAGGCCCCCGTGTCTGGTGAAGTATGAATCAACATACTGCTCTGGTTCCGCTTAGTCAGCACCGTGAGGCTGTTAAGGGGTTGGCTCTGTGTGGTACGTGGATGACAGGCCGACAGGCCAACGTTCACAGCTCTTTGGTCCCCTACAGGGCTGGACTGCCGGCACTGAGGATGATCCAGTGACCGGCTGGTTTTCACTGAGGATGATCCAGTGACCTCCTGGTTTTCACTGAGGATGATCCAGTGACCTCCTGGTTTTAACTGAGGATGATCCAGTGACCTCCTGGTTTTAACTGAGGATGATCCAGTGACCTCCTGGTTTTCACTGAGGATGATCCAGTGACCGGCTGGTTTTCACTGAGGATGATCCATTGACTGGCTGGTTTTCGGCTTCAGGACCCGCTTGCTGTTTATCACTACTGGTTACCTTCCATCACACTGGGTTGTCATGACAACATCAAAACGTTGAAATGCTATGGCATTGAAGGAGAGATGGTGATTGTGTGGTTCTGAGACCTGTATTTGAGGAGTAATGTGTTCTTCTTGAGGAGGACTCAAATGAGCAGGGTATAATAGATCTTCCTTCCAGGTGGCTGTTGAAGGACCTAAGGTCCATCTTGACAACCCCTGCTGGGCTGCTCCTAGCTTCTCTTTCAGTCATCTCAACCCCTGCTGGGCTGCTCCTAGCTTCTCTTTCAGTCATCTCAACCCCTGCTGGGCTGCTCCTAGCTTCTCTTTCAGTCATCTCAACCCCTGCTGGGCTGCTCCTAGCTTCTCTTTGTCATCTCAACCCCTGCTGGGCTGCTCCTAGCTTCTCTTTGTCATCTCAACCCCTGCTGGGCTGGTCCTAGCTTCTCTTTCAGTCATCTCAACCACTAGGAGGTTACTAAACCATCTAGGCCAAAACAGGTGCTTTCACAAAGTATGATCTTGCTTTTCCAAATATTTGTTTCACCAATGAAGTTGAGTTATGATTTATGACTGTGTACTCCAGTATGAATACATACTGCAGACTTTATTTCCAGAGATGTATGTTTGCTTAATTTATCTGATTTTGAGATAAATTTCTCTAGTAAAATTTACAATATTCTATTTAACTTGCATGACTGGCAGAAGGTCATTACATTGACTGTACTTTCATTTGGATGTTTTCCCCTCTGTAAAAATGAGGTTTTTGTCCAAATTTAAGTAAAGTGACAAAGTTAAATGTATACATAACATTGATTAGATATTCATGACATTTAGTCATATTTAATCAAAGTGGGGGTTGAGATTTTGGTCTTGGAAAATTTACAATTGGGAAGTTGAGGCTGTTAACATTGTAACACTATGTTTTATTAAGGGCGGTTGAATTGCAAGAGACTTCCTGTATTTCAATGATTGCATTTCCTTTAAAGGGTTCCACATATGCTAAACTCAATCGAAAATGTATTTTTCACCCTCATTTCGGTTTTTGAGAGTCTTACTGATATGCCCAGTCCCAATTCCTAACACTCGCTGCTCTCTCTGTATTGCCCGTGAGAGCTTTCCCCCCCTCCCCCTCCTATCAATTGCTTCGTTTACCGGAAGTGGCGGCCCTGACGTCACGTTTTTTGAGAATTTGCATACTTCGCCCCTGATTAGCATATTTAGCTTGTTGCGTAGGCCACCTTATCATTAACCTAGCCTCGCGGCTCCAGTCTCTCCTACGAGGATGGACATTAAATTTGGTAAACGGTGCCATGTCCTTGGCTGTTCTCTAACAAACAAGCCTCTCCACTCCCTCCCACGCGATGAAAGAAAGGATAAGTGGTTGAATTGTATTTATAATTGTAATATTCCCGAAACCCTTCCTAAATCAGTCTTAGTGTGCGCTGCGCACTTTACTCGCGAATCGTTCATAAATCTCGGCCAGTTTGAACAAGGACTTGCAAAGTTCCTGCTTCTAAGGAACGATGCTATACCAACTGTTCGTGAAGACGCTGAAACTGTAAGTACAAAAATACCAAACACCACGAGTTGTGCTTTGTGTGTGTGGATGGTGGCTGAGCTGTGCTTGTGTGTGTGTGTGTGTGTGTGTGTGTGTGTGTGTGTGTGTGTGTGTGTGTGTGTGTGTGTGTGGATGGTGGCTGTTGTAGCCGGCGCGCTAACGTTAGTATTATTCTAACAGGCACTTAGATTGTTTACAGTTGGCTCGCCTATTTGCTATTTTGGTAATAACGTTAGGCCTATGTGACTGCTATTTTAGCCTCCTGGTTTAACTAAAAAGGCTCGGGTACATTAGCCAACAAGTTGCTGGTAAGCTATAGACCTTTTTCTGTGCAACGTCATCATCCTGTTTCGAAATTGCACACGCATCGCTGTAATGCCACCTGTCAATAGAATCGATGCATTTGATTGATGCACCTGGTGGCAACCCTAACCCTAACGGCTGGTGGTTGTCGTTTTCTGGATCGCTAGGCGGGTCAAAATCGTAAGGAACCAAATTAGCTGCCATCTTTTCAAAACAGCAAAGTGGGCGGTAACATTACCTGGCGGGAACTAATTTAAATAAATACTTAGCATACTCTGAATCAAGTCAATTCAGCCTTGGGGGGGGGGGGGGGGCGGATACTAAAATAGCCCTGATAAATAAATACATATTCAGACCAAAGGACATTATAGAACACATTTTCGGGACCAAAGGTAGAGATAGAAGGTAGGTTAAATTAGCATATGTGGAACCCTTTAAGAAAATTGTCTCCTGTTAAGAGTGTTACTCATTTGAATTCTGAAGTTGTGACTGATGAAGTCACAAAGGGAGGGAATTGTAATAGAAATTGTAATAGATACATTCAAATGAGCGTATTCTCTATATCAAGACATTGTGTAAAGCAGGAAGCTGCCCTTTGTTTATAGCCCTGACCCCCTATCTCCAGGCCTTTTAATCAACTTTATGGCAGGAGACCTCCCTAGGGGTCCCCTCCTCCCAACTGTCTCTGATCCCTGTCTTTGTTCACTTGAGCTGTGGCCTAGCCTACTCACTATAATTGGCTAGTGAGGTATTTGCATATGCAGGTATGGTCACACCCACACTGTTTATAATGCTCTGTTTTCCTGATAATCTTGGCTCTTGGTGGATGTTCCTTTCTCTTTGAGCCCGACTTTGCAAACTCGTGAACTTATCTGGAATAAAGGTAACCAGCTTGGGCTTTCAGAAATGAACCTTGGCATTCTCCACTACTCATTTCTTAATTATTAGAATGATTCTACTACAGCACACGCAAGCATAGCCGACTGTCTATTCTAGAATAACGCAGCACACGCAAGCATAGCCGACTGTCTATTCTAGAATAACGCAGCACACGCAAGCATAGCCGACTGTCTATTCTAGAATAACGCAGCACACGCAAGCATAGCTGACTGTCTATTCTAGAATAACACAGCACACGCAAGCATAGCCGACTGTCTATTCTAGAATAACGCAGCACACGCAAGCATAGCCGACTGTCTATTCTAGAATAACACAGCACACGCAAGCATAGCCGACTGTCTATTCTAGAATAACGCAGCACACGCAAGCATAGCCGACTGTCTATTCTAGAATAACACAGCACACGCAAGCATAGCCGACTGTCTATTCTAGAATAACGCAGCACACGCAAGCATAGCCGACTGTCTATTCTAGAATAACACAGCACACGCAAGCATAGCCGACTGTCTATTCTAGAATAACGCAGCACACGCAAGCATAGCCGACTGTCTATTCTAGAATAACACAGCACACGCAAGCATAGCCGACTGTCTATTCTAGAATAACGCAGCACACGCAAGCATAGCTGACTGTCTATTCTAGAATAACGCAGCACACGCAAGCATAGCCGACTGTCTATTCTAGAATAACGCAGCACACGCAAGCATAGCCGACTGTCTGTTCTAGAATAACACAGCACACGCAAGCATAGCCGACTGTCTATTCTAGAATAACGCAGCACACGCAAGCATAGCCGACTGTCTATTCTAGAATAACGCAGCACACGCAAGCATAGCTGACTGTCTATTCTAGAATAACGCAGCACACGCAAGCATAGCCGACTGTCTATTCTAGAATAACGCAGCACACGCAAGCATAGCCGACTGTCTATTCTAGAATAACGCAGCACACGCAAGCATAGCCGACTGTCTATTCTAGAATAACGCAGCACACGCAAGCATAGCCGACTGTCTATTCTAGAATAACACAGCACACGCAAGCATAGCCTGGATAGTGGAGTGTTTTTAGCCTGGATAGTGGAGTGTTTTTAGCCTGGATAGTGGAGTGTGTTTAGCCTGGATAGTGGAGTGTGTTTAGCCTGGATAGTGGAGTGTGTTTAGCCTGGATAGTGGAGTGTGTTTAGCCTGGATAGTGGAGTGTGTTTAGCCTGGATAGTGGAGTGTTTTTAGCCTGGATAGTGGAGTGTGTTTAGCCTGGATAGTGGAGTGTGTTTAGCCTGGATAGTGGAGTGTGTTTAGCCTGGATAGTGGAGTGTTTTTAGCGTGGATAGTGGAGTGTGTTTAGCCTGGATAGTGGAGTGTTTTTAGCCTGGATAGTGGAGTGTTTTTAGCCTGGATAGTGGAGTGTGTTTAGCCTGGATAGTGGAGTGTGTTTAGCCTGGATAGTGGAGTGTTTTTAGCCTGGATAGTGGAGTGTTTTTAGCCTGGATAGTGGAGTGTTTTTAGCCTGGATAGTGGAGTGTTTTTAGCCTGGATAGTGGAGTGTGTTTAGCCTGGATAGTGAAGTGTTTTTAGCCTGGATAGTGGAGTGTTTTTAGCCTGGATAGTGGAGTGTGTTTAGCCTGGATAGTGGAGTGTTTTTAGCCTGGATAGTGGAGTGTTTTTAGCCTGGATAGTGGAGTGTGTTTAGCCTGGATAGTGGAGTGTGTTTAGCCTGGATAGTGGAGTGTGTTTAGCCTGGATAGTGGAGTGTGTTTAGCCTGGATAGTGGAGTGTGTTTAGCCTGGATAGTGGAGTGTGTTTAGCCTGGATAGTGGAGTGTTTTTAGCCTGGATAGTGGAGTGTGTTTAGCCTGGATAGTGGAGTGTTTTTAGCCTGGATAGTGGAGTGTGTTTAGCCTGGATAGTGGAGTGTGTTTAGCCTGGATAGTGGAGTGTGTTTAGCCTGGATAGTGGAGTGTTTTTAGCCTGGATAGTGGAGTGTGTTTAGCCTGGATAGTGGAGTGTTTTTAGCCTGGATAGTGGAGTGTGTTTAGCCTGGATAGTGGAGTGTGTTTAGCCTGGATAGTGGAGTGTTTTTAGCCTGGATAGTGGAGTGTTTTTAGCCTGGATAGTGGAGTGTTTTTAGCCTGGATAGTGGAGTGTGTTTAGCCTGGATAGTGGAGTGTGTTTAGCCTGGATAGTGGAGTGTTTTTAGCCTGGATAGTGGAGTGTTTTTAGCCTGGATAGTGGAGTGTGTTTAGCCTGGATAGTGGAGTGTGTTTAGCCTGGATAGTGGAGTGTGTTTAGCCTGGATAGTGGAGTGTGTTTAGCCTGGATAGTGGAGTGTGTTTAGCCTGGATAGTGGAGTGTGTTTAGCCTGGATAGTGGAGTGTTTTTAGCCTGGATAGTGGAGTGTGTTTAGCCTGGATAGTGGAGTGTTTTTAGCCTGGATAGTGGAGTGTGTTTAGCCTGGATAGTGGAGTGTGTTTAGCCTGGATAGTGGAGTGTGTTTAGCCTGGATAGTGGAGTGTTTTTAGCCTGGATAGTGGAGTGTGTTTAGCCTGGATAGTGGAGTGTTTTTAGCCTGGATAGTGGAGTGTGTTTAGCCTGGATAGTGGAGTGTGTTTAGCCTGGATAGTGGAGTGTGTTTAGCCTGGATAGTGGAGTGTGTTTAGCCTGGATAGTGGAGTGTGTTTAGCCTGGATAGTGAAGTGTTCACATCCACATGAAGAGCAACACACCACAGCTCTTTTCTTACCGGATCGTTCAATGGAAATGTGTGAAAGCTCTGTGTTGTCCATTTCTTTTGTTGGTTTTGACAACCTGGATATGCACACAACATTTTCTAAGAATGTTTAGCAAGCTGGATCACGTTCTCTTTCACACGCCCCTGTACTCGCACTTTGTTGACATTGACAAGCGCTGGCTCCAGGCTGGCTTTAGCCGGATCTAACTGAGTGTTACTCCACCTGCCGACTCACAGACAGAAATATAGATCCACAAACCAGAATGGATTACACGATAGTTTGACTTGAAACGGATGGCACAATAAATAGACACAAAAGAGTCCCCAAGAGACTTTACTCATATTTAATTTGTTTTTGGGTGTGCTTTGGGTGTTTGGGGGTATTTTTTGGACAGGCTAACGTGACTTCATTGTGTTGCACTAGCATTATTCACCAGTGGAAATTGGAACGACCCAAAACTATCTATAGCATGGAATTAACTCATAATGATCTCCATCAGTCAAAAACATCAGAGGTAAGTAGAAAATGAAGCCCTAGTTCAAAAATTCCAGAATATCCCTTTAAGACCTGTGCACACATCAAACAGGTGTGTTACCAGTCTGAGTGTAGTCCGGTCTGAGTGTAGTCCAGTCTGACCATCTCTGTCTGAGTGTAGTCCAGTCTGAGTGTAGTCCAGTCTGAGTGTAGTCCAGTCTGACCATCTCAGTCTGAGTGTAGTCCAGTCTGAGTGTAGTCCAGTCTGACCATCTCTGTCTGAGTGTAGTCCAGTCTGACCATCTATGTCTGAGTGTAGTCCAGTCTGAGTGTAGTCCAGTCTGACCATCTCTGTCTGAGTGTAGTCCAGTCTGACCATCTATGTCTGAGTGTAGTCCAGTCTGAGTGAAGTGCAGTCTGACCATCTCAGTCTGAGTGTAGTCCAGTCTGACCATCTATGTCTGAGTGTAGTCCAGTCTGAGTGTAGTCCAGTCTGAGTGTAGTCCAGTCTGACCATCTCAGTCTGAGTGTAGTCCAGTCTGACCATCTATGTCTGAGTGTAGTCCAGTCTGACCATCTCTGTCTGAGTGTAGTCCAGTCTGACCATCTCTGTCTGAGTGTAGTCCAGTCTGACCATCTCTGTCTGAGTGTAGTCCAGTCTGAGTGTAGTCCAGTCTGACCATCTCTGTCTGAGTGTAGTCCAGTCTGACTCAGCACCTCAACTCTGCCTGACCTGTGTTTTTGTTGTTTATCCTGAGCTCTGTTGATCAAAACAATCCTTAATCATGGCCTGTGGCATTTACCGGAACTCACCAATCACCATCCATGATTGGAGAGCACAGATGACTCATGCATTCTGGGAAATCACCAAGGAGAAATAGGTGGAGATAGAGTGTGTGTGTGTGTGTGTGTGTGTGTGTGTGTGTGTGTGTGTGTGTGTGTGTGTGTGTGTGTGTGTGTGTGTGTGTGTGTGAGGTAAACAGATCAGCAGCATGGAAAAAAGAATTGCCTCTTAAACGAGTGAACGTTCCCTATTGGCGGTAGTCATTCTGTGAATGCCTAGAAGTTCTAGACCGGAGAATGGGGTGGGGTGATTAAGCTGCTGTCGAGAGGCGGGGTGAAAGGTTGACCACGCCTTCTCCACCAATCAGCCTATAGGGGCGGGTAAACCCCAGCCCCCTGATGGGCAGAAGGAGTTTGTGACAGCCCCTTAGTTCTGGAGAGTCTCATACATACTGGGTGAACAACACATGACTGGGTGTTTTTAGGGGGGGAGATTTTAGAGTGGGATTTTGTGTGGTTTGTTTGAGGAATTTCTTTTGTATTCATACCTTTTATATTAAAGATGACATTTGTATTGTATTGTGTGTATTTATACCTTTTATATGAAAGATGCCATGGTGATGTGTTTTATTTGGCTGAAGCAGACAGGTCACTAGGGGGTCAGGGGTCACTGGGGGGTCAGGCAGCACCTCAGCCTGCAGACTAGCAGCTGGAGGAAGAGCGCTGGGCGTGCAGGTTAACTCCAGACTGTCCGTCCGTCTCTGGAATGAGCGCTGTTCAAAAAGCTCCCATAGGGATTTGAATAAGGCCCAATGTTTGGGCCAGCATGGCCTTCGTCATGTGCAACATAGTCTCTCTCCAGACTCAAATATCATGTTGAGTCGCTGCGCTGCCCATACTATATAATAGAGTCTGTGGCTACCCAGCAAACACACAACGTCAGGGAGACGTTCAGATCATGTCTTAATAACGTCCGTCGGTCCAGAACCCCATTTGTACGTCTGCTGGACCCCTCAATATTCAAACGTCTGGCTTGGACCCCTCTAAGACGTATGTGGACATGCAGAACAGGTTAAATATCTGAGCGTCTAAAAAAAACGTTCATTCTGGCTCCTAATTGGATGTCTTTGGACGTCCTAAAAAGACAAAAAAGACATCTAAAAGACGTCTTTTAGACGTGTCTTTGCTCAGTGGGTAGGTCTGAGAGCGGATCGACGGGTCCAAATTGAAAGAGTGACAGGTGTTAGCAGCAAATGAGAGACGCTAGCCCAGGTTAGGTGGGCGGAGCCAGGTTGGGTGGGCGGGGCCAGGTTGGGTGGGAGCACCTGATCATGAAAGTGGTCCCTCATTGGTGTCGACGGGATGGCGCTACTAATCAATTGGTAGGATTTGAACACCATTTTTTTTTTACATGAAGTGTCCCAGACCCATGGAGAGATGTGCAGCATGCAGTAACGTAGTTATGAAGTTATGAAGTGTCCCAGACCCATGGAGAGATGTGCAGCATGCAGTAACGTAGTTATGAAGTTATGAAGTGTCCCAGACCCATGGAGAGATGTGCAGCATGCAGTAACGTAGTTAGCCTAGCTGACGTAGTGGATCAGCCAAAGAACTCTCATGGTTCAGGCATTAAGTTCCTTATTAAAGCCACCATGGGAGCCATTTAAACAGTGTGCAGACCTCTCTTCTCTATCAGTTGTATTTTTGCTTGGGCACCTGTTACTCCTCATTCCTGGATGTGCGTGCGTTTGTCTGCTGCTGCTGTTACTGTGTTTGGTGCCAGGTGGCTCAGCAGGTATGTCCTCGCCTCGGAGGGCGTAGGCCTGGCGATAGCAGTGAAGACAGGGGGAGAGGGACAGTGAGGACAGGGTGAGAGGGACAGTGAAGACAGGGGGAGAGGGCCAGTGAAGACAGGGGGACAGTGAAGACAGGGGGAGAGGGACAGTGAAGACAGGGGGAGAGGGAGAGTGAGGACAGGGGGAGAGGGACAGTGAAGACAGGGGGAGAGGGACAGTGAAGACAGGGGGAGAGGGAGAGTGAGAACAGGGTGAGAGGGACAGTGAAGACAGGGGGAGAGGGACAGTGAAGACAGGGGGAGAGGGACAGTGAAGACAGGGGGAGAGGGACAGTGAAGACAGGGGGAGAGGGACAGTGAAGACAGGGGGACAGTGAAGACAGGGTGAGAGGGACAGTGAAGACAGGGGGAGAGGGACAGTGAGGACAGGGTGAGAGGGACAGTGAAGACAGGGGGAGAGGGAGAGTGAGGACAGGGGGAGAGGGACAGTGAAGACAGGGGGAGAGGGACAGTGGAGACAGGGGGACAGTGAAGACAGGGGGAGAGGGAGAGTGAAGACAGGGGGAGAGGGACAGTGAAGACAGGGGGACAGTGAAGACAGGGGGAGAGGGACAGTGAAGACAGGGGGAGAGGGAGAGTGAGGACAGGGTGAGAGGGACAGTGAAGACAGGGTGAGAGGGACAGTGAAGACAGGGTGAGAGGGACAGTGAAGACAGGGGGAGAGGGACAGTGAGGACAGGGGGAGAGGGACAGTGAAGACAGGGGGAGAGGGACAGTGGAGACAGGGGGACAGTGAAGACAGGGGGAGAGGGAGAGTGAAGACAGGGGGAGAGGGACAGTGAAGACAGGGGGACAGTGAAGACAGGGGGAGAGGGACAGTGAAGACAGGGTGAGAGGGACAGTGAGGACAGGGTGAGAGGGACAGTGAAGACAGGGTGAGAGGGACAGTGAAGACAGGGTGAGAGGGACAGTGAAGACAGGGGGAGAGGGACAGTGAAGACAGGGGGAGAGGGACAGTGAAGACAGGGGGAGAGGGACAGTGAAGACAGGGGGAGAGGGACAGTGAAGACGGGGGGAGAGGGACAGTGAAGACAGGGGGACAGTGAAGACAGGAGGAGGGGGACAGTGAAGACAGGGGGACAGTGAAGACAGGGTGAGAGGGACAGTGAAGACAGGGGGAGAGGGAGAGTGAGGACAGGGGGAGAGGGACAGTGAAGACAGGGTGAGAGGGACAGTGAGGACAGGGGGAGAGGGACAGTGAGGACAGGGTGAGAGGGACAGTGAAGACAGGGGGAGAGGGACAGTGAAGACAGGAGGACAGTGAAGACAGGGGGAGAGGGAGAGTGAAGACAGGGGGAGAGGGACAGTGAAGACAGGGGGAGAGGGACAGTGAAGACAGGAGGACAGGGACAGTGAAGACAGGGGGAGAGGGACAGTGAGGACAGGGGGACAGGGACAGTGAAGACAGGGGGAGAGGGACAGTGAAGACAGGGGGACAGGGAAGACAGGGGGACAGTGAAGACAGGGGGAGAGGGACAGTGAAGACAGGGGGAGAGGGAGAGTGAGGACAGGGGGAGAGGGACAGTGAAGACAGGGGGAGAGGGACAGTGAAGACAGGGGGACAGGGACAGTGAAGACAGGGGGAGAGGGAGAGTGAGGACAGGGGGAGAGGGACAGTGAAGACAGGGGGAGAGGGACAGTGAAGACAGGGGGAGAGGGACAGTGAAGACAGGGGGAGAGGGACAGTGAAGACAGGGGGAGAGGGACAGTGAAGACAGGGGGAGGGACAGTGAAGACAGGGGGAGAGGGACAGTGAAGACACGGGGAGAGGGACAGTGAAGACAGGGGGAGAGGGAGAGTGAAGACAGGGTGAGAGGGACAGTGAAGACAGGGGGACAGTGAAGACAGGGGGAGAGGGACAGTGAAGACAGGGGGAGAGGGACAGTGAAGACAGGGGGACAGTGAAGACAGGGGGAGAGGGACAGTGAAGACAGGGGGAGAGGGACAGTGGAGACAGGGGGAGAGGGACAGTGAAGACAGGGGGACAGTGAAGACAGGGGGAGAGGGACAGTGAAGACAGGGGGAGAGGGAGAGTGAGGACAGGGGGAGAGGGACAGTGAAGACGGGGTGAGAGGGACAGTGAAGACAGGGTGAGAGGGACAGTGAAGACAGGGGGAGAGGGACAGTGAAGACAGGGGGAGAGGGACAGTGAAGACAGGGGGAGAGGGACAGTGAAGACAGGGGAGAGGGACAGTGAAGACAGGGGGAGAGGGACAGTGAAGACAGGGGGACAGTGAAGACAGGGGAGAGGGACAGTGAGGACAGGGGGAGAGGGACAGTGAAGACAGGGGGACAGTGAAGACAGGGGGAGAGGGACAGTGAAGACAGGGTGAGAGGGACAGTGAAGACAGGGGGAGAGGGACAGTGAAGACAGGGGGAGAGGGACAGTGAAGACAGGGGGACAGTGGAGACAGGGGGAGAGGGACAGTGAAGACAGGGGGAGAGGGACAGTGAAGACAGGGGGAGAGGGACAGTGAAGACAGGGGGAGAGGGACAGTGAAGACAGGGGAGAGGGACAGTGAAGACAGGGGGAGAGGGACAGTGAAGACAGGGGGACAGTGAAGACAGGGGAGAGGGACAGTGAGGACAGGGGGAGAGGGACAGTGAAGACAGGGGGACAGTGAAGACAGGGGGAGAGGGACAGTGAAGACAGGGGGAGAGGGACAGTGAAGACAGGGGGAGAGGGAGAGTGAAGACAGGGGGACAGTGAAGACAGGGGGACAGTGAGGACAGGGGGAGAGGGACAGTGAAGACAGGGGGACAGTGAAGACAGGGGGAGAGGGACAGTGAAGACAGGGGGACAGTGAAGACAGGGGGAGAGGGACAGTGAAGACAGGGGGAGAGGGACAGTGAAGACAGGGGGAGAGGGACAGTGAAGACAGGGGGAGAGGGACAGTGAAGACAGGGGGACAGTGAAGACAGGGGGAGAGGGACAGTGAAGACAGAGGGACAGTGAAGACAGGGGGAGAGGGACAGTGAAGACAGGGGGACAGTGAAGACAGGGGGACAGTGAAGACAGGGGGAGAGGGACAGTGAAGACAGGGGGACAGTGAAGACAGGGGGAGAGGGACAGTGAAGACAGGGTGAGAGGGACAGTGAAGACAGGGGAGAGGGACAGTGAGGACAGAGGGACAGTGAAGACAGGGTGAGAGGGACAGTGAAGACAGGGGGACAGTGAAGACAGGGGGAGAGGGACAGTGAAGACAGGGGGACAGTGAAGACAGGGGGAGAGGGACAGTGAAGACAGGGGGAGAGGGACAGTGAAGACAGGGGGAGAGGGACAGTGAAGACAGGGGGACAGTGGAGACAGGGGGAGAGGGACAGTGAAGACAGGGTGAGAGGGACAGTGAAGACAGGGGGAGAGGGAGAGTGAGGACAGGGTGAGAGGGACAGTGAAGACAGGGGGAGAGGGACAGTGAAGACAGGGGGAGAGGGACAGTGAAGACAGGGGGAGAGGGAGAGTGAAGACAGGGGGAGAGGGACAGTGAAGACAGGGGGAGAGGGACAGTGAAGACAGGGGGAGAGGGACAGTGAAGACAGGGGGAGAGGGACAGTGAAGACAGGGGGAGAGGGACAGTGAAGACAGGGGGAGAGGGACAGTGAAGACAGGGGGAGAGGGACAGTGAAGACACGGGGAGAGGGACAGTGAAGACAGGGGGAGAGGGAGAGTGAAGACAGGGGGACAGTGAGGACAGGGTGAGAGGGACAGTGAAGACAGGGGGACAGTGAAGACAGGGGGAGAGGGACAGTGAAGACAGGGGGAGAGGGACAGTGAAGACAGGGGGACAGTGAAGACAGGGGGAGAGGGACAGTGAAGACAGGGGGAGAGGGACAGTGGAGACAGGGGGAGAGGGACAGTGAAGACAGGGGGAGAGGGACAGTGAAGACAGGGGGAGAGGGACAGTGAAGACAGGGGGAGAGGGAGAGTGAAGACAGGGGGACAGTGAAGACAGGGGGACAGTGAGGACAGGGGGAGAGGGACAGTGAAGACAGGGGGACAGTGAAGACAGGGGGAGAGGGACAGTGAAGACAGGGGGACAGTGAAGACAGGGGGAGAGGGACAGTGAAGACAGGGGGAGAGGGACAGTGAAGACAGGGGGAGAGGGACAGTGAAGACAGGGGGAGAGGGACAGTGAAGACAGGGGGACAGTGAAGACAGGGGGAGAGGGACAGTGAAGACAGAGGGACAGTGAAGACAGGGGGAGAGGGACAGTGAAGACAGGGGGACAGTGAAGACAGGGGGACAGTGAAGACAGGGGGAGAGGGACAGTGAAGACAGGGGGACAGTGAAGACAGGGGGAGAGGGACAGTGAAGACAGGGTGAGAGGGACAGTGAAGACAGGGGAGAGGGACAGTGAGGACAGAGGGACAGTGAAGACAGGGTGAGAGGGACAGTGAAGACAGGGGGACAGTGAAGACAGGGGGAGAGGGACAGTGAAGACAGGGGGACAGTGAAGACAGGGGGAGAGGGACAGTGAAGACAGGGGGAGAGGGACAGTGAAGACAGGGGGAGAGGGACAGTGAAGACAGGGGGACAGTGAAGACAGGGGGAGAGGGACAGTGAAGACAGGGGGACAGTGAAGACAGGGGGAGAGGGACAGTGAAGACAGGGGGAGAGGGACAGTGAAGACAGGGGGAGAGGGACAGTGAAGACAGGGGGACAGTGGAGACAGGGGGAGAGGGACAGTGAAGACAGGGTGAGAGGGACAGTGAAGACAGGGGGAGAGGGAGAGTGAGGACAGGGTGAGAGGGACAGTGAAGACAGGGGGAGAGGGACAGTGAAGACAGGGGGAGAGGGACAGTGAAGACAGGGGGAGAGGGAGAGTGAAGACAGGGGGAGAGGGACAGTGAAGACAGGGGGAGAGGGACAGTGAAGACAGGGGGAGAGGGACAGTGAAGACAGGGGGAGAGGGACAGTGAAGACAGGGGGAGAGGGACAGTGAAGACAGGGGGAGAGGGACAGTGAAGACAGGGGGAGAGGGACAGTGAAGACACGGGGAGAGGGACAGTGAAGACAGGGGGAGAGGGAGAGTGAAGACAGGGGGAAAGTGAAGACAGGGTGAGAGGGACAGTGAAGACAGGGGGACAGTGAAGACAGGGGGAGAGGGACAGTGAAGACAGGGGGAGAGGGACAGTGAAGACAGGGGGACAGTGAAGACAGGGGGAGAGGGACAGTGAAGACAGGGGGAGAGGGACAGTGGAGACAGGGGGAGAGGGACAGTGAAGACAGGGGGACAGTGAAGACAGGGGGACAGTGAAGACAGGGTGAGAGGGACAGTGAAGACAGGGGGAGAGGGAGAGTGAGGACAGGGGGAGAGGGACAGTGAAGACGGGGTGAGAGGGACAGTGAAGACAGGGTGAGAGGGACAGTGAAGACAGGGGGAGAGGGACAGTGAAGACAGGGGGAGAGGGACAGTGAAGACAGGGGGAGAGGGACAGTGAAGACAGGGGAGAGGGACAGTGAAGACAGGGGGAGAGGGACAGTGAAGACAGGGGGACAGTGAAGACAGGGGGAGAGGGACAGTGAAGACAGGGGGACAGTGAAGACAGGGGGAGAGGGACAGTGAAGACAGGGGGAGAGGGACAGTGAAGACAGGGGGAGAGGGAGAGTGAAGACAGGGGGACAGTGAAGACAGGGGGACAGTGAGGACAGGGGGAGAGGGACAGTGAAGACAGGGGGACAGTGAAGACAGGGGGAGAGGGACAGTGAAGACAGGGGGACAGTGAAGACAGGGGGAGAGGGACAGTGAAGACAGGGGGAGAGGGACAGTGAAGACAGGGGGAGAGGGACAGTGAAGACAGGGGGAGAGGGACAGTGAAGACAGGGGGACAGTGAAGACAGAGGGAGAGGGACAGTGAAGACAGGGGGAGAGGGACAGTGAAGACAGGGGGACAGTGAAGACAGGGGGAGAGGGACAGTGAAGACAGGGGGAGAGGGACAGTGAAGACAGGGGGACAGTGAAGACAGAGGGACAGTGAAGACAGGGGGAGAGGGACAGTGAAGACAGGGGAGAGGGACAGTGAGGACAGAGGGACAGTGAAGACAGGGTGAGAGGGACAGTGAAGACAGGGGGACAGTGAAGACAGGGGAGAGGGACAGTGAAGACAGGGGGACAGTGAAGACAGGGGGAGAGGGACAGTGAAGACAGGGGGAGAGGGACAGTGAAGACAGGGGGACAGTGGAGACAGGGGGAGAGGGACAGTGAAGACAGGGGGAGAGGGAGAGTGAGGACAGGGTGAGAGGGACAGTGAAGACAGGGGGAGAGGGACAGTGAAGACAGGGGGAGAGGGACAGTGAAGACAGGGGGACAGTGAAGACAGGGGGAGAGGGACAGTGAAGACAGAGGGACAGTGAAGACAGGGGGAGAGGGACAGTGAAGACAGGGGGACAGTGAAGACAGGGGGAGAGGGACAGTGAAGACAGGGTGAGAGGGACAGTGAAGACAGGGGAGAGGGACAGTGAGGACAGAGGGACAGTGAAGACAGGGTGAGAGGGACAGTGAAGACAGGGGGACAGTGAAGACAGGGGGAGAGGGACAGTGAAGACAGGGGGAGAGGGACAGTGAAGACAGGGGGAGAGGGACAGTGAAGACAGGGGGAGAGGGACAGTGAGGACAGAGGGACAGTGAAGACAGGGGGACAGTGAAGACGGGGTGAGAGGGACAGTGAAGACAGGGGGAGAGGGACAGTGAAGACAGGGGGAGAGGGACAGTGAAGACAGGGGGACAGTGAAGACAGGGGGAGAGGGACAGTGAAGACAGGGGGAGAGGGACAGTGAAGACAGGGGGACAGTGAAGACAGGGGGAGAGGGACAGTGAAGACAGGGGGACAGGGACAGTGAAGACAGGGGGAGGGGGACAGTGAAGACAGGGGGACAGTGAAGACAGGGGGAGAGGGACAGTGAAGACAGGGGGACAGTGAAGACAGGGGGAGAGGGACAGTGAAGACAGGGGGACAGTGAAGACAGGGGGAGAGGGACAGTGAAGACAGGGGGAGAGGGACAGTGAAGACAGGGGGAGAGGGAGAGTGAAGACAGGGGGACAGTGAAGACAGGGGGACAGTGAGGACAGGGGGAGAGGGACAGTGAAGACAGGGGGACAGTGAAGACAGGGGGAGAGGGACAGTGAAGACAGGGGGACAGTGAAGACAGGGGGAGAGGGACAGTGAAGACAGGGGGAGAGGGACAGTGAAGACAGGGGGAGAGGGACAGTGAAGACAGGGGGAGAGGGACAGTGAAGACAGGGGGACAGTGAAGACAGAGGGAGAGGGACAGTGAAGACAGAGGGACAGTGAAGACAGGGGGAGAGGGACAGTGAAGACAGGGGAGAGGGACAGTGAGGACAGAGGGACAGTGAAGACAGGGTGAGAGGGACAGTGAAGACAGGGGGACAGTGAAGACAGGGGAGAGGGACAGTGAAGACAGGGGGACAGTGAAGACAGGGGGAGAGGGACAGTGAAGACAGGGGGAGAGGGACAGTGAAGACAGGGGGACAGTGGAGACAGGGGGAGAGGGACAGTGAAGACAGGGGGAGAGGGAGAGTGAGGACAGGGTGAGAGGGACAGTGAAGACAGGGGGAGAGGGACAGTGAAGACAGGGGGAGAGGGACAGTGAAGACAGGGGGACAGTGAAGACAGGGGGAGAGGGACAGTGAAGACAGAGGGACAGTGAAGACAGGGGGAGAGGGACAGTGAAGACAGGGGGACAGTGAAGACAGGGGGAGAGGGACAGTGAAGACAGGGTGAGAGGGACAGTGAAGACAGGGGAGAGGGACAGTGAGGACAGAGGGACAGTGAAGACAGGGTGAGAGGGACAGTGAAGACAGGGGGACAGTGAAGACAGGGGGAGAGGGACAGTGAAGACAGGGGGAGAGGGACAGTGAAGACAGGGGGAGAGGGACAGTGAAGACAGGGGGAGAGGGACAGTGAGGACAGAGGGACAGTGAAGACAGGGGGACAGTGAAGACGGGGTGAGAGGGACAGTGAAGACAGGGGGAGAGGGACAGTGAAGACAGGGGGAGAGGGACAGTGAAGACAGGGGGACAGTGAAGACAGGGGGAGAGGGACAGTGAAGACAGGGGGAGAGGGACAGTGAAGACAGGGGGACAGTGAAGACAGGGGGAGAGGGACAGTGAAGACAGGGGGACAGGGACAGTGAAGACAGGGGGAGGGGGACAGTGAAGACAGGGGGACAGTGAAGACAGGGGGACAGTGAAGACAGGGGG
>NC_140246.1:25038533-25041033 GCF_949987555.1 Borostomias antarcticus | reverse complement strand
CAACAGAGACTCTTCAAACAGACTCTTCTAACAGAGACTCTTCTAACAGACTCTTCTAACAGACTCTTCTAACAGAGACTCTTCTAACAGACTCTTCTAACAGAGACTCTTCTAACAGACTCTTCTAACAGAGACTCTTCTAACAGACTCTTCTAACAGAGACTCTTCTAACAGAGACTCTTCTAACAGACTCTTCTAACAGAGACTCTTCTAACAGAGACTCTTCAACAGAGACTCTTCTAACAGAGACGCTTCAACAGAGACGCTTCAACAGAGACTCTTCAACAGAGACTCTTCTAACAGACTCTTCTAACAGACTCTTCAACAGAGACTCTTCTAACAGAGACGCTTCAACAGAGACTCTTCAACAGAGACTCTTCTAACAGACTCTTCTAACAGACTCTTCAACAGAGACGCTTCTAACAGACTCTTCAAACAGAGACTCTTCAAACAGAGACTCTTCTAACAGAGACTCTTCAACAGAGACTCTTCAACAGAGACGCTTCTAACAGACTCTTCTAACAGACTCTTCAAACAGAGACTCTTCTAACAGAGACTCTTCTAACAGAGACTCTTCTAACAGACTCTTCTAACAGAGACACTTCAACATAGACTCTTCAACAGAGACTCTTCTAATAGAGACTCTTCTAACAGAGACTCTTCTAACAGAGACTCTTCTAACAGAGACTCTTCTAACAGAGACTCTTCAACAGAGACTCTTCTAACAGAGACTCTTCTAACAGACTCTTCTAACAGAGACTCTTCAACATAGACTCTTCAACAGAGACTCTTCAAACAGAGACTCTTCTAACAGAGACTCTTCAACAGAGACTCTTCAACAGAGACTCTTCAAACAGAGACTCTTCAACAGAGACTCTTCTAACAGAGACGCTTCTAACAGAGACTCTTCTAACAGAGACTCTTCAACAGAGACTCTTCAACAGAGACTCTTCAACAGAGACTCTTCTAACAGAGACTCTTCAACAGAGACTCTTCAACAGAGACTCTTCTAACAGAGACTCTTCTAACAGACTCTTCTAACAGAGACTCTTCAACAGAGACTCTTCTAACAGAGACTCTTCAACAGAGACGCTTCAACAGAGACTCTTCTAACAGAGACTCTTCTAACAGAGACTCTTCTAACAGAGACTCTTCTAACAGAGACTCTTCTAACAGACTCTTCTAACAGAGACTCTTCAACATAGACTCTTCAACAGAGACTCTTCTAATAGAGACTCTTCTAACAGAGACTCTTCAAACAGAGACTCTTCAACAGAGACTCTTCTAACAGAGACTCTTCAACAGAGACTCTTCTAACAGAGACTCTTCAACAGAGACTCTTCAACAGAGACTCTTCTAACAGACTCTTCTAACAGAGACTCTTCAACATAGACTCTTCAACAGAGACTCTTCAAACAGAGACTCTTCAACAGAGACGCTTCTAACAGAGACTCTTCTAACAGACTCTTCTAACAGAGACTCTTCAACATAGACTCTTCTAACAGACTCTTCTAACAGAGACTCTTCAACATAGACTCTTCAACAGAGACTCTTCTAACAGAGACTCTTCAACAGAGACTCTTCAACAGAGACTCTTCTAACAGAGACTCTTCTAACAGAGACTCTTCTAACAGAGACTCTTCAACAGAGACTCTTCTAACAGACTCTTCTAACAGAGACTCTTCAACAGAGACTCTTCTAATAGAGACTCTTCTAACAGAGACTCTTCAACAGAGACTCTTCTAACAGAGACGCTTCTAACAGAGACTCTTCTAACAGAGACTCTTCTAACAGAGACTCTTCTAACAGAGACTCTTCTAACAGAGACTCTTCTAACAGAGACTCTTCAACAGAGACTCTTCTAACAGAGACTCTTCAACAGAGACTCTTCAACAGAGACTCTTCAACAGAGACTCTTCTAACAGAGACTCTTCAACAGAGACTCTTCTAACAGAGACTCTTCTAATAGAGACTCTTCAACAGAGACTCTTCTAACAGAGACTCTTCTAACAGAGACTCTTCTAACAGAGACTCTTCAACAGAGACTCTTCTAACATACTCTTCAACAGAGACTCTTCTAACAGAGACGCTCATCACAGACCCTCCTCATATACTGTCCACACACACACACACACACACACACACACACACACACACGCAGTCTTCTCTTGTCCGAGTGACAGATCAATGACAACCAGATTGTGGTGAATCAAAACGGATTGTGTGTATCACCACAGACACACACACACACACACACACACACACACACACACACACACACACACACACACACACACACACACACACACCATCACCTTTGAATACAGGTGCAATTCACTCTGGAACCCTTCATTCATAAAATGTCTTGTTTCTAGAGCTCTAAAACTCAATTTCACACACTGACACCACAGAGACTGACATCATTTCTGTACACATCAGCACACTATGTTACACTCTCACCTCTCTCTCTCTCTCTCTCTCTCTCTCTCTCTCTCTCACC
>NC_140246.1:25036408-25038333 GCF_949987555.1 Borostomias antarcticus | reverse complement strand
GGGGGATAGAGAGAGAGAGAGTGTGTGGGGGGATAGAGAGAGAGTGTGTGTGGGGGATAGAGAGAGAGAGAGTGTGTGGGGGGATAGAGAGAGAGAGTGTGTGGGGGATAGAGAGAGAGTGTGTGTGGGGGATAGAGAGAGAGAGTGTGTGGGGGGATAGAGAGAGTGTGTGTGGGGGATAGAGAGAGAGAGTGTGTGGGGGGATAGAGAGAGAGAGTGTGTGGGGGATAGAGAGAGAGTGTGTGTGGGGGATAGAGAGAGAGAGTGTGTGGGGGGATAGAGAGAGAGTGTGTGGGGGGATAGAGAGAGTGTGTGTGGGGGGATAGAGAGAGAGTGTGTGGGGGGATAGAGAGAGTGTGAGGGGGATAGAGAGAGAGTGTGTGGGGGGATAGAGAGAGAGAGTGTGTGGGGGGATAGAGAGAGAGAGTGTGTGGGGGGATAGAGAGAGTGTGTGTGGGGGATAGAGAGAGAGAGTGTGTGTGGGGGATAGAGAGAGAGAGTGTGTGGGGGGATAGAGAGAGAGAGTGTGTGGGGGGATAGAGAGAGAGAGTGTGTGGGGGGATAGAGAGAGAGAGTGTGTGGGGGGATAGAGAGAGATTGTGTTTGTGGGGGGGTATGTGTGTGTTTGTGTGTGGGAGAGAGAGAATGTGTGTTTGTGTATGTGGGAGAGAGAGTGTGTGTGTTTGTGTGTGGGATAGAGAGAGAGTGTGTGTGTGGGAGACAGTGTGTGTGTGTGGGGGGGGGGAGTTTGTTTGTGTGTGTGGGAGAGAGAGTGTGTGGGGGAGGGGGGGTGAATAGTGTGTGTGTGTGTTGTGTTTGTGTGTTTGGGAGAGAGGGAGAGTGTGTGTGGGGGGGTGCGTGTGTGTGTGGGAGAGAGAGAATGTGTGTTTGTTGTGTTTGTGTGTGTGGGAGAGAGAGAGAGTGTGTGTGGGTGTGTGTGTGTGTGTTTGTGTGTGTGGGAGAGAAAGAATGTGTGTTTGTGTGTGTGGGAGAGTGTGTGTGTGTGTGTGGGGGTGTGTGTGTGAGGAGAGAATATATTGTATGTGTGTTTAGCTGTGTGTGTATAGGGGTAAGGGGGGGTGTGGGAGAGAGAGTGTGTGTGTGGGATAAAGAGAGAGTGTGTGTGTGGGAGAGAGAGTGTGTGTAGGAGAGAGAGTGTGTGTAGGAGAGAGAATGTGTGTGTTTGTGTGTGGGATAGAGAGAGAGTGTGTGTGTGGGAGACAGTGTGTGTGTGGGGGGGTGTTTGTGTGTGTGGGAGAGAGAGGGTGTGGGGGTGTGTTTGTGTGTGTAGGAGAGAGAGTGTATGTGGGGGGGGAGTGTGTGTGTTTGTGTGTGTGGGAGAGAGAGTGTGTGGGGGAGGTGGGTGAAACGTGTGTGTGTGTGGGAGAGAGAGAATGTGTGTGGGGGATAGAGAGAGAGAATGTGTGTGTGGGAGAGAGAGTGTGTGTGTGGGGGGGTGCGTGTGTGTTTGTGTGTGTGGGAGAGAGAGAATGTGTGTTTGTGTGTGTGTGTGTGTGTGTGTGGGAGAGAGAGAATGTGTGTTTGTGTGTGTGTGGGTGTGTGTGTGTGTGTGGGAGAGAGAGAGTGTGTGTGGGGGATAGAGAGAGAGAGAGTGTGTGTGGGGGGAGAGAGTGTTTGTTCTTGTGTGTGGGACAAACAGTGTGTGTGTGGGGGGGTGCATGTGTGTTTGTATGTGTGTGAGGAGAGAATATATTGTATGTGTGTTTAGCTGTGTGTGTATGAGTTTGAGTCAATAGCTATGTGTGTGCGTCAGTGTGTGTGACAGAGAGAAAGAGTATGTATTTTGTGTGTGTGTGTGTGTGTGTGGGGGAGAGAGAGAGAGTGTGTTTGTGTGTGTGGGAGAGAGAGTGTGGGGAGGGAGAGTGTGTGTGGGAGAGAGAGTGTGTGTGTGTTCATGTGTGGGA
>NC_140246.1:24996408-25028908 GCF_949987555.1 Borostomias antarcticus | reverse complement strand
CATTTGTTTCTCATTAATCAGATATTATTTTGTTTTACATGCATAGAAACATAAGATAATATTGTTTGCTTAAACAGGAAATAAATAAAGTGAATATCTATATCTAAAGCTGTTTGACTCCTCATTGTAACAAAGAGCCAACGTTCTTATAATAATAATAAACAAATCTTAATCAGGATTAGAACCCAGGACTCCTGATTATAAGAACAATCTTCATCAGGATTAGAACCCAGGACTCCTGATTATAAGAACAATCTTCTTCAGGATTAGAACCCAGGACTCCTGATTATAAGAACAATCTTCATCAGGATTAGAACCCAGGACTCCTTGAGTCTGCGTATAAACGTATATTTTCCCCTCTCCGTTTTAAAAAATAAAATCGTGCACACGAACCCGCATAAATATGCCGCCACCCGCATAAATACGCCATCAAGAGCACTCTACGCCTGTAGGGGGCAGTGTAACGAGAAGCATGAAGACACGTTATCATAATAAAGCAGTTGTATTTGCAAATGCAAACGTTCTATTAATACATCCATGATGCAAACACACCAACAGACTTTGCACTAACATAAAACGAACATGGCTTTAGCATCCATGATTATTAGAGCACGTCAGAGGAGCAAACACACTGTAAACAAAGGTTGCACACCTGACGCAATGCAAATCTTCGTCTTCCTCTGTTTACATGCAAAGGAAAAAACAGAGTTTTCCTAAATCTCCACTTTGGCCAGAGTTTTTAAAAGATTCATTTTCAGTGGGTTAGAATTTACGTTTGCGTGTAAACGACAGGTACAAACGCAGATAAATATCACAGTTTTCCCAGATCCCCGGCTACGTGTAAACAAGGTCTCAGACTGATCTGCTCAGAGCACAAGTGAGCAGTTTTGAACTATGATCTGTTTGAGCCAAACACCACGTCATCATCATCACCTGAGCAAAAAGAACCAAGGGGCACATTTTGGCTTGGGAATCGTTGGGACGCTGCTCGCTGTTGTTGTTGTTGGTATTCTAGTGTACCAGTAGAGATGGAGTCAGATGTTGTTGTTGTTGGTATTCTAGTGTACCAGTAGAGATGGAGTCAGATGTTGTTGTTGTTGGTATTCTAGTGTACCAGTAGAGATGGAGTCAGATGTTGTTGTTGTTGTTGGTATTCTAGTGTACCAGTAGAGATGGAGTCAGATGTTGTTGTTGGTATTCTAGTGTACCAGTAGAGATGGAGTCAGATGTTGTTGTTGTTGTTGGTATTCTAGTGTACCAGTACAGATGGAGTCAGATGTTGTTGTTGGTATTCTAGTGTACCAGTAGAGATGGGGTCAGATGTTGTTGTTGTTGGTATTCTAGTGTACCAGTAGATATGGAGTCAGATGTTGTTGTTGTTGGTATTCTAGTGTACCAGTAGAGATAGAGTCAGATGTTGTGTTGTTGGTATTCTAGTGTACCAGTAGAGATGGAGTCAGATGTTGTTGTTGGTATTCTAGTGTACCAGTAGAGATGGAGTCAGATGTTGTTGTTGTTGGTATTCTAGTGTACCAGTAGAGATGGGGTCAGATGTTGTTGTTGGTGTTCTAGTGTACCAGTAGAGATGGAGTCAGATGTTGTTGTTGTTGGTGTTCTAGTGTACCAGTAGAGATGGGGTCAGATGGTGTTGGTGTTGGTATTCTAGTGTACCAGTAGAGATGGAGTCAGATGTTGTTGTTGTTGGTGTTCTAGTGTACCAGTAGAGATGGGGTCAGATGGTGTTGGTGTTGGTATTCTAGTGTACCAGTAGAGATGGAGTCAGATGTTGTTGTTGGTATTCTAGTGTACCAGTAGAGATGGAGAGTCAGATGTTGTTGTTGTTGGTATTCTAGTGTACCAGTAGAGATGGAGTCAGATGTTGTTGTTGTTGGTATTCTAGTGTACCAGTAGAGATGGAGTCAGATGTTGTTGTTTTTGGTATTCTAGTGTACCAGTAGAGATGGAGTCAGATGTTGTTGTTGTTGGTATTCTAGTGTACCAGTAGAGATGGAGTCAGATGTTGTTGGTATTCTAGTGTACCAGTAGAGATGGAGTCAGATGTTGTTGTGGTTGGTATTCTAGTGTACCAGTAGAGATGGAGTCAGATGTTGTTGTTGTTGGTATTCTAGTGTACCAGTAGAGATGGAGTCAGATGTTGTTGTTGTTGGTGTTCTAGTGTACCAGTAGAGATGGAGTCAGATGTTGTTGTTGTTGGTATTCTAGTGTACCAGTAGAGATGGAGTCAGATGTTGTTGTTGGTATTCTAGTGTACCAGTAGATATGGAGTCAGATGTTGTTGTTGTTGGTATTCTAGTGTACCAGTAGAGATGGGGTCAGATGTTGTTGTTGTTGGTATTCTAGTGTACCAGTAGAGATGGAGTCAGATGTTGTTGTTGTTGGTATTCTAGTGTACCAGTAGAGATGGAGTCAGATGTTGTTGTTGTTGGTATTCTAGTGTACCAGTAGAGATGGAGTCAGATGTTGTTGTTGTTGGTATTCTAGTGTACCAGTAGAGATGGAGTCAGATGTTGTTGTTGGTATTCTAGTGTACCAGTAGAGATGGGGTCAGATGTTGTTGTTGGTATTCTAGTGTACCAGTAGAGATGGAGTCAGATGTTGTTGTTGTTGTTGGTATTCTAGTGTACCAGTAGAGATGGGGTCAGATGTTGTTGTTGTTGGTATTCTAGTGTACCAGTAGAGATGGAGTCAGATGTTGTTGTTGGTATTCTAGTGTACCAGTAGAGATGGAGTCAGATGTTGTTGTTGTTGGTATTCTAGTGTACCAGTAGAGATGGAGTCAGATGTTGTTGTTGGTATTCTAGTGTACCAGTAGAGATGGAGAGTCAGATGTTGTTGTTGTTGGTATTCTAGTGTACCAGTAGAGATGGAGAGTCAGATGTTGTTGTTGGTGTTCTAGTGTACCAGTAGAGATGGAGTCAGATGTTGTTATTGTTGGTATTCTAGTGTACCAGTAGAGATGGAGTCAGATGTTGTTGTTGGTATTCTAGTGTACCAGTAGAGATGGAGAGTCAGATGTTGTTGTTGTTGGTATTCTAGTGTACCAGTAGATATGGAGTCAGATGTTGTTGTTGTTGGTACTCTAGTGTACCAGTAGAGATGGAGTCAGATGTTGTTGTTGGTATTCTAGTGTACCAGTAGATATGGAGTCAGATGTTGTTGTTGTTGGTATTCTAGTGTACCAGTAGAGATGGAGAGTCAGATGATGTTGTTATTGTTGGTATTCTAGTGTACCAGTAGAGATGGAGTCAGATGTTGTTGGTATTCTAGTGTACCAGTAGAGATGGAGTCAGATGTTGTTGTTGTTGGTGTTCTAGTGTACCAGTAGAGATGGGGTCAGATGTTGTTGTTGTTGGTATTCTAGTGTACCAGTAGAGATAGAGTCAGATGATGTTGTTGGTGGTATTCTAGTGTACCAGTAGAGATGGAGAGTCAGATGATGTTGTTATTGTTGGTATTCTAGTGTACCAGTAGAGATGGAGTCAGATGTTGTTGGTATTCTAGTGTACCAGTAGAGATGGAGTCAGATGTTGTTGTTGTTGGTGTTCTAGTGTACCAGTAGAGATGGGGTCAGATGTTGTTGTTGTTGGTATTCTAGTGTACCAGTAGAGATAGAGTCAGATGTTGTTGTTGTTGGTATTCTAGTGTACCAGTAGAGATGGAGTCAGATGTTGTTGTTGGTATTCTAGTGTACCAGTAGAGATGGAGTCAGATGTTGTTGTTGGTGTTCTAGTGTACCAGTAGAGATGGAGTCAGATGTTGTTGTTGTTGGTGTTCTAGTGTACCAGTAGAGATGGAGTCAGATGTTGTTGTTGTTGTTGTTGGTGTTCTAGTGTACCAGTAGAGATGGAGTCAGATGTTGTTGTTGGTGTTCTAGTGTACCAGTAGAGATGGGGTCAGATGTTGTTGTTGTTGGTATTCTAGTGTACCAGTAGATATGGAGTCAGATGTTGTTGTTGTTGGTATTCTAGTGTACCAGTAGAGATGGAGAGTCAGATGTTGTTGTTGTTGTTGGTGTTCTAGTGTACCAGTAGATATGGAGAGTCAGATGTTGTTGTTGGTATTCTAGTGTACCAGTAGATATGGAGAGTCAGATGTTGTTGTTGGTATTCTAGTGTACCAGTAGAGATGGAGAGTCAGATGTTGTTGTTGGTATTCTAGTGTACCAGTAGATATGGAGAGTCAGATGTTGTTGTTGGTATTCTAGTGTACCAGTAGAGATGGAGAGTCAGATGTTGTTGTTGGTATTCTAGTGTACCAGTAGAGATGGAGAGTCAGATGATGTTGTTGTTGTTGGTATTCTAGTGTACCAGTAGAGATGGGGTCAGATGTTGTTGGTGTTCTAGTGTACCAGTAGAGATGGAGTCAGATGTTGTTGTTGTTGGTATTCTAGTGTACCAGTAGAGATGGAGTCAGATGTTGTTGTTGTTGGTATTCTAGTGTACCAGTAGAGATGGGGTCAGATGTTGTTGTTGTTGGTATTCTAGTGTACCAGTAGAGATGGAGTCAGATGTTGTTATTGTTGGTATTCTAGTGTACCAGTAGAGATGGAGTCAGATGTTGTTATTGTTGGTATTCTAGTGTACCAGTAGAGATGGAGTCAGATGTTGTTGTTGTTGGTATTCTAGTGTACCAGTAGAGATGGAGTCAGATGGTGTTGTTGGTATTCTAGTGTACCAGTAGAGATGGGGTCAGATGTTGTTGTTGTTTGTATTCTAGTGTACCAGTAGAGATGGAGTCAGATGTTGTTGTTGTTGGTATTCTAGTGTACCAGTAGAGATGGGGTCAGATGTTGTTGTTGTTGTTGGTATTCTAGTGTACCAGTAGAGATGGAGTCAGATGTTGTTGTTGGTATTCTAGTGTACCAGTAGAGATGGAGTCAGATGTTGTTGTTGGTGTTCTAGTGTACCAGTAGAGATGGAGTCAGATGTTGTTGGTGGTGTTCTAGTGTACCAGTAGAGATGGAGTCAAATGTTGTTGTTGTTGTTGGTATTCTAGTGTACCAGTAGAGATGGAGTCAGATGTTGTTGTTGTTGTTGGTATTCTAGTGTACCAGTAGAGATGGAGTCAGATGTTGTTGTTGGTATTCTAGTGTACCAGTAGAGATGGAGTCAGATGTTGTTGTTGTTAGTGTTCTAGTGTACCAGTAGAGATGGAGTCAGATGTTGTTGTTGGTATTCTAGTGTACCAGTAGAAATGGAGTCAGATGTTGTTGTTGTTGGTATTCTAGTGTACCAGTAGAGATGGGGTCAGATGTTGTTGTTGTTGGTATTCTAGTGTACCAGTAGATATGGAGTCAGATGTTGTTGTTGTTGTTGGTATTCTAGTGTACCAGTAGAGATGGGGTCAGATGTTGTTGTTGTTGGTATTCTAGTGTACCAGTAGATATGGAGTCAGATGTTGTTGTTGTTGTTGGTATTCTAGTGTACCAGTAGAGATGGAGTCAGATGTTGTTGTTGTTGGTATTCTAGTGTACCAGTAGATATGGAGTCAGATGTTGTTGTTGTTGTTGGTATTCTAGTGTACCAGTAGAGATGGAGTCAGATGTTGTTGTTGGTATTCTAGTGTACCAGTAGAGATGGAGAGTCAGATGTTGTTGTTGTTGTTGGTATTCTAGTGTACCAGTAGAGATGGGGTCAGATGTTGTTGTTGTTGGTGTTCTAGTGTACCAGTAGAGATGGAGTCAGATGTTGTTGTTGGTATTCTAGTGTACCAGTAGAGATGGAGAGTCAGATGTTGTTGTTGTTGTTGGTGTTCTAGTGTACCAGTAGAGATGGAGAGTCAGATGTTGTTGTTGGTATTCTAGTGTACCAGTAGAGATGGAGAGTCAGATGTTGTTGTTGTTGGTGTTCTAGTGTACCAGTAGAGATGGAGTCAGATGTTGTTGTTGGTATTCTAGTGTACCAGTAGAGATGGAGTCAGATGTTGTTGTTGGTATTCTAGTGTACCAGTAGAGATGGAGTCAGATGTTGTTGTTGGTATTCTAGTGTACCAGTAGAGATGGAGTCAGATGTTGTTGTTGGTATTCTAGTGTACCAGTAGAGATGGAGAGTCAGATGTTGTTGGTGTTCTAGTGTACCAGTAGAGATGGAGAGTCAGATGTTGTTGGTGTTCTAGTGTACCAGTAGAGATGGAGAGTCAGATGTTGTTGGTGTTCTAGTGTACCAGTGCTTACTTGCTTATGGTTGTCCATCGTATCCGATGATGACAATCCTGCCTCTGCTATTCATGAGTCTTCATGTGGCTATAAAGCCCAATCCGTGAGCCACACTGTCTGCGACAAACAGAACAGGTGAAGGCACTGACTGGGGGTGTGGGTGTGGAACTGGCTTCATGTCTCTTCAAGCGTCTCCTGGTCCGTCGATCACCTCTGTCCTCCTCAAGCTTCTGCACCCCTTGTTGACAGAGCTGCCGCCAGATGGAACGTTGAGCGGCAGTGTCCTCCAGCTGGTTTGGGTTCAGGCTACACTTTTTCATGGTAGTCTTCAGTTGGTCCTTGTACCGTTTTTTCTGGCCCCCTGCCAGGCGACGGCCAAGATGTAACTGGCCATACAGCACTTTACGGGGTAGGCGCTCCCTCGGCATCCGGATGATGTGACCAAGCCAACGAAGTTGGTGCTGGGTGACTGTAGCCTCCATACTGATGCAGTTGGTCTTGCGTAGGATTTCAGTATGGGGCACTCGGTCATGCCAGGTTATCCCCAGGATGGACTGGAGGCATCTGATATGGAAGGCCTCGAGCATCTTGAGGTGGCGACTGTATAGGGTCCATGCCTCACAGGTGTAGAGGAGAGTTGTGATGACAACTGCCAGATAAACTGATACTTTGGTGTGCAGGTTGAGGTCTTTATTTTGGAAGACCCTTCTCCTGAGTCTGCCAAAAGAGGATGACGCTTGTTTAATCCGGTTTTGTATCTCTCTGTCGATGCTGGAGTCGTCAGAGAGGAAACTGCCCAGGTATTTGAAGGATTCCACTATTGTAAGTGGTTTGTCGGAGACCGTGAAGGTTGGTGAGAGAGATGGAGGGGTAGAAGCCCACTGGCATATAACTTCAGTCTTTGCCACGTTAATGGAAAGACCAAGCCTACCATACGCCTTTGCAGCGGCTGCAAGGGTAGCTTGCAGGGCTTCCGGAGTATGGGCCACAACCGCACAGTCATCAGCATACTGTAGCTCGATGATGCGCTCAGATGTTACTTTTGTGACTGCCTGGAGCCTACGGATATTGAACAGATTCCCGTCAAGTCTGTAGTCCACAGTAACTCCACTATCCCTCTCGATGTCCTTGTGGAGCAGTAGCGTCACACACAGGAGGAAGATGTTAAAGAGAACTGGAGCGAGGATGCACCCCTGGCGTACACCAGTGCACACCCTGAACGGCTCGGATTCCTGGCCTCCGGTGGTCACGCGTGCCATCATCCCTTCATGGAACTGCCGAAGGATGTTGACAAACCTTCGTGGGCAGCCAAACTTCAGAAGGATGTTCCATAGGAACTCCCTGTTGACTGTGTCGAAGGCTTTTGACAGATCGATGAAGGCTATGAAGAGGTCCTGTTGTTGCTCCCTGCACTTCTCCTGGAGTTGTCGTGCTGCAAATACCATGTCCACAGTACTCCTGTTCCTCCTGAACCCACATTGTGACTCGGGCAGCAGCTCCTCCGAGATGTTCTTCACCAGCCTCTGTAACATGACTTTGGCCAGGACTTTTCCAGCAACAGCCAGTAGTGAAATGCCACGACTGTTGCCACAGAGGGACTTGTCTCCTTTGCCTTTATATATGGAGACAATGTTAGCATCCTTCCATTGCTGGGGAACGGTCTCATTCTTCCATACATGTGAGATGGTGAGGAAAAGCGCACGGGTGCAGAGGTAGCCTCCCTGTCTGAAAACCTCTGCAGGGATGTTGTCAGGGCCAGGGGACTTGTTGTTTTTTAGCGACCTGACTGCACTATGAACCTCAGTGTACCAGTAGAGATGGAGAGTCAGATGTTGTTGGTATTCTAGTGTACCAGTAGAGATGGAGTCAGATGTTGTTGTTGTTGTTGGTGGTATTCTAGTGTACCAGGAGAGATGGAGAGTCAGATGTTGTTGTTGTTGTTGTTGTTGTTGTTGGTATTCTAGTGTACCAGTAGAGATGGAGTCAGATGTTGTTGTTGGTATTCTAGTGTACCAGTAGAGATGGAGAGTCAGATGTTGTTGGTGTTCTAGTGTACCAGTAGAGATGGAGTCAGATGTTGTTGTTGTTGTTGGTGGTATTCTAGTGTACCAGGAGAGATGGAGAGTCAGATGTTGTTGTTGTTGTGGTTGTTGGTGGTATTCTAGTGTACCAGTAGAGATGGAGAGTCAATGGTGTTGTTGTTGTTCTAGCGTACCAGTAGGTATAGAGTCAGATGGTGTTTTTGTTGTTGTTAGTATTAGTGTACCAGTAGAGTACTTCAGAGACCGGAAGTACATGTTGTTTAAGACCCAGGAGACGCAGATGAGAGGAAGTCATACTCAGTGTACAGGCGCTGTCGGGGATTGTGGGAAATCTGTGGGGACAGACCACCCTGGGTCCCAGAGGAGGAGGGGCTTGGTGGGGACAGACCACCCTGGGTCCCAGAGGAGGAGGGGCTTGGTGGGGACAGACCACCCTGGGTCCCAGAGGAGGAGGGGCTTGGTGGGGACAGACCACCCTGGGTCCCAGAGGAGGAGGGGCTTGGTTCTAAGAGCAGTACAGGGGGGAGGGGCAGCCTAGCGTGGGTGCAGAGATGTTGTCCGCTGGTTCTGACAGATATAGAACTCTGCTGGTTCTGACAGATATAGAACACAGCTGGTTCTGAGCTATAGAACTCTGCTGGTTCAGACAGATATAGAACCCTGCTGGTTCTGACAGATATAGAACCCTGCTGGTTCTGACAGATAGAGAACCCTGCTGGTTCTGACAGATATAACACCAACATCAGCAGCAGCCATTGGTCACTGGTTTAGAGTAACTACGCTTTTTTGGGGGGAGAAATACTAAAAGTGTGGGACTGCCACAAGCTGACTTTGAGGCACAAGCAGTCTTTGGGGAGGGAGCCATGTTGTAACGACGTATTCAACCAAACTGCTCTTCCTGGGTCATGCCGCTCTGATGACATCAATGATGAGGGACAAATCCAACACAAATTATGACTCATAACAGACTAATCAAGCTAATCAAGTCTCATCTAATGTTCACACCCGCTCTTCCTGTACAGACTCCAGAAACCTCCTCTGTCCATTCTGTGGCTTGTCTTCGAACAATACTGGAGAAATGAATAATACTGGATACATGAATAATACTGGAGAAATGAATAATACTGGATACATGAATAATACTGGAGAAATGAATAATACTGGAGAAATGAATAATACTGGAGAAATGAATAATACTGGAGAAATGGTGTGATAAGGCAAAGCACAGCTGGGTCAGACTCACTCAGAGGATGAAGAGGAGAGGAGAGAGCGATGAAGAGAGAGAGATGGAGAGAAGAGGAGAGAGCGATGAAGAGAGATGGAGAGAAGAGAGAGCGATGAAGAGAGATGGAGAGAGCGATGAAGAGAGAGAGAGATGGAGAGAAGAGAGCGATGGAGATGGAGAGAAGAGAGAGCGATGAAGAGAGATGGAGAGAAGAAAAGCCTGTCACCAGCTACAGGATCACTGGACTAGAAGTGGCTGGTCTCAACAGCAACACATTCCTGGACTTGCCAGATGTGTACACTGTTGGAATGTTGGACCCATATGTACAATATATTATTGTCAAATGTATTTTGTTTGTACGATCATGGTTCATATGTTTTGGTTTGATGTATATTCTCATAAATGGTAATTCTTAGTTTAGAATGATTACTCCCCCCTAGCCTATATTATGGTAACGGTACTGCACCCAGCATGGTTCGCTAATTGATACCAATTATCTATGTTTAAATGGGTGTCTACCAGGAAGGCAGGAAGTGTTGGACAAGAGACGGGGTGATCATATATTTTTCAACTTTATGTATCGGCTTTCGAGGTCCCAAACGTTCATTAGCCGTGACCAGTCGGGGTGGCAAACTTTCCAGACGCACCTTCCAAGCAATAATCCAATCGAGTCCATATATAAAATCCAAGGTTGTTTATTGTAATCCCAACATCGAGTTCCAAACAGGTAGGTTTCACAATTCCAAATTCGACACGAAAACTGGATTAATTTAGTCCATACGAGTGTGTGGTGGTGGTGTGGTGGTGGTGGTTGAAAAATATATGATCACCCCGTCTCTTGTCCAACACTTCCTGCCTTCCTGGTAGACACCCATTTAAACATAGATAATTGGTATCAATTAGCGAACCATGCTGGGTGCAGTACCGTTACCATAATATAGGCTAGGGGGGAGTAATCATTCTAAACAACCTAAACTGAGAATTACCATTTCATGAGAATATAAATCAAACCAAAACATATGAACCATGATCGTCCAAACAAAAAACATTTGACAATAATATATTCTACATATGGCTCCAACATTCCGGCCCCTAATGGTTAACCCGGAAAACAATTAACTATAAACATAAATGGAGCCTATCAGTACTATATTAAACCGTAATACCTAGGTAACAACTATAAAATATAAAACTGTCACCAGCAGACCACCCTGAGACCGATAGATACCCTTGTGTCTGCCGCAGATGTCGTAACAAATTAGTTAACACACACACACGCACACACAGACATAGAACAGTCCACTTCCGGCTTTAGGCCTGGGCCCAGTACCCCCTTCCCCTCACCCTAACCCGGGTCCGTATCCTCTTCCTACCCCAACCCTACCCCTGACCCCTGCCTCTACCTGGACCCAGGCACACTCACACACACACTGACATACACCAGTCCTGGGCTCAGATCCCCTTCCCCTCACCCTAACCCGGGTCCGTATCCTTTTCCTACCCCCCACCCTACCCCAACCCCTGCCTCTATCGGGGCCCAGGCACGCACACACACACACACATTAGTGCTTGCCACACCTCTCCCATGATGCTCTTAGCCTTTCTTGCTCTGAAAATGTAGTTTGACGTAATGTATTGCTCTATATATGGCTCCGTGTGCTACTAACCCTGTTCTGCCTCCCCTCTCCCTAGTGCGTCTCTCTCTCCCTCCTATCTTCTAACCAGGTCCAGTGGATGCCCCGCTGTCACCAGTAGACCACCCTGAGTCCGATAGATACCCCTGTGTCTGCTGCAGATGTCGTAGCAAATTAGTTAACACACACTCACACACACACTGACATACACCAGTCCTGGGCTCAGATCCCCTTCCCCTCACCCTAACCCGGGTCCGTATCCTTTTCCTACCCCACCCTACCCCTGACCCCTGCCTCTATCTGGGCCCAGGCACATTCACGCACACACAGACATACACCAATGTCTGCCATGTCTCTCCTATGATGGTATTAGCCTCTCTTACTCTGAAAATGTAATTTAATGTTATTTATTGCTTTATAAATGTTCTTAGCCGGTAGACAAACATACTCCAGGAGCTTGCTCGATCGCCTCGTTGAGAGGGGTCAGGGAAGAATTTTTACAGCTCACTTATCTGGCCCCCGGGTGATTACTGTTTTTTTGCTTCCCTCTGGAATATGTAGGGGTGGGTCGTATGCCCACCTCCCTTGTTCTCTGTAAAGTGCATTGTGTTGCCTCTGGGTATGAAATGCGCTATATAAATAAAGCTTTGATTGAATTCATAAGTACTAACGTATACAATTTATAATGATACAATTTCAATTCGTACATACATGGAATACATTCACCTTTTCTTTTTTTTTTTACTTTTTTTTTCTTTTTTTCTTTTCAGATAGCATAAATCAAAGTTAATCGTCTCCACTCACAAAGCAAACAGGGTATACAGAATTGTCCATATGCTGCATAGTCCATTGTAAAAAGCAGGATGATGTGTCAGTGGGTGTGATTGTCAGTTGGGGCGGGGGGGGGGGGGGGGGGGTTGGGTCAGCTGCTCGAGAACAGTGACACCTGTTGGAGCACAGTGTTCACCACTGGCCCATCATCTTGATGCTTTGAACCAAAGTCTATTCTGCTTCTTGGAGCAAACAAATCTTATCTATTGGTCTTTCCAATTAATTTGTTTTTGTCTTTAGGTGAACTCGGCGGACGAAGCCTTTGGAGTCCGGTACTGTTTTAATTATTCTGCCCATCAGCCAAGAGTTGCGTGGGGCTTGGCTGTCCACGATGAGGACTACGTCTCCAGGAGCGAAGTTCCGCCTTCTGCGGTTCCATTTTTGACGCTCCTGCATCATTGGCAGATACTCCTTAGTCCACCTTCTCCAAAAGAGGTCTGCAATATACTGCACTTGCCTCCAACGTCTTCGAGCATACACATCATCTTTACTGAACAGACCAGGTGGAAGAATTGGTTTTCCTTTTAACTGAATGAGGTGGTTTGGTGTTAAGGCCTCTAAATCACCTGGATCATCTGACGCTGGAGTGATTGGGCGATCGTTCAGTATTGCTTCCACTTCGCACAACGCTGTTTGTAAGGCTTCATCATCCAGTGTTTGTTGTCTCAGGATGGAGTGGAGAATGGTTTTCACTTGTTGAATTAACCGCTCCCACACACCACCATGGTGGGCACCGTGGGGAGGGTTGAATCTCCATGTTATACCTTCCTGCAGTGAGGCTTTCTCTATCTTCTGTCCATTGAGCCTGTTCAGGGCCTCTTTCAACTCACGAGCAGAGCCTACAAAGTTAGTGCCATTATCTGACCTGATCTCCTTCACTTGTCCTCTCCTGCAAATGAACCGTTGAAGCGCGTGAATGCAGGAGTCGGTGTCCAGAGAATGGGCGACTTCCAGGTGGATGGCTCGACAGGTCAAACATGTGAATATGACTCCGTACCTCTTCACAGTGCAACGTCCTCTTTTCACCTCGATGGGCCCAAAGTAGTCCATACCGACATATGTGAAAGGAGGTTGATCTGGTGTGATGCGATCGGCGGGCAGGTCAGACATCTTCTGCTCTCCTATTTTCCCACGTTGACGTCGACAGACGTGACATCGCCTTATGATCGTTCTTGCCAAAGAATTGGCTCTCAGAATCCAATAATGCCGCTGAAGCCTGGAGAGCATGTGATTCCTCCCGCCATGGCCTGTCACCTCATGGATGTGCTGGAGTATCAGCTTAGACACATGACTACCTTTGGGCAGGATTACTGGATGTTTCATCTCTTCTGGCATGGCTGATCTGCTCAGCCTGCCGCCAGTCCTCAGCACTCCATCCACCACAACTGGGTCTAGTCTGTAAACACAGCTGCTCTTCTTTACTGTGGAATCTTTCTTTAATGCAGCCATTTCATTATGGAAATTGTGCTCTTGCACAAAGCGCACAATGGCGTCCTCTGCTTGAGCCATGTCATCCACAGAAAGACTTTGAGTGGTCAGTTTATTCTTAAATTGCTTCATGTGGTCCTCCAACTGTGTTTGTGGTTTGTTGCTGTGATCCATTTGTGCACAAAGTGCCCTTTGTGCCATAGCTCTTTCCTGGCACAGGCTTTGAAGCACTTTTCTAACCTTCAAGATCCATGCCACAGCTCTCTTGAGGCCAGTCCACTTGGAGAAGTGTTCCATAAGCTTGCTTGTAGGGTTCTTCTCTCCCTCCACCACTGTGCTGTAAACAGCCATACGGTTTCTCACGTCAGGGTCATCATCAGCGACCTTGCCCGACTCTTCAACAGAACATGGCCACTGTGACTCTGGCAGAGCGAGGAAGTCTGGACCAGATATCCACCTTTTGGACTCCAGAAGAGCACCAGCTCCTAGGCCACGCGACGCATCGTCCGCAGGATTAAGACCTGAGCGGATGTGTCTCCACTGTGACACTTTGGACATGTCCCGAATGACTGAAACCCGGTTTGCCACAAAGGTTTGGAATCTTGTGGTGGTGTTTGAGATGTACTTCAAGACAGTCATACTATCTGACCAGAACACTGAATCATCCCACATAAAAGCTCCAGTCTGGGAATGGTTGTCTGCTTCAATGGCGCCACTCTTGCTTTTCCCATTACTAAAGTAGAATGGACGTTGTTGCTGTAGCTGGTCAATCGAAGGTAAGACACTGTTCCATATCCAACTTCACTGGCGTCGCAAAAGTGATGCAGTTGCGCTGCCTTTATCACACCAAAGTCACTTGGTGTAAGACATCGGTCCACATGAAAGTCATCCAGCTGCTGCAATTCAGCCATCCACTGATGCCACTGTTGAGCAATCACCTCTGGGACCTCCTCATCCCACCCAAGCTTGATTTTACACAGGTCCTGTAGAATCCGCTTGCCGGTAAGTATGACTGGTGCAAGGAACCCCAGAGGGTCATACACGGAGTTGACAACTGAGAGTATGCCCCGTCTTGTTGTTGGTTGTTGCTTGACTGCTATACTGAACGTGAAGATGTCATGCTCAACGTTCCATTGAGCTCCAAGAGCTCGCTCCATAGGAAGATGTTCCCTATCCAAGTCCAGTGTTTTTACTTCTGTTGCCTTTTCCTCCTCCGGTATTGAGGAGAGGACAGTGCGGTGGTTACTAACCCACTTAGTTAGCTTGAATCCTCCTTTGGCACACACCTCTGTAAGGCCTCTGTATAAAGACACAGCTTGACCTTCTGTGTCCACAGCCTTGAGACAATCATCCACATAGAAATTGTTTCTGATTGTGTCAGTCACTTCAGTTGGATAGTCACTTTGATTGTCATCTGCTGTTCTAAGTAAGGCAAATGTGGCGCAGCTGGGAGAGGACTCCGCTCCAAAGAGATGAACGGTCATACGATGTTCAGTGAGTTGTTGACTGAGGTCACCGTTGGGCCACCAGAAGAAGCGCAGGTAGTCAACATCCTCTCTTGCCACTCTCACTTGGTGGAACATGCCTTGAATGTCAGCCATTAGAGCGATGGGACCCTGACGAAAACGAAGAAGAACACCAATCAGTGTGTTGGTCAAGTTGGGTCCTTGAAGAAGCTCTCGGTTTAAATATGTACCACCATATGTTGAGGCGCAATCAAACACCACACGAATGGTTTTCTTCCTGGGGTGGTAAACACCATGATGTGGTATGTACCAGTACTTTTCCCTTTTCACACTCCAGCTGGTCGTTGGGTACCACTTCAGCGTATCCTTTCAAAATGACATCATTCATAAAGTGCTTGTATTCTTCAAATAACATGTTATTCCTTCTGAACTTTTTCAAGAGGTATGCTGCTCGTTGCTCCGCCACCTGACGATTGCTAGGCATTCTAACCTCTTCCTTGCGAAAGGGCAGCTTGAGGTGGTAATGCCCATCTTTTAGTGTTGCTGAGGTTGATACAATGTTCAAGAACTGTTTATCTTCCACTGACATCTCGTTCTTCTCATTATAAAATTGCTCTGCAAAATCTTGATTGTACTGATTGACTAACATTTCTTCCAAACTTGCAATAGAGATTCTATTTGCACCCATACAGGGACGGCCATGCTCATCCATGGTGGTGCTACTGCCAAGTGGACCATTGACCACCCAGCCGAGGAGAGTCTGAACAGCATACGGTCCATTACCTTCACTGTTTATAATACTCCATGGTTCAAGAGCCTTTGGTGTATTGACACCAATTAGCAGTTCAACGCCTGCATTGATTTTGCTTATTACAACATCCTTCAGATATGGCCATTTCCTTATGTCATTTTCCTCTGGAATGTTGTCCTTAGTAACAGGGATGTTTTGTTGACTGTACACATCTGGCAAGTCCAGGAATGTGTTGCTGTTGAGACCAGCCACTTCTAGTCCAGTGATCCTGTAGCTGGTGTCAGGCCTTTCCTGACCCATCGTTCTGAGAAGTATCTCCATCTTCTTTCCTTTTGCATTCAACTGTGTCATCAACGCCTCGGTGCAGAATGTAGCAGAGCTGCCAGGATCTAAAAAAGCATATGTCTGCACAATTTGGCTTCCTCTAGATAGCTTCACCTGAACTGGTACAATAGCAAGCGTGCACTCTTTGCTACCGGCCCCAACAGGTTTACGTGGTTCTGAAGAAACCAAAGCACTGCTCACAGATGACTCTGTAAGTGTTTCCTTTGGAGACTCCTCTGCTTGAGAACTCCTTTTCTTTTCCACTTCAATATGCAAAATACCTGGGTGTCTTTGTTGACATATTGGACAGGTCATACGCTTGCGACAGTCCTTACTCATGTGTCCCTTTGACAAACATCCAAAGCACAAGCCTCTGGCTTTAAGAAACTCAATTTTCTCCTTGTTAGGCATACGTTTCATGTTATGACACAGCTCCATTATATGGTCCACTTTACAATACATGCAAGGCCTTTGAAAGGCAGTTGGTGTGCTAGTCATTTTTTTTTTTACCTTGACTTGCATGTGGGATAGCAGTATCTTCAGTTAATGAAGTCACTGTGGTGGCAAAACTGCTCCCTCTGCTGGCTGCTTTGAACCTTTGTTTTGTGTCTGCAGGCTTCGTCTTGGAGCACCCTTTACTAGTTGTTAGGTCAATAATGTCACCAAATATGGGTTCCAATAGAATCTTAGTCTGTCTCTCCACAAACTCCACCAAGTGTTTAAACTTCACTCGTTGCTTCTGTTTTTCCTGGAAATCACACACATGACCTCCATTTGTCACGAAGCTTGAATGGCAACTTAGAAACAATGTCTTTGAGGTTTGATGGGTTGTCTAGCTCCTCCAAATGTTGAACGTCCTGCATTGTGTTGCAACAGCCTCTTAGGAATAGTGCATAGGCTCGTAGTGATTGCCCATCCTCTGCTTTTATGGGATTCCAATTCAATGCTTTATTCACATATGCTGTGGTAATCTTCATCTCATTACCAAAGTTCCACTCCAGCTGTTCCTTGGCCTGCTTATAGCCTTTTGCAGGATCCATATGACTACTATAATAAAGGGCACTTGTATATGATTTATGACCCCCTAATTAGATATGCAAATGAGATTAAACTTATTTTATGACATGCACCTGGTCCGGGGTTTGTCTGGCACAATAGGAGGGGGTGGTTTTGTGTGTGTGTGTTTGGATGTTTGTGAGGTGTGACTTTATAGTGGACTAGGGGTTTGAATTAAGGTCTGTATTATAGATAGGTTGATAGTGTGATATCAAAATATTATAGTGTGAATGTGTGTTAATGTAATGGTATTAAGATAGTATAGGGTTTATTCACTATCCCCCCAGGCCTTTATGGTCTGCAGGTGGTCTTCTGTGTGTGTGTGCGTGACTGGGTCTTCTGTGTGTGTGTGTGACTGGGTCTTCTGTGTGTGACGGGTGTGTGTGTGTGTTTGAATGTTTGTGAGGTGTGATCTAATGAGATTGATGTCCTTTAGATAACAGAATGTGTGTGCGTGCCTGGAGGTTTGTGTGACGGTGTGTGTGTGTGTTTGAATGTTTGTGAGGTGTGACTCGTGGCCCCTGTCTACCCCAGGTCTTGACCCCCACCCCAGACAATCCCAGAGACGATTATTTGGGGGTGTGACTGGGTCTTCTGTGTGTGCGTGTCTGGGGGGTTTGTGTGACGGTGTGTGTGTGTTTGAATGTTTGTGAGGTGCGACTCGTGCCCCCTGTCTATCCCCAGGTCCTGACCCCCACCCCAGACAATCCCAGAGACGATTATTTGGGGGTGTGACAGGAGGGGTAGGGTTTGTGAGTGGCTGAGGTGTGTGCGTGTTTGGATGTTTGTGAGGTCCTGACCCCCAGACAAGCCCAGAGACGATCATTTGGGGGGGGGTGTGTGTGTGTTTGAATGTTTGTGAGGTGTGACTGGGCGGGGTGTGTGTGTATGTGTGTGTGTGTGTGTGTGTGTGTGTGTGTGTGTGTGTGTGTGTGGGGGGTGAGATGGTTAGGGATGTCGATATGGTCAGACGGCATTACTTTAATGTCCTACACCGGAGCCGGTGGTAACACTGACACTAGAGACATGTTTTTTTCTCTCAAAGTTTCTCAGAGTTTATGGTGTTAACTACATAATTATAAAAGGTAAGGATGGAGGGGCTGGAGTCGTGGTGTCTGGTATTAGTGTGTTTTTTTCACTGTGTGAAAAAATCGCTGCGCGATTTGTTGACGGGGGGGCAGGCCATTCACCGCGGGCCAGGCCAGTTGGCGCGCCAGGCCACCGGGACATATATTATACATATAATATAAAATATATTTTATTTTTTTTCCCCCAGCCGGTTCGGCCTGGATGGGTCGGCCGTTCGGGAGTCGTCCCGAACCTCCCGATGGCCACCCCGCCCCTGGTGTGAAACATAAATCGCAAATAGACAAAAATAAATTAATTGGAAAGACCAATAGATAAGATTTGTTTGCTCCAAGAAGCAGAATAGACTTTGGTTCAAAGCATCAAGATGATGGGCCAGTGGTGAACACTGTGCTCCAACAGGTGTCACTGTTCTCGAGCAGCTGACCCAACCCCCCCCCCCCCCCCCAACTGACAATCACACCCACTGACACATCATCCTGCTTTTTACAATGGACTATGCAGCATATGGACAATACTGTATACCCTGTTTGCTTTGTGAGTGGAGACGATGAACTTTGATTTATGCTATCTCTGAAGAGAGAGAAGAGAGCAATGAAGAGAGAGGAGAGATCAATGAAGAGAGAGGAGAGAGCAATGAAGAGAGAGGAGGAGAGAAGAGAGCAATGAAGAGAGAGATGGAGAGAGCAATGAAAAGAGAGAGGAGGAGAGAGCAATGAAGAGAGAGAGGAGGAGAGAGCAATGAAGAGAGAGGAGAGAGCAATGAAGAGAGAGGAGGAGAGAGCAATGAAGAGAGAGATGGAGAGAAAGAGACGTCCCTCTAAAGATGACACTCAGTTCTTTCAGTTTTCAGTTTTATTACAAGCTCAGATGTATCACGTTATAATAGTCCTACACGGACACACACAGTCATGTTAGGGTTAGGTGTTTCAGATGTATCACGTTATAATAGTCCTACACGCACACACACAGTCATGTTAGGGTTAGGTGTTTCAGATGTATCACGTTATAATAGTCCTACACACACACACACAGTCATGTTAGGGTTAGGTGTTTCAGATGTATCACGTTATAATAGTCCTACACACACACACAGTCATGTTAGGGTTAGGTGTTTCAGATGTATCACGTTATAATAGTCCTACACACACACACACAGTCATGTTAGGGTTAGGTGTTTCAGATGTATCACGTTATAATAGTCCTACACGCACACACACACTAATTTTCTCTATTCTACTGTCCTAATGGCCCTGGCTCTACTGTACTATTCTCTATAGGTCATAGGTCAGGGTCGCTATGCACTAAAACATGCAACTGTTAGCCAGACGGACAGCCAGCCAGCCAACCAGCCAGTCAACCAGCCAACCAGCCAGTCAACCAGCCAGCCAGCCAGCCAACCAGCCAGCCAGTCAACCAGCCAGCCAGCCAGCCAGCCAGTCAACCAGCCAGTCAACCAGCCAGCCAGCCAGACAGACAGCCAGCCAGCCAGCCAGCCAGTCAACCAGCCAATCAGCCAGTCAACCAGCCAGCCAGTCAACCAGCCAGCCAACCAGTCAGACAGCCAGCCAGCCAGTCAACCAGCCAGTCAACCAGCCAGTCAACCAGCCAGCCAGTCAACCAGCCAGCCAGCCAGTCAACCAGCCAGCCAGTCAACCAGCCAGTCAACCAGCCAGCCAGTCAACCAGCCAGCCAACCAGTCAACCAGCCAGCCAACCAGTCAACCAGCCAGCCAGCCAGCCAGCCAACCAGCCAGCCAGTCAACCAGCCAGTCAACCAGCCAGCCAGCCAACCAGCCAGCCAGTCAGCCAGCCAGCCAACCAACCAGCCAGTCAGCCAACCAGCCAGCCAGCCAGTCAGTCAGCCAGCCAGCCAGCCAGCCAGCTAACCAACCAGCCAGTCAGCCAGCCAACCAGCCAGCCAACCAGCCAGCCAGCCAGCCAGCCAGCCAGTCAACCAGCCAGCCAGCCAGCCAGCCAGTCAGTCAACCAGTCAGTCAGCCAGTCAACCAGCCAGCCAGCCAGTCAACCAGCCAGCCAGCCAGCCAGTCAACCAGCCAGCCAGCCAACCAGCCAGCCAGCCAGCCAGTCAGTCAACCAGTCAGTCAGCCAGTCAACCAGCCAGCCAGCCAGTCAACCAGCCAGCCAGCCAGCCAGCCAGTCAGTCAACCAGTCAGTCAGCCAGTCAACCAGCCAGCCAGTCAACCAACCAGCCAGTCAACCAACCAGCCAGTCAGTCAACCAGCCAGCCAACCAGCCAGCCAACCAGCCAGCCAGCCAGCCAGTCAACTAGCCAGCCAGTCAGCCAGTCAACCAGCCAGTCAACCAGCCAGCCAGCCAACCAGCCAGTCAGTCAGTCAACCAGCCAGCCAACCAGTCAGTCAGCCAGCCAACCAGTCAACCAACCAGTCAGTCAGCCAGCCAGTCAACCAACCAGTCAGTCAACCAGCCAGTCAACCAACCAGTCAGTCAGCCAACCAGTCAACCAACCAGTCAGTCAGCCAGCCAACCAACCAGTCAGTCAGCCAGTCAGCCAGTCAACCAGTCAACCAACCAGTCAGTCAGCCAGCCAACCAACCAGTCAGTCAGCCAGTCAACCAGTCAACCAACCAGTCAGTCAGCCAGCCAACCAGTCAGTCAGTCAGCCAGCCAACCAGCCAGTCAGTCAGCCAGTCAACCAGCCAGTCAGACCATGGTAGAGTGGCAAGGTTAATACTGATTCTTATTTGCCTACTGCCAGCATATAGATGCACAAAGATACACACATAGGCTTGACGTCTTTATCATCATCATCCTCGTCTTCATCCTCATCATGGCGATGAGACGCAGTGTGTGTGGACCTGGCTGCTCTAGCGTTAGCCCCATGTGTGTGTGGACCTGGCTGCTCTAGCGTTAGCCCCATGTGTGTGTGGACCTGGCTGCTCTAGCGTTAGCCCCATGTGTGTGTGGACCTGGCTGCTCTAGCGTTAGCCCCATGTGTGTGTGGACCTGGCTGCTCTAGCGTTAGCCCCGTGTGTGTGTGGACCTGGCTGCTCTAGCGTTAGCCCCATGTGTGTGTGGACCTGGCTGCTCTAGCGTTAGCCCCATGTGTGTGTGGACCTGGCTGCTCTAGCGTTAGCCCCATGTGTGTGTGGACCTGGCTGCTCTAGCGTTAGCCTCATGCAGAGTGAATAGGGGAACGCTAACTGCTGTTCAGAAGACATGGAGGTTATCATCCATCAAAAACAACTTGCCTATCGCAGTATGTACAGTTATCTTTTTAAAACATCTATTACAAGAAAACAACAGTTCAGCAGAGAATAAAACACCGATCTACAGTACAGACAGATCTCCAGGTATAAAAATATATTACAAATCTTCTGGTATTTACAGAGCTGTCCTCTGAAGACGTCTCCAGATGTCTACATGTTACTGTGCTGTTTACCTACAGCCTAGTCAGAAACAAACACACTAACACATTCCCAAACAGCACCAGATCAGCACCAACAATATACAAGAGTTATTAAACACTTATTGTTTGGGACCCATAAAAACCCAACACGTTTCTAAAATCCCTGCATGTTCTGAGGGGAGGTGAGGCTTCTAACGCGGTAGAGGAGGCAGGGAGCTGGAGGAGGCTTCTAACGCGGTAGAGGAGGCAGGGAGCTGGAGGAGGCAGGGAGCTGGAGGAGGCTTCTAACGCGGTAGAGGAGGCAGGGAGCTGGAGGAGGCTTCTAACACGGTAGAGGAGGCAGGGAGCTGGAGGAGGCTTCTAACGTGGTAGAGGAGGCAGGGAGCTGGAGGAGGCTTCTAACACGGTAGAGGAGGCAGGGAGCTGGAGGAGGCTTCTAACGTGGTAGAGGAGGCAGGGAGCTGGAGGAGGCAGGGAGCTGGAGGAGGCAGGGAGCTGGAGGAGGCTTCTAACACGGTAGAGGAGGCAGGGAGCTGGAGGAGGCTTCTAACGCGGTAGAGGAGGCAGGGAGCTGGAGGAGGCTTCTAACGCGGTAGAGGAGGCAGGGAGCTGGAGGAGGCTTCTAACGTGGTAGAGGAGGCAGGGAGCTGGAGGAGGCTTCTAACGTGGTAGAGGAGGCAGGGAGCTGGAGGAGGCTTCTAACACGGTAGAGGAGGCAGGGAGCTGGAGGAGGCTTCTAACGCGGTAGAGGAGGCAGGGAGCTGGAGGAGGCTTCTAACGCGGTAGAGGAGGCAGGGAGCTGGAGGAGGCTTCTAACGCGGTAGAGGAGGCAGGGAGCTGGAGGATGACAGGAGGAAATCCCGGCATGTTCTGAGGGGAGGTGAGGCTTCTAACGCGGTAGAGGAGGATGACAGGAGGCGGGCCTCTGGGTTGATTGACAGGTGTGGTCATCCTCCGCTCTTCTGCAGGCAGGAAGTGACACGCGTACTCGTCCTCCTCTAGAAGAACATCCTGTGGAGCAGAACAGCATGTTAGGACATTCCACGTGTACATATACACGCACACACCTGTGTAGGAGACCCATGTGTCTCCAGTCAGATGGTTCATATAGCTCACAGGAAAGGGGTTGACTGCTACCGAGATGACAACGACAACAACAACAACAACAGTGGTTTACCAATAACAACTATCGACTCTGGCGCCCCCTGCTGCCTGTGACTGACCAAGAGGAGATGATTCCTGTGGTAACCGTGGTAACCTGGGGATCTGGACTGAGATGATGACCAAGAGGACAGAGGACAGGAATGTGACCATTCCTCTCCTCCCTCTCCTTCCATGCCAGGAGGAAGACGAGGAGGAAGAGGGAGAGGAGGAGCAGAGGAATGGACCAGGCCTTGGGCTCTTTGACTCAACACACACACGCACACACACACGCACGCACGCAGGTACCTGTAGATGTTGGGGTCCAGCAGCACGGTAGTGTCGGTGGGCAGCTGGGAGAGGTGGACGATCTTGGTCTTCTGCTGCGAGCGCTCTGCCTCATTCACCCACACATCTGGAAGACTGAAACATTCACACGTTCATCTGGTCAGTCAGGACGGCATTCATACATTCACCTGGTCAGTGAGGATGGCATTCACACATTCACCTGGTAACTGAGGAGAGACAAGTCATTCACACGTTCATCTGGTCAGCCAGGACGGCATTCACACATTCATCTGGTCAGTCAGGATGTTATTCACACATTCATCTGGTCAGTGAGGATGGCATTCACACATTCATCTGGTTAGCCAGGATGTCATTCACACGTTCATCTGGTCAGTCAGGATGTCATTCACACGTTCATCTGGTGACTGAGGAGAGAGTCATTCACACATGCATCTGGTAAACTGGGGAGAAAAGCATTCACACATTCATCTGATGGACTGGAGAGATATAGTCATTCACACATTCATCTGATGGACTGGAGAGATATAGTCATTCACACATTCATCTGGTGGACTGGAGAGATATAGTCATTCACACATTCATCTGGTGGACTGGAGAGATATAGTCATTCACACATTCATCTGGTGGACTGGAGAGATATAGTCATTCACACATTCATCTGGTGGACTGGAGAGATAGTCATTCACACATTCATCTGGTGGACTGGAGAGATATAGTCATTCACACATTCATCTGGTGGACTGGAGAGAGATAGTCATTCACACATTCATCTGATGGACTGGAGAGATATAGTCATTCACACATTCATCTGATGGACTGGAGAGATATAGTCATTCACACATTCATCTGATGGACTGGAGAGAGATAGTCATTCACACATTCATCTGATGGACTGGAGAGATATAGTCATTCACACATTCATCTGGTGGACTGGAGAGATATAGTCATTCACACATTCATCTGGTGGACTGGAGAGATATAGTCATTCACACATTCATCTGGTGGACTGGAGAGATATAGTCATTCACACATTCATCTGGTGGACTGGAGAGATAGTCATTCACACATTCATCTGGTGGACTGGAGAGATATAGTCATTCACACATTCATCTGGTGGACTGGAGAGATATAGTCATTCACACATTCATCTGATGGACTGGAGAGATATAGTCATTCACACATTCATCTGGTGGACTGGAGAGATATAGTCATTCACACATTCATCTGATGGACTGGAGAGATATAGTCATTCACACATTCATCTGGTGGACTGGAGAGATATAGTCATTCACACATTCATCTGATGGACTGGAGAGATATAGTCATTCACACATTCATCTGATGGACTGGAGAGATATAGTCATTCACACATTCATCTGATGGACTGGAGAGATATAGTCATTCACACATTCATCTGGTGGACTGGAGAGATATAGTCATTCACACATTCATCTGGTGGACTGGAGAGATATAGTCATTCACACATTCATCTGGTGGACTGGAGAGATATAGAAAACGATCGTCCAGTCAGTGTTTGAGGAAATACTAGCAGCTACGCTGGGCAGGGTGTTAGTGTGACGACAGCGAGAAGCAAATGTTCATCCAAAACAACAATGCTGGAAGTTGGCGTCCATGCTGGACCTTCGGTTCACCTAAAACACGTCGGCGCTGAGGAACTACAACAATGTGAGTGAGAAAGATGGAACACATGCCCTCTGCATGTCTGCCAGGACAAAATACACAACCTCTGGGAAGCAAGGTAAAAATAAATAAATAAAGGTTTCAACACAAAGCACACAGTCTCTCCCACACACTCCCTCTCTGTCTCTCCGTCTCTGTCTGTCTCTCTCTCCCTCTGTCTGTCTCTCTGTCTCTGTCTCTCTCTCTCTCTGGCCATGTTTAGACCATGGATGTATTAATAGAACTGGATACAGCGACTCCATTCGCTGAGCGCTATCACAAATGAAGCCCTATTGAACCGCGCCATCTTGGCAAATTTGTAGTCATTTGACTATTTCCGGTGACTTTTGTACTTGCGCAGTTGTGCTTTTCTGACTTTCCGGTGACTTTTGTACTTGCGCAGTTGTGCTTTTCTGGCCTACGCGCGTCCACGAACAAGTTTACGAAATGTAGACGCACGTTCCCGGCTCTCTCCGCTTTGATTTAGCAATGAAAACCGGCTTGCATATTAACCTGTTTTTGTCAAATATATCCATTGGAGACATTATTTTTTATCCAGGCATCTTAGTTTTAACAGGTAAATTATAGCTTAACATGTTTTGTTTGCTAGTAGAAGATATTCATTCCATTCCAGGACTTGGACATATCTGGGACTACTGCGTACTACCAGTCTGTGATTAGGGTGTGGAGGGCAGTTTTCAAGGCTGAGAGGAGGGGCCTGGAGCCGTATGGTGACGGAGGGGAGGAACCGTTGTTCCATAACTGTTTGGTGCGGTCAAGGGTGCTGGAGTCTGTCGCCGTTAGGAGAGTCCTGGTGGGGGCGGGGCTCACAAAGCTGGCTCACCTGAGAGAGCAGGGGCGGTGGAAGACTGCCACGACCCTGAGCCAAGAGACTGGGCTGAGGTCTGCTCGGGTCATGCAGAGGATGCTGCAGGAGGTGATGGGATCTCTCCCAGGGAGCTTCAGGGTGGCGCTGGAGCGAGAGCCAGTCGGGTTGTGGGTGGCTGCAGGAGTGGAGGAGTGGGTGGAGGAGGACGGGGCCCTTCTGTCCTTTGGGGTACCTGTGCTGGGCCACTTCGACGGTGTGTCCAAGAAAGGACTGTATAGCATCACAGTCAAGGTCCTGCACGTGGACTCGCTGGCCGGTTTGTCGGAGTCGAGGTGGTCGGGGGTGTTTCCAACGGGGGTGTCCCCACGATGCAGCTGGAAGTCCCTGTCCAGACCCCCCACTGAGAAACGGACTGCGGATCTCCAGTGGAGGATTGTGCGCGGGGCTGTGGCCACAAACAGACACACAGCATGTATCGATCCAGGAGTGGCAAGTAGCCGTCCGTTCTGTGGGGAGGAGGAGACACTGGAACACCTGTGGCTGAGATGTTCCAGGTTGGGGAGGCTGTTCCAGCTGGTGAGGCGGTGGTTGGGGAGGCTGGTCCAGCTGGTGAGGCGGTGGTTGGGGAGGCTGGTCCAGCTGGTGAGGCGGTGGTTGGGGGGGCTGTTCCAGCTGGTGAGGCGGTGGTTGGGGAGGCTGGTCCAGCTGGTGAGGCGGTAGTTGGTGGGGCTGGGGGAGGAATTTGAGGAGTGCAGCTTTGTTCTGGGGCCTAGCGACAGTGGGGCAAGACACGAGAGGGTCAGTTTGGTGAATGTCCTGGTTGCGGAGACGAAGATGGCAATCTGGCTGACGAGGAGGAATGGGATCAGAGGGGCGGGGTCTGTGGACCCAGAACTGATGGTCAGGGGGCTGGTGGCAGCTCGATTGAGGGATGAGTTCGCTTTTTTTAAATGACCTTCAAAATGAGTTTGTGGGCAAGTGGGGGGGGGGGGTGTTATGTACGGTAGCTAATAACATGCTATTGCTGGCTTTTTAATGTGTGTTATACAGTATGTGTTGTGGAAGATGTGCACTTGTTTTTTTTATATTGTTTATGTTTATGTTGTGAAATTGCCTAATCCTTGATTTTAACTTAATTGTATTGCACCAATAAAGGGATTACTAAAGGTCTCTCTCTCTCCCTCTCTGTCTCTCTCTCTCCCTCTCTGTCTCCCTCTCCTTCTCTGTCTCTCCCTCTGTCTGTCTCTCTCTCTCCCTCCATCTCTCTCTCTCTCTCTCTCCCTGACTCGCTCTCTCTGTCTCTCTCCCTCTCGCTCTCCCCCTCTCTCTGTCTCTCCCTCTCCGTCTATCTCCCTCGCTCTCTCTCTCTCTCTGTCTCTCCCTCTCCCCGTCTCTCCCTCTCCGTCTATCTCCCTCGCTCTCTCTCTCTCTGTCTCTCCGTCTCTCCGTCTCTCCGTCTCTGTCTCCCTTTCTCTCTCTCCCTCTGTCTCCCCAGTTCTGTTCCCATGCAGTCTCAGGTAGTGTGTGTGTGTGTGTGTGTGTGTGTGTGTGTGTGTGTGTGTGTGTGTGTGTGTGTGTGTGTGTAGCCCCGTTCTCTCTCATGCACACTGAGGCATGACACACAGCGTTTGCAAACATTGCCAATGGTCTGAAAAAGTGGTTTGGGGTGAACAGAAATAGATGCTGGATCGCTGTATTGAGGGAAATGTGTTCCCAGACGGGGATTTCACTTCACTTGCAACTAACAGAGCAGCGCCCCACCTGGACCTACGCTCATTAGCTGGAGCAGAGTCACTGGAATGTGATCAGTACTCTGACTCAGGATAGTATAGAATGTGATCACTACTGACTCAGGATAGTATAGAATGTGCTCACTACTCTGACTCAGGATAGTATAGAATGTGATCAGTACTCTGACTCAGGATAGTATAGAATGTGATCAGTACTCTGACTCAGGATAGTATAGAATGTGATCACTACTCTGACTCAGGATAGTATAGAATGTGCTCACTACTGACTCAGGATAGTATAGAATGTGCTCACTACTCTGACTCAGGATAGTATAGAATGTGATCAGTACTCTGACTCAGGATAGTATAGAATGTGATCACTACTCTGACTCAGGATAGTATAGAATGTGATCACTACTGACTCAGGATAGTATAGAATGTGATCACTACTCTGACTCAGGATAGTATAGAATGTGATCACTACTGACTCAGGATAGTATAGAATGTGCTCACTACTCTGACTCAGGATAGTATAGAATGTGATCAGTACTCTGACTCAGGATAGTATAGAATGTGATCAGTACTCTGACTCAGGATAGTATAGAATGTGATCACTACTGACTCAGGATAGTATAGAATGTGCTCACTACTGACTCAGGATAGTATAGAATGTGATCACTACTCTGACTCAGGATAGTATAGAATGTGATCACTACTCTGACTCAGGATAGTATAGAATGTGCTCACTACTGACTCAGGATAGTATAGAATGTGATCACTACTCTGACTCAGGATAGTATAGAATGTGATCACTACTCTGACTCAGGATAGTATAGAATGTGATCACTACTGACTCAGGATAGTATAGAATGTGATCACTACTGACTCAGGATAGTATAGAATGTGCTCACTACTCTGACTCAGGATAGTATAGAATGTGCTCACTACTGACTCAGGATAGTATAGAATGTGATCACTACCCTGACTCAGGATAGTATAGAATGTGATCACTACTGACTCAGGATAGTATAGAATGTGATCACTACCCTGACTCAGGATAGTATAGAATGTGATCACTACTGACTCAGGATAGTATAGAATGTGATCACTACTCTGACTCAGGATAGTATAGAATGTGATCACTACTCTGACTCAGGATAGTATAGAATGTGATCACTACTCTGACTCAGGATAGTATAGAATGTGATCACTACTGACTCAGGATAGTATAGAATGTGATCACTACTCTGACTCAGGATAGTATAGAATGTGATCACTACTTTGTTTATCTTGTTAAATCATGTTGTGTGACCTAGAATACACTCACATGTTTTTGTTTACATAATGATCAAGTAAATATTGAGGTAGAATAAAAATGTGGATAGTCCTACTTTGGACTCAATTTGATGGATGAAACTGCACTGCTATACCAGCCATAGCAAAATAAAAACTAAAAACTATCAGTATTGGCAGATATGGCACATATACGATCGGTGAACAGTATTGGCCCCAAAAAGCGTTATCGGGGCATCCCTAGGAGAGACACTCACACATTCATCTGGGAGACTGAGGAGAGAGCGTCATTCACACATTCATCTGGGAGACTGAGGAGAGAGCGTCATTCACACATTCATCTGGGAGACTGAGGAGAGAGCGTCATTCACACATTCATCTGGGAGACTGAGGAGAGAGCGTCATTCACACATTCATCTGGGAGACTGAGGAGAGAGCGTCATTCACACATTCATCTGGGAGACTGAGGAGAGAGCGTCATTCACACATTCATCTGGGAGACTGAGGAGAGAGCGTCATTCACACATTCATCTGGGAGACTGAGGAGAGAGCGTCATTCACACATGGGCGGCACGTAGCTCAGGAGGGAGAGCGGGATGGAAGTGTCCTTGAGCAGCTGAACACTGAACCCCTAAGTGCTCACATGCGTCTCGGTGGCGCAGTACCCAGTACTGTGGCCTCACAGCCAGGAGCTCTCCCATGCAGACTGGCTGAGTTTGCAAACTGGCTGAGTTTGCAGACTGGCTGAGTTTGTAGACTGGCTGAGTTTGCAGACTGGCTGAGTTTGCAGACTGGCTGAGTTTGCAGACTGGCTTAGTTTGCAGACTGGCTGAGTTTGCAGACTGGCTGAGTTTGCAGACTGGCTGAGTTTGTAGACTGGCTGAGTTTGCAGACTGGCTGAGTTTGCAGACTGGCTGAGTTTGTAGACTGGCTGAGTTTGTAGACTGGCTGAGTTTGCATGTTCTCCCGTGTTTGCAAGGGAAGGAGTTTCCTTCCAAAAACCCACTACAAAAAACATCCAGGACAGATGCACTTCAGTCCTGTCCCTGAACCCTGGACTGAGACTGGGTCCCCGGGCACCTGGACTGAGACTGGGTCCCCGGGCACCTGGACTGAGACTGGGTCCCCGGGCACCTGGACTGAGACTGGGTCCCCGGGCACCTGGACTGAGACTGGGTCCCCGGGCACCTGGGCCGATGGCTGCCCACTGCTCCTGGCTGTCCCTGGAGGAGGACGGCTGGGATTGGAGACATGCAGGGTTCGGAGACATGCGGGAAATGTCCTCCTAACTCTAAGGCTGTTTGTCCACCAACGAGCTGTATGTAGCTTAACAGCGCCAAGCTCCCAGCTGCGTAGAGAAGCACTAGAGCCGGGGTTTAGAGCTGGCCAGGCTACCCATGTTTTACAGCTACGTTAGCAACGAGTGTTGTGTTTTTGCAGACTGCAGATTAACTAGCCAAGTTAAGATAGCTAGCTAATGTTAGCTAGTGCTAATGTTCGCTGTCTCTGCGGTTTTGCCAAAAACCGACCGCTGTCGTCATCAGAACAGCCTTTTACAGCCTGCGCTCTAGCTCAAAAAGTTACATTTTTCAATTGCAAAAAAAGCCTAGAGCTCACGGCGCTATAGCGCTAAAAAGCGCTGGGAACAGCTCTCGTCTCTATAGCAACCTAGAGCTCATTACACATGTTAACAACGAGAAAACAGCGCCAGCTCTAAAATAAAGCTCCCCGGTGGACACGCACCTCAACTCAACACAGAGCTCCCCGGTGGACACGCACCTCAACTCAACACAGATAAAGCTCCCCGGTGGACACACACCTCAACTCAACACAGATAAAGCTCCGCGGTGGACACGCACCTCAACTCAACACAGATAAAGCTCCGCGGTGGACACGCACCTCAACTCAACACAGAGCTCCCCGGTGGACACGCACCTCAACTCAACACAGATAAAGCTCCCCGGTGGACACACACCTCAACTCAACACAGATAAAGCTCCGCGGTGGACACGCACCTCAACTCAACACAGAGCTCCCCGGTGGACACGCACCTTAAATCAACACAGATAAAGCTCCCCGGTGGACACGCACCTTAACTCAACACAGATAAAGCTCCCCGGTGGACACGCACCTCAACTCAACACAGATAAAGCTCCCCGGTGGACACGCACCTCAACTCAACACAGATAAAGCTCCGCGGTGGACACGCACCTCAACTCAACACAGAGCTCCCCGGTGGACACGCACCTCAACTCAACACAGAGCTCCCCGGTGGACACGCACCTCAACTCAACACAGATAAAGCTCCCCGGTGGACACACACCTTAACTCAACACAGAGCTCCCCGGTGGACACGCACCTCAACTCAACACAGAGCTCCCCGGTGGACACGCACCTCAACTCAACACAGATAAAGCTCCCCGGTGGACACGCACCTCAACTCAACACAGATAAAGCTCCCCGGTGGACACGCACCTCAACTCAACACAGATAAAGCTCCCCGGTGGACACGCACCTCAACTCAACACAGATAAAGCTCCCCGGTGGACACGCACCTTAACTCAACACTGATTCCACAGAGACGTTTTAAGGAGTTTGTTTAGGACAGTTTCCATGAGAGAAAGAGGGGGGTTGTTCCCTGACCCAGAATTCAACACCAGATAAGATCCTCAGAGAGGAGATGAGGGATGGAGAGAGAAGAGGAGAGGGATGGATGGAGAGAGAGGAGGAGAGGGATGGATGGAGAGAGAGGAGGAGAGGGATGGAGAGAGAAGAGGAGAGGGAGGGATGGAGAGAGAGGAGGAGAGGGATGGATGGAGAGAGAGGAGGAGAGGGATGGAGAGAGAGGAGGAGAGGGATGGATGGAGAGAGAGGAGGAGAGGGAGGGATGGAGAGAGAGGAGGAGAGGGAGGGATGGAGAGAGGAGGAGAGGGATGGAGAGAGAGGAGGAGAGGGATGGATGGAGAGAGAGGAGGAGAGGGAGGGATGGGGAGAGGAGGAGAGGGATGGAGAGAGAGGAGGAGAGGGATGGATGGAGAGAGAGGAGGAGAGGGATGGATGGAGAGAGAGGAGGAGAGGGAGGGATGGAGAGAGAGGAGGTGAGGGATGGATGGAGAGAGAGGAGGAGAGGGATGGATGGAGAGAGAGGAGGAGAGGGATGGAGAGAGAGGAGGAGAGGGATGGATGGAGAGAGAGGAGGAGAGGGAGGGATGGAGAGAGAGGAGGAGAGGGATGGATGGAGAGAGAGGAGGAGAGGGATGGATGGAGAGAGAGGAGGAGAGGGATGGATGGAGAGAGAAGAGGAGAAGGAGGGATGGAGAGAGAAGAGGAGAGGGAGGGATGGAGAGAGAGGAGGAGAGGGATGGATGGAGAGAGAGGAGGAGAGGGATGGATGGAGAGAGAGGAGGAGAGGGATGGAGAGAGAAGAGGAGAGGGATGGATGGAGAGAGAGGAGGAGAGGGAGGGATGGAGAGAGAGGAGGAGAGGGATGGATGGAGAGAGAGGAGGAGAGGGATGGAGAGAGAGGAGGAGAGGGATGGATGGAGAGAGAGGAGGAGAGGGAGGGATGGAGAGAGAGGAGGAGAGGGAGGGATGGAGAGAGGAGGAGAGGGATGGAGAGAGAGGAGGAGAGGGATGGATGGAGAGAGAGGAGGAGAGGGAGGGATGGGGAGAGGAGGAGAGGGATGGAGAGAGAGGAGGAGAGGGATGGATGGAGAGAGAGGAGGAGAGGGATGGATGGAGAGAGAGGAGGAGAGGGAGGGATGGAGAGAGAGGAGGTGAGGGATGGATGGAGAGAGAGGAGGAGAGGGATGGATGGAGAGAGAGGAGGAGAGGGATGGAGAGAGAGGAGGAGAGGGATGGATGGAGAGAGAGGAGGAGAGGGAGGGATGGAGAGAGAGGAGGAGAGGGATGGATGGAGAGAGAGGAGGAGAGGGATGGATGAGAGAGGAGGAGAGGGATGGATGGAGAGAGAGGAGGAGAGGGATGGATGGAGAGAGAGGAGGAGAGGGATGGATGGAGAGAGAAGAGGAGAAGGAGGGATGGAGAGAGAAGAGGAGAGGGAGGGATGGAGAGAGAGGAGGAGAGGGATGGATGGAGAGAGAGGAGGAGA
>NC_140246.1:24914935-24996208 GCF_949987555.1 Borostomias antarcticus | reverse complement strand
GATTTCTGGATTTTCTGGGCGGGCTTAAAACGGTACCGGATGACGTAGAGCGGTGTTCTTAGCATATCCCCGCCCTAACACTATATAAAGCTAGAACGGATTTGAATCTTCGGTTCTCCTGCTCAATCTTGAGTCTAGAATTAGCTAGTTTTAACCAGCAGTCTAGAATTAGCTAGTTTTTCTTAGTTAGCAATGCCTATGCATAAAACTAAACGAATATGCATCCTTCCTGGATGCCAGCAGGAATGGGATGATAAGGTCTCCTTCTTTCACTCCCGAGTAAAGCTGAAATGAGAAGCAAATGGTTAGCATTTTTGAAGAGCCATGGTGTTACAGAGTCTGTCACCGCTAGCGCCCGCCTCTGCAGCAAACATTTCACTCCCGAAAGCTTCTGCAATTATAATATAAGGCTTTTGGGTTTCACGGACTCACGACTGGTCCTGGTGAATTCGGCGGAGCCAACCATCTCCCTCCCCGGCCTCCATTCTCCTCCTGTCAACCATCTCCCTCCCCGGCCTCCATTCTCCTCCTGTCAACCATCTCCCTCCCCGGCCTCCATTCTCCTCCTGTCAACCATCTCCCTCCCCGGCCTCCATTCTCCTCCTGTCAACCATCTCCCTCCCCGGCCTCCATTCTCCTCCTGTCGCATCAACCTTTGGTGCCGACACCGCTGCCTTGTGTGCTTATAGCTAATTAACATTATAACATAAGCAATAGGGAAATACACTGCTACGTTAATCTACAAAATGTGTCTTGACATTTATGTGGTAATGTCAGCTATGATGAATTATATTATATCTTAGGAGGAATTATAGCTAACATTAGCTATGTAGCTTGCAGATGGGAGTGTGTATATAACCTTAGTCTAGCTAACATAGCTAGCAGCACCGACCAGGCGACCACCCACCAAATAACGTTACGGATGATATATTATGACTATAAGCGTTAACTATACAGAAACTGCCTGCCATATTTGTGGCACCTGATGTGCGTATGGGTTCACCGGTAATGGTTACAGTATATTTGTCCAGCGGGAGACCGGGAGGCGGGAGCGAGGGGGATGGTTAGGTAGACCAGGTAGACCAGGTAGACCAGGTAGACCAGGTAGACCAGGTGGAGAAAGACGCACCCTCTCCCAGTGAAGCGGTGCTCGGCGGCTACTGGCTGAACATCCCAGTTCTGTTGGATATGAGAGGTAAAGTTGAAGCCGAGTGCTCGTTATTCTCACACATAACATTGCCAACGAGAGTGGATGAGTCTGTCCCGATTATCAACTCCGGTAGTGTACGCTTCTTCGCGCTATCAGCGCTGTTCAAGGCAGTGACTAAAAGGTACATTTTAAACAACTTTTTCCATTGATCCCAAGGGACGACAGGATCGCCTGGGAGGGATAGGAATGGGTCCGGAGGTGGCAGGGAGAAAATAGGGACAGACTCATACATTCCTCGTTGCCTGTTTTTGTATTTTGCATCTAAGGGCAGTAACACTGGCGCGTTGGTATAGAGTAGCTACAGTTTTACCAGTGGTGTTTGTCAGGAGGTAGGTTAGGAGGAAGCATCTGTGCGTTTCACTCATTAGACAAGTGTAATTTCAACTCCTCTGTTTTCACAAAGCTGTGCCTTCCTACCACAAAAGAGACGGCGTGCCAGTGTGACTATGCAGACCAGAGAACGGTAATATTTGACAGGTTCTTCCCTCCACACCCCCTCCCCACGCAATTGGGTGTGGCTTCGGTGCCTTCAGCAGACACGCCCCCACAGTCTCAGACCAGAGAATGCTGCTGATTTTTAACCGATTTTGAAGCCTTATTTTATATACTTAGCGACATTTTTTATCACTCAGATTTGGCTGGGTGGTTAATGACATGTTTTCCTGTGGTGTGTGAAGCTCATAAAAAAAATTTGAACTGGGTTAACCTGGACTTTAACAAACAATAGTGGATTAATTGATAAGAACGTCCCGCGCTGGACTGCGCTTTGCTCGCTTCATTTTTCTGTCTTCTTCCGCTGTGTCGTTGAAATTTCCCGACATCCCAATTTAGCCTCCACTACCTGGCGCCCTCATGTGCAGTCAGACCCTAAATCATGATTACATTTCACGCAACCAGTGTTAATTTTGACAGCAAATTATGATTTTGTTTTAGTCATAGTCTTTTGACTAAAATGCCATTTAGTTTTAGTCATATTTTAGTCATCTGACTTGTTTTAGTTTTAGTCTAGTTTTAGTTGACTAAATATCATTACGATTTTAGTCGACAAAATCTACCATAGATTAGACAACTCAAATTTAACAGGCTTAGTTCAATCAATCAATCAAGTGTGATTTATATAGCGCCCTTCATGAAACCCAGAGCGCTTTACAGAGTCCAGTATTCATTCAGACAGTCATACCGGTGGTGGTAAGATACATCTGTAGCCACAGCTGCCCTGGGGCAGATACAGATACAGCTGCCCTGGGGCAGATACAGATACAGCTGCCCTGGGGCAGATACAGACACAGCTGCCCTGGGGCAGATACAGACACAGCTGCCCTGGGGCAGATACAGATACAGCTGCCCTGGGGCAGATACAGATACAGCTGCCCTGGGGCAGATACAGATACAGCTGCCCTGGGGCAGATACTGATGCTAACTGTGTTTGTGCCTGATATAGCAAGCTATAACATTATCATGATGCTAACTGTGTTTGTGCCTGATATAGCAAGCTATAACATTATCATGATGCTAACTGTGTTTGTGCCTGATATAGCAAGCTATAACATTATCATGATGCTAACTGTGTCTGTGCCTGATATAGCAAGCTATAACATTATCATGATGCTAACTGTGTTTGTGCCTGATATAGCAAGCTATAACATTATCATGATGCTAACTGTGTTTGTGCCTGATATAGCAGCTATAACATTATCATGATGCTAACTGTGTCTGTGCCTGATATAGCAAGCTATTGTAGTGCCGAAGAATTGGAGTCGGAGGCGGAGTGTCGAACAATGGAGCTAACTTCACTTTATTGTGAGACATCAACAGAACGTTTCATTACTCAGTCAAACAACTCGCAGAGAGAGATAACATCCGGAAGTCCGCCTAAGATAACAGATCGTGCGGAACCAATTAACCTCACTCAAGTACCGTAGGTGAATTATGTAAACCACCACACAAGCCCCCCCAGAATTCACCCATAGTCAAAATCTTCGCGCCGGGGAGGGACGACAGCCCGACCCCGGCGGGTGCACACAGCAGGGGCCGAAGGGGGAGGGGCCGCGGGCGCAGCTGCGCAGTCCATAGGGTCAGGGGCCAAGGGCGCCGACGGGGCCAAGGGCACCCCGGCAGGGGCAGGGGGGCGGGGCAATGGAGGACGACCCCGGCGTGGGGGCAGAGCCAACTCCAAAGGCCGGGAAATGTCCACGTGAGCGGGTTTAACCCTGTCGATGGAAACGGTCTCAGGCCTACCACCAATGTCCACGACCAGGCCCTTAACCCCATGCTCCAGGACCCTGAACGGGCCGTCGTAAGGGGGGCGTAGGGGCCCGCGGTGGGCGTCATGGCGAATGAAAACAAAGTCCGCCAAGCGCAGGCTGGGGGGGACCCGGGAAACAGGGGCGCCATGCAATGACGTGGGGACCGGTGCGAACCTCTCGGCGGCCTCCAGCAGGGAGGATCGTTGCCGGGCTGCAGACCAGGGGGCCGTGGCGACCGGAATGAAATCGCCGGGGACCCGCAGTGCCTGGCCGTAGACAAGCTCCGCGGACGAGGACTGCAGGTCTTCCTTGGGGGCGCACCTGAGGCCGAGCATGACCCATGGGAGCTTATCCACCCAATTGCCGTCCGTCAAGCCGGCGCGCAGGGCCGCCTTCATGGAACGGTGGAACCGCTCACATAGACCGTTCGCCTGGGGGTGATAGGCGGTAGTGCGGTGCAGCTTGACCCCCAAACCCTCAGCGACCGCGTTCCAGAGCTCCGAGGTAAACTGTGAGCCCCGGTCGGAGGAGAGGTCGGACGGGGTCCCGAAGCGTGCGACCCACGTGCCGATGAACGCCCGGGCCACGTCCGCAGACGCTGTCGAGGAGAGGGGAACGGCTTCGGGCCAGCGGGTCGTCCTGTCCACCATGGTGAGCAGGTAGGTGAAACCGTGCGAGGGGGGGAGCGGACCCACTAGGTCAATGTTGACATGGTCAAACCTCCTCTCGGGGACAGCGAAAGGTTCCAAAGGGGCTTTGGTGTGGCGGTGCACCTTAGCGCGCTGACAGGCCACACACGAGTCCACCCAGGACAGCACGTCCTTCTTAAGACCACGCCACACAAACTTCTGGGCCACCAGTCTCACGGACGGCTTCCTGCCGGGGTGGGAGAGGTTGTGCACCGCCTCGAAAACAGCCCGCCGCCAGTTCGCAGGAACTAGAGGCCGAGGCTGGCCAGCCGAGAGGTCGCACAACAGCCTGACGCCCGAGCCACCGACTGCGACCTCCTCCAGGCGCAAGCCAGTGTCCGAAGCCTTGAGGGCCCGCACCCCGTCATCAGACGCCTGGTCCACGCCCATACGAGCGTAGTCAAGGCCCAGCTGCACCGTGCCGACAACCGCCCTGGAGAGGCAGTCCGCGACCACGTTGGACTTGCCGGCGATGTGTCGGATGTCCGTAGTGTATTCGGATATGAATGACAGCTGGCGCTGCTGGCGGGCGGACCATGGCTCGGCCACCTTGGACATGGAGAATGTAAGGGGTTTGTGGTCCACATACGCCGTAAACTCACGGCCCTCCAGAAGGAAACGGAAGTGGCGGATCGCCAGCCAAAGGCCGAGGAGCTCCCTGTCAAACGTGCTGTATTTACGCTCCCTGGGGACCAGCTGACGACTGAAAAAGGCGAGCGGTTGCCAGGCGCCATCGACCCACTGCTCATACACAGCGCCAACGGCGTAGTCAGACGCGTCGGTTGTGAGAGCGACAGGGGCCCCAGGGGACGGGTGGGCCAACAACGCGGCCTGGCTCAACGCGGTCTTTGTGGCCTCGAAGGCTCCTTCCGTTTCGGCCGTCCATTCGATGTCCTGGTCGGGGGTTTTGCCCTTAAGGGCCTCGTACAGCGGGTGCATGGTGTGGGCCGCTCGGCGGATGAACCGGTGGTAGAACGTCACCATCCCCAGAAACTCCCGGAGTCCCCGAGCCGAGCGTGGGCGGGGAAAGGCGGAAACGGCCTCCACCTTCGACGGGAGGGGGGCGGCCCCGTTCATGTCGATGAGATGCCCCAGGAACTGGATGGAGGGCACCCCGAAAACGCATTTCGCCGGGTTGACGATCAGGCCGTGCTGGTCAAGCCTTGTGAAGAGGTCGTGGAGGTGCCTCAGATGCTCCTCTTCTGAGGAGCTGGCGACGAGGATGTCGTCTAAGTAGACGAAAACGAAAGGCATGTCCTTGAGCGCTGAATCCATTAGCCGCTGGAAGGACTGGGCCGCGTTTTTGAGTCCAAACGGCATCCTCAGAAACTCGAACAGCCCAAAAGGCGTGACCACAGCTGTCTTAGGAATGTCCGAGGGGTGCACTGGGACTTGATGATAACCACGCACCAGGTCCACCTTGGAGAACAGGAGCCTGCCCGCCAGGTGGGCAGAGAAGTCCTGAATGTGGGGAACAGGGTAGCGGTCGGGCGTAGTGGCATCATTCAGGCGGCGGTAGTCGCCACACGGTCGCCACCCGCCGTCCGGTTTCGGGACGATGTGGAGAGGCGAGGCCCACGGACTGTCCGAGCGGCGGATAATGCCCAGGCGCTCCATGTTGGCGAACTCGGACTTAGCGACCGCCAGCTTCTCAGGGTTGAGCCGCCGCGCCCTAGCATGGATCGGGGGGCCCTTGGTCTCGATGTGGTGCTCGACCCCATGTTTAGTTGAGGCGGAGGAGAAGGTGGGCCGTGTCAGGCTGGGGAACTCACTGAGGAGGAGCTGATATTTGTCACCCTCCGAGAGCGAGCTGGAGAGACCGCCGTATGTCGCCTCGTTGCGGACACACGCGAACGAGGAGAAAGTCAGTGCGTCCACCAGGCGGCCGTTCTTAACGTCCACAAGCAGCCCGTGGGCGCACAAAAAATCAGCGCCGAGGAGAGGAAAGGAGATGTCGGCAGTGACAAACTCCCACGTAAATCGCTGACCCCCGAAACACAAGTCCACAGTCTTTGTGCCATATGTGCGGATAGGGGAGTCGTTAGCGGATGTCAAGGGCGGTCCTTGAGCCCCGCCGGCGGTGTCGGCCGCTGTAGCGGGCAGGACGCTCCGCTGGGCGCCGGTGTCGCAGAGGAACTTGCACCCGGAGAGGGTGTCCTTGATGAAAAGCAGCCGGTTCGTCGTGCCCACGCTCACAGCCGCTACTGAGCGCAGGCTTTGGCGTTTCCCCCCGCGTTGTAGTTGCAAGGGGAGCGGCACCTCTTCGCTTTTGCGCCAAAGCGGGCGTGGAAGTAGCACAAGCCTGTGCTAGCGAGGCCGTCGGTGGCGATGGGGCCCCTGATAGAGGACGCACCAGCGCCTGGGGGCGCGTAACTGCGTGTCGGGGCCAGCATCTCAGGGGCGAAACGCTGGGTGGCCAGGAAGAACCGGTCAGCCTCCTCAGCCAGCGCGCGGGGTTCAGTAATAGTAGTGTTAGCGAGCGCTGTCTGTACGTGCGGCGGCATGTGACGAAGAAAAAGCTCTGTGAAAAGGAAATTGGGTTCTTCTGCACCCAGCAGGTTCAGCATAATTTCCATGTGGTCAGAAGGCTTGCTGTCTCCCAGGCCATTCATCGCGAAAAGACGTCGGGCTCGTTCTGGCCGTGACAGTTCGAAAATCTTTAGGAGATGAACTTTGAGCCCTGCATATTTATCCCGGGCTGGGGGAGATGTAATGAAACTTACTGCCCTTGCCGCAGTGGAGCTCCCGAGTGCCGAGACAACGTGGTAATAACGTATGGAATCGTCTGTGATCCCACGGAGGGCGAATTGAGCCTCCGTCTGCGCGAACCACGCTGCCGCGGACGTCTCCCAAAACTCCGGCAATTTAAGAACGGCGGTATTTGCCATGTTCGGTTCAGTCTCGGAATCTTCGGGACTGACGTCGGGGTCACCAGTGTAGTGCCGAAGAATTGGAGTCGGAGGCGGAGTGTCGAACAATGGAGCTAACTTCACTTTATTGTGAGACATCAACAGAACGTTTCATTACTCAGTCAAACAACTCGCAGAGAGAGATAACATCCGGAAGTCCGCCTAAGATAACAGATCGTGCGGAACCAATTAACCTCACTCAAGTACCGTAGGTGAATTATGTAAACCACCACACTATAACATTATCATGATGCTAACTGTGTCTGTGCCTGATATAGCAAGCTATAACATTATCATGATGCTAACTGTGTCTGTGCCTGATATAGCAAGCTATAACATTATCATGATGCTAACTGTGTCTGTGCCTGATATAGCAAGCTATAACATTATCATGATGCTAACTGTGTCTGTGCCTGATATAGCAAGCTATAACATTATCATGATGCTAACTGTGTCTGTGCCTGATATAGCAAGCTATAACATTATCATGATGCTAACTGTGTCTGTGCCTGATATAGCAGCTATAACATTATCATGATGCTAACTGTGTCTGTGCCTGATATAGCAAGCTATAACATTATCATGATGCTAACTGTGTTTGTGCCTGATATAGCAAGCTATAACATTATCATGATGCTAACTGTGTTTGTGCCTGATATAGCAAGCTATAACATTATCATGATGCTAACTGTGTCTGTGCCTGATATAGCAAGCTATAACATTATCATGATGCTAACTGTGTCTGTGCCTGATATAGCAGCTATAACATTATCATGATGCTAACTGTGTCTGTGCCTGATATAGCAAGCTATAACATCATGATGCTAACTGTGTCTGTGCCTGATATAGCAAGCTATAACATTATCATGATGCTAACTGTGTCTGTGCCTGATATAGCAAGCTATAACATTATCATGATGCTAACTGTGTTTGTGCCTGATATAGCAAGCTATAACATTATCATGATGCTAACTGTGTTTGTGCCTGATATAGCAAGCTATAACATTATCATGATGCTAACTGTGTCTGTGCCTGATATAGCAAGCTATAACATTATCATGATGCTAACTGTGTCTGTGCCTGATATAGCAAGCTATAACATTATCATGATGCTAACTGTGTCTGTGCCTGATATAGCAAGCTATAACATTATCATGATGCTAACTGTGTCTGTGCCTGATATAGCAAGCTATAACATTATCCTGTCAGCACTAGTTGGCTAGTCAGGCTAGCTAACATCAGGCCCAGGCTAGCTAACGTCACCGGAGGAGAGGGGCTATGGGGAGGAGAGGGGCTATGGGGAGGAGAGGGGCTATGAGGAGGAGAGGGGCTATGGGGAGGAGAGGGGCTATGAGGAGGAGAGGGGCTATGGGGAGGAGAGGGGCTATGGGGAGGAGAGGGGCTATGAGGAGGAGAGGGGCTATGGGGAGGAGAGGGGCTATGGGGAGGAGAGGGGCTATGGGGAGGAGAGGGGCTATGGGGAGGAGAGGGGCTATGGGGAGGAGAGGGGCTATGAGGAGGAGAGGGGCTATGAGGAGGAGAGGGGCTATGGGGAGGAGAGGGGCTCTGGGGAGGAGAGGGGCTAGGGGAGGAGAGGGGCTATGGGGAGGAGAGGGGCTATGGGGAGGAGAGGGGCTCTGGGGAGGAGAGGGGCTATGGGGAGGAGAGGGGCTATGGGGAGGAGAGGGGCTATGAGGAGGAGAGGGGCTATGAGGAGGAGAGGGGCTATGAGGAGGAGAGGGGCTATGGGGAGGAGAGGGGCTATGGGGAGGAGAGGGGCTAGGGGAGGAGAGGGGCTATGGGGAGGAGAGGGGCTATGGGGAGGAGAGGGGCTCTGGGGAGGAGAGGGGCTATGGGGAGGAGAGGGGCTATGGGGAGGAGAGGGGCTATGAGGAGGAGAGGGGCTATGGGGAGGAGAGGGGCTATGGGGAGGAGAGGGGCTAGGGGAGGAGAGGGGCTATGGGGAGGAGAGGGGCTAGGGGAGGAGAGGGGCTATGAGGAGGAGAGGGGCTATGGGGAGGAGAGGGGCTATGGGGGGGAGAGGGGCTATGGGGAGGAGAGGGGCTATGGGGAGGAGAGGGGCTATGGGGAGGAGAGGGGCTATGGGGAGGAGAGGGGCTATGGGGAGGAGAGGGGCTATGGGGGGGAGAGGGGCTATGGGGAGGAGAGGGGCTATGGGGAGGAGAGGGGCTATGGGGAGGAGAGGGGCTATGATAGCAAGGTAGCTAACTGTTCGTGTCTTATCCATCTAGCTAGAGTATAACATTAGACAGCAGCAGCAGTTGCTTAGCTAGCTTACCCAGACTAGCTAACCCAGACTAGCTAACCCAGACTAGCTAACCCAGACTAGCTAACCCAGACTAGCTAACCCAGACTAGCTAACCCAGACTAGCTTACCCAGACTAGCTTACCCAGACTAGCTTACCCAGACTAGCTAACCCAGACTAGCTAACCCAGACTAGCTTACCCAGACTAGCTAACCCAGACTAGCTAACCCAGACTAGCTTACCCAGACTAGCTTACCCAGACTAGCTTACCCAGACTAGCTAACCCAGACTAGCTAACCCAGACTAGCTTACCCAGACTAGCTTACCCAGACTAGCTAACCCAGACTAGCTAACCCAGACTAGCTAACCCAGACTAGCTAACCCAGACTAGCTTACCCAGACTAGCTAACCCAGACTAGCTAACCCAGACTAGCTAACCCAGACTAGCTAACCCAGACTAGCTTACCCAGACTAGCTTACCCAGACTAGCTAACCCAGACTAGCTTACCCAGACTAGCTAACCCAGACTAGCTAACCCAGACTAGCTTACCCAGACTAGCTTACCCAGACTAGCTTACCCAGACTAGCTTACCCAGACTAGCTTACCCAGACTAGCTAACCCAGACTAGCTTACCCAGACTAGCTAACCCAGACTAGCTAACCCAGACTAGCTAACCCAGACTAGCTAACCCAGACTAGCTTACCCAGACTAGCTTACCCAGACTAGCTTACCCAGACTAGCTAACCCAGACTAGCTAACCCAGACTATCTTACCCAGACTAGCTTACCCAGACTAGCTAACCCAGACTAGCTAACCCAGACTAGCTAACCCAGACTAGCTAACCCAGACTATCTTACCCAGACTAGCTTACCCAGACTAGCTAACCCAGACTAGCTTACCCAGACTAGCTAACCCAGACTAGCTAACCCAGACTAGCTTACCCAGACTAGCTAACCCAGACTAGCTAACCCAGACTAGCTAACCCAGACTAGCTAACCCAGACTAGCTAACCCAGACTAGCTAACCCAGACTAGCTTACCCAGACTAGCTAACCCAGACTAGCTAACCCAGACTAGCTAACCCAGACTAGCTAACCCAGACTAGCTTACCCAGACTAGCTAACCCAGACTAGCTAACCCAGACTAGCTTACCCAGACTAGCTAACCCAGACTAGCTAACCCAGACTAGTTTACCCAGACTAGCTAACGCTAGATACCCCCGCCAGCCGCCACAAGCATAGCCCCACTTGTTGCTACACAGTGTAACGTTAGCTAACCTGTGCCTAACATTAGCTAGCCACTAACGTTAGCGTTGCAATGATCAGACACTTCAGTTCTCCCCCGCCACAAACCTACGTGAAACACTGGTTTCTTTTAGCTTGTATTGTATTTGAAGTATTTCAGAAACACACCAGCATTAGTTTTAGCTAATCCAGTAACGTTAGCCGGGGGTGGGGGGGTGCTTATTACCTTCTCGTGAATTTCGTGATGACTGTTCTCCAAATGTCGCTTTATATTAAGTTTGTTGTATTTTTGCCAGTCATTTCACCCCACACGGTTTACAAATGGTTTTGTTTTCCTTTGCATCAAATATGAGGTTTATCCAGATGTCTGCTCCCCTCTTTCTCCCGGTGTGTGAACGAGGACAAAGACATTTCTGAACTGTGGTCATTTACTGAACAGTTCAGGCGCAGCAGTCTGCTGTTAGTTGACTTCCCGCCGGCCGGTGAGCAACGGTACTATTCACATGTAGACTATACCATGGATGTATTAATAGAACTATATTATATTATATATAGGGCTATACACACAACAGGCTGTAGGTTGCATCCAACTCGTTCTATTAATACATCCATGATCCAACTGCCACATCCCGAACCTCCACATTCTGATTTGAACTTTTCCCATACGTCCCTCCATAACCATTTTAGTCTAGTTTTTATTTGTTGACGAAAATGTGAATAGATATAGTCATAGTTTTTGTCATCATACATTTATTTTTATTTAGTTATCGTCTCGTGACGATAACCCACGTTTCGGCTTTGTCTTGATGAAGGTCTAAAGACAAAATGTTGACAATAGAAGCAGAGTGATGAGTGTGACAATAGAAGCAGAGTGATGAGTGTGACAATAGAAGCAGAGTGATGAGTGTGACAATAGAAGCAGAGTGATGTGTGTGACAATAGAAGCAGAGTGATGAGTGTGACAATAGAAGCAGAGTGATGAGTGTGACAATAGAAGCAGAGTGATGTGTGTGACAATAGAAGCAGAGTGATGTGTGTGACAATAGAAGCAGAGTGATGAGTGTGACAATAGAAGCAGAGTTATGAGTGTGACAATAGAAGCAGAGTGATGAGTGTGACAATAGAAGCAGAGTTATGAGTGTGACAATAGAAGCAGAGTTATGAGTGTGACAATAGAAGCAGAGTGATGTGTGTGACAATAGAAGCAGAGTGATGTGTGTGACAATAGAAGCAGAGTGATGAGTGTGACAATAGAAGCAGAGTTATGAGTGTGACAATAGAAGCAGAGTGATGTGTGTGACAATAGAAGCAGAGTGATGAGTGTGACAATAGAAGCAGAGTGATGAGTGTGACAATAGAAGCAGAGTGATGAGTGTGACAATAGAAGCAGAGTGATGAGTGTGACAATAGAAGCAGAGTGATGAGTGTGACAATAGAAGCAGAGTGATGAGTGTGACAATAGAAGCAGAGTGATGAGTGTGACAATAGAAGCAGAGTGATGTGTGTGACAATAGAAGCAGAGTGATGTGTGTGACAATAGAAGCAGAGTGATGAGTGTGACAATAGAAGCAGAGTGATGAGTGTGACAATAGAAGCAGAGTGATGTGTGTGACAATAGAAGCAGAGTGATGTGTGTGACAATAGAAGCAGAGTGATGTGTGTGACAATAGAAGCAGAGTGATGTGTGTGACAATAGAAGCAGAGTGATGTGTGTGACAATAGAAGCAGAGTGATGAGTGTGACAATAGAAGCAGAGTGATGAGTGTGACAATAGAAGCAGAGTGATGAGTGTGACAATAGAAGCAGAGTGATGTGTGTGACAATAGAAGCAGAGTGATGAGTGTGACAATAGAAGCAGAGTGATGTGTGTGACAATAGAAGCAGAGTGATGAGTGTGACAATAGAAGCAGAGTGATGTGTGTGACAATAGAAGCAGAGTGATGTGTGTGACAATAGAAGCAGAATGTGGGAGTGAACATGTTTTTTCTATGACAGATAGATGGTGGCCATTATTAATTCATTAATTTGTGAGTGAGTGAGCGGTGTGTGTGTGTGCGCATGAGTGTGTGTGTGTGCATGGGTGTGTGTGTGTGTGTGTGTGTGTGTGTGCATGAGTGTGTGTGTGTGTGTGTGTGTGCATGAGTGTGTGTGTGTGCGCATGAGTGTGTGTGTGTGTTTGTGCGCATGAGTGTGTGTGTGTGTGTGTGTGTGTGTGTGCATGAGTGTGTGTGTGTGTGTGTGTGTGTGTGTCCATGAGTGTGTGTGTGTGTGTGTGTGTGTGTGCGCATGAGTGTGTGTGTGCATGAGTGTGTGTGTGTGTGTGTGTGTGCATGAGTGTGTGTGTGTGCGCATGAGTGTGTGTGTGTGTGTGTGCGCATGTGTGTGTGTGTGTGTGTGCATGAGTGTGTGTGTGTGTGTGCGCATGAGTGTGTGTGTGTGTGTGTGTGTGTGTGTGCGCATGAGTGTGTGTGTGTGTGTGTGTGTGTGCATGAGTGTGTGTGTGTGTGTGTGTGCATGAGTGAGTGTGTGTGTGTGTGTGTGTGCATGAGTGTGTGTGTGTGTGTGTGTGCATGAGTGTGTGTGTGTGTGTGTGTGTGTGTGTGTGTGCATGAGTGTGTGTGTGTGTGTGCGCATGAGTGTGTGTGTGTGTGTGTGTGCATGAGTGTGTGTTTGAGTGTGTGTGTGTGTGTGTGTGCGCATGAGTGTGTGTGTGAGTGTGTGTGTGTGTGTGTGTGTGCATGAGTGTTTGTGTGAGTGTGTGTGTGTGTGTGTGTGTGTGCACATGAGTGTGTGTGTGTACTGACCGTGCTGTGAAACACCACACTGTGCCCGTTGCCAAGGCTCTCGATGTGGGTTGCCAGGTTGAGGCAGATGGCTCTGTGGCGGATGGCGTCCATGGTCTGAGCGTCGAAGAAGTCGTGCGGCCGAGCTGCAGGGAGAGAGCGGGGGCGTTCAGGGGTCAGAGGTCAGCCGGACACAGACAGTGGGTGTACATGGTCATCTGATCGGAGAGCTGAACAGACCTTCTGTGATGCGTGTGCCCGTGTTTGTGTGTGTGCCTGTGTTTTGTGTGCATGTGTGTGTGTGCGAGTGTGTGTGTGTTCGCGCCAAGTGTGTGCGCGTGTGTGTGCGTGTGTTGTGACACCACAAGAGGTTGTGTCATGGGGGGACAGCACATCCCCCCCTCGTGGCTGCAGCCGACGGCCGTCCTACCGGCCCGCTGACCTCTCTGTCTCCCCCTGGTGGCTGTGGCCGGGCAGCCTCCTAGAGGTGGGGGGGGGGCACTGTGGGTCATCAGCTGTTTGATGGGAGGCCTGCTGGTGGCCAGGGGAGAGGGACACAGGGACAGAGGGACAGAGGGACACCGATAGATACCCCTGTGTCAGCTGTGGATGTCGTAGTATTTAGTTAACACACACACACACACACACACGTACACACAGACACACATCAGTCCACATCCGGCTTAGGCCTGGACCTGATGCTGATGCTCTTAGCCTTTCTTGCTCCGAAAATGTAATTTAATGTAATTTATTGCTCTATAAATGTTCTTAGCCATTAGACAAATATATTCCAGGAGCTTGCTCCAGGTTGCCTGTTTTAATATCTGTGTGGTCTGTATGGCTCTATGTGCTACTAACCCTGTTCTGCCTCCCCTCTCCCTGCTGGCTCTCTCTCTCCCTCCTATCTTCTAACCAGGTCCAGTGGATGCCCCGCTGTCACCAGCAGACCTCCCCGAGTCCGATAGATACCCCCGTGTCTGCTGTGGATGTTGTAGCATTTAGTTAACACACACACACACACACAGACATACACCAGCCCACTTCCGGCTTTAGGCCTGGGCCATAGTAAACACACACCAGTATTTGCCATGTCTCTCCTATGATGCTTTTTTAGCCTCTCTTACTCTGAAATGTAATTTAATGTAATGTATTGCTTTATAAATGTTCTTAGCCGGTAGACAAACATACTCCAGGAGCTTGCTCGATCGCCTTGTTGAGAGGGGTCAGGGAAGAATTTTTACAGCTCACTTATCTGGCCCCCGGGTGATTACTGTTTTTTTGCTTCCCTCTGGAATATGTAGGGGTGGGATGTCTGCCCACCTCCCTTGTTCTCTGTAAAGCGCATTGTGTTGCCTCTGGGTATGAAATGCGCTATACAAATAAAGCTTAGATTGACTGATTGATTGACACAGGGAGAGAGGGACACAGGGACAGAGGGACACAGGGACAGAGGGAGGACCAGGAGGGGACAGAGAGGTGTGGTTGGGCGGCTGTAGGACTCTCTAGACATTAGCCTCGCGTCACCGGTCTCTCCTCGTAGAGGAGGGCCTGGTATCTATTTACTTCACTGCCTTAAGCCCGCCCCATCATCCGGCTCGAGCCTGTAGAGCCCGCCTCCAACATCCGCTTGCTTTATTTTTCCTTAACCGGTAGTTCTCCTCGCATCTTCTTTTACAAACTTCGTCGGTGTGATGCCATCGCGAATGTTATCTACTCAAAACTTCACCCTGTGCAGCCTACAGTAAAAACATTACAACAACCGTTCGTCTTCCGGTCCAGACCGGATGATTATGCGATGCGTCATCGCGCTTCCGCTCTAGACCGGCGAAACAACACCGAACGAGAAAGGCCCCAGACTAGCAGACAACACCGAGCGAGAAAGGCCCCAGACTAGCAGACAACACCGAGCGAGAAAGGCCCCAGACTAGCAGACAACACCGAGACAGAAAGGCCCCAGACTAGCAGACAACACCGAGACAGAAAGGCCCCAGACTAGCAGACATTATGTTTGATTTAGAGAAGAGATCCGTTTTGTCTTTTGATACCTGGTGTAACAGGATGAAGTTTTGAGTCTCTTTTTAGAATAAATAACATTTTATTTTTCCTTCAAAACCTCTGCCCTGTCGTGATCCAACACCAGCCTGACCCTCCAACAAACAACCTCTCATGATGCCACAGTGTGTGTGTATGTGTGTGTGTGTGTGTGAGTGAGTGAGTGAGTGAGTGAGTGAGTGAGTGAGTGAGTGAGTGAGTGAGTGAGTGAGTGAGTGAGTGAGTGTGTGTGTATGTGAGTGAGTGTGTGTGTATGTGAGTGAGTGTGTGTGTATGTGAGTGAGTGTGTGTGTGTGTGTGTGTCTACATACGTAAAGACCGCCTGCGTTTGTTCTTCAGTTTCCTCCTCTTGTTAAGCCCCGCCTTCGAAGGAGACTCCTCCTTCACCCTGCTCTGATTGGCCAGTTTGGACGAGCCTTGGGAGCTGAAGTGGGTGGGCACATGGCGCGCTAGCCCCCCCTGGGAGGCGAAGGTGGCGTTGCAGCCTCCCACCACACACTGAGGACAAACACACACGCACACACACACTATTCAAAGCAGAGCCGAGAGAGCATGATAGCTGACTAGTGGAGTGTGATGTTTAGACGAAGTTCTAGAAACATGTTTGGACCTCACATGAAATAAGTCAGCATCACATCAATAAGTCATGTGTGAGAGAAAGATGTGGAGGAAGGGAGAAAGTGTTTGCGTGTGTGTGTGTGAGAGAGAGAGAGAGAGAGAGAGAGAGAGAGAGAGGTGGAGAGTGTGTGTGTGTGTGAGTGTCTGTGTGTGTGTGTGTGTGAGAGAGAGAGAGAGAGAGAGGGAGGGGGCTTGAGAAAGAGAGAGGTGGAGAGAGTGTGTATGCACGCGTCTGTATGAGAGAGAGAGAGATGGAGAGAGAGAGAGAGAGAGAGAGAGAGAGGTGGAGAGTGTGTGTGTGTGTGTGTCTGTGTGTGTGTGAGAGAGAGAGAGAGAGAGAGAGAGAGAGGTGGAGAGTGTGTGTGTGTGTCTGTGTGTGTGTGTGAGAGAGAGAGAGAGAGAGAGAGAGAGAGAGGGAGGGGGATGGAGAAAGAGAGAGGTGGAGAGAGTGTGTGTGCACGCGTCTGTATGAGAGAGAGAGAGATGGAGAGAGAGAGAGATGGAGAGAGAGAGAGAGTCTCACCTTGAAGGGCTTGTCTCCACTGTGGGTGAGCATGTGTCTCTGTAGCCAGCTCTGACTGGTGGAGGGGGTGTTATACACTTTACAGCCCTTCCACAGACACACAAACACCTGCACACACACACACACACACACACACACACACACACACACACACAGCTCACTGTTACACATATTACACACTACTGTAGCTACCTTTACCCATTTAACACAGTATCCAAGACATGAAACATGACTAATTGAGAAGAGAAGGAGGAGGAGGAAGAGGAGGAGGAGGAAGATGAGGGGGAGGAGGAGGAAGATGAGGAGGAGGAGGAAGATGAGGGGGAAGAGGAGGAGGAGGAGGAAGATTAGGAGGAGGAGGAGGAGGAGGAAGATGAGGAGGAGGAGGAAGATGAGGGGGAAGAAGAGGAGGAGGAAGTTGAGGAGGAGGAGGAAGAGGAGGAGGAGGAAGTTGAGGAGGAGGAGGAAGAGGAGGAGGAGGAAGTTGAGGAGGAGGAGGAAGATGAGGAGGAGGATGAAGAGGAGGAGGAAGATTAGGAGGAAGAGGAGGAGGAGGAAGATGAGGAGGAGGAGGAGGAAGAGGAAGATGAGGAAGAGGAGGAGGAAGATGAGGAAGAGGAGGAGGAGGAAGATGAGGAGGAGGAAGAGGAGGAGGAAGAGGAGGACTGACCCCTCCCCTCTGCGCGTCCACGTGCGTGCTGCGGAGGTGTTCGGCCAGGTCGGGGCTGCAGGTGAACAGGTTCTGGCAGAGGTCCCAGCAGCAGCTGAACCCGCTGGGCTTCCCGCCCTGCCCGCCCTGCCCACCGCCGCCGCCACCGTGGCCGTTCATCATGGCCGGCGTGGAGCGACCGCTGGACGCCACGCTCTCCAGGTCCATCAGAGTGCTGCTGATGCTGGACACACACGCGCGCACGCACACACACACACACACACACACACACACACACGCGCACACAAACACACACACACACACACACACACACACATGCACACACACAGAGACAGTAAGAGAGACATACTTTTGTATAGAAAACTGAAGCTTGCGTAGCGTAGACATAGTCGACATCATCTACTACGTAAAACAGGCGTTGATGTGGCGTAAAGATGGCTACGCCTGGTCAACACTCACAGCATTGGAATTCGATTTTCTGTTTATTTAAGCTACAAACGCCATCTTGCACCTTTTACCTCTCCAACCCTGTTTCTACCACAATGAGATGAAGATATGGGTCGGGGAAGCGTTCTCTCTATTCCTATCAGCAGACATATCTGCACGTCACAGGCTCAGCCTTCTCAACTGCCTAGTCCTTCTCTCGTTGCCACCTGGCGTTAAAGCTCGCAGTCAGAGCCGTTTATGACCTTCTATCCCATAATGTTACTTTCAATAAACACCAACGACAATCAGAAAACAAAAAAAACAGAAACTGTGTGTGGGGATTAAACCTTGATCGCTGTGTCGCTTGATGGATCGTAGCAGCTGTAGTGAGCTGCTGTGTTGTGGTCTGTGTGTGTTGTGGTCTGTGTGTGTGTTGTGGTCTCTGTGTGTTGTGGTCTGTGTGTGTTGTGGTCTGTGTGTGTTGTGGTGTGTTGTGGTCTCTGTGTGTTGTGGTCTGTGTGTGTGTTGTGGTCTGTGTGTGTGTTGTGGTCTGTGTGTGTGTTGTGGTCTGTGTGTGTTGTGGTCTGTGTGTGTTGTGGTCTCTGTGTGTGTTGTGGTCTCTGTGTGTGTTGTGGTCTGTGTGTGTTGTGGTCTCTGTGTGTGTTGTGGTCTGTGTGTGTTGTGGTCTGTGTGTGTGTTGTGGTCTGTGTGTGTTGTGGTCTGTGTGTGTTGTGGTCTCTGTGTGTGTTGTGGTGTGTTGTGGTCTCTGTGTGTTGTGGTCTGTGTGTGTTGTGGTCTGTGTGTGTTGTGGTCTGTGTGTGTTGTGGTCTGTGTGTGTTGTGGTCTGTGTGTGTCGTGGTCTCTGTGTGTGTGTCGTGGTCTGTGTGTGTGTTGTGGTCTGTGTGTGTGTTGTGGTCTGTGTGTGTTGTGGTCTGTGTGCGTTGTGGTCTCTGTGTGCGTTGTGGTCTGTGTGTGTGTCGTGGTCTGTGTGTGTGTGTTGTGGTCTGTGTGTGTGTTGTGGTCTGTGTGTGTTGTGGTCTGTGTGTGTTGTGGTCTCTGTGTGTGTTGTGGTCTCTGTGTGTGTTGTGGTCTCTGTGTGTGTGTTGTGGTCTGTGTGTGTTGTGGTCATGTGTGTTGTGGTCTGTGTGTGTTGTGGTCTCTGTGTGTGTTGTGGTCTCTGTGTGTGTTGTGGTCTCTGTGTGTGTTGTGGTCTCTGTGTGTGTTGTGGTCTCTGTGTGTGTTGTGGTCTCTGTGTGTGTGTTGTGGTCTCTGTGTGTGTGTTGTGGTCTCTGTGTGTGTGTTGTGGTCTCTGTGTGTGTGTTGTGGTCTGTGTGTGTGTTGTGGTCTGTGTGTGTTGTGGTCTGTGTGTGTTGTGGTCTCTGTGTGTGTTGTGGTCTCTGTGTGTGTTGTGGTCTCTGTGTGTGTTGTGGTCTCTGTGTGTGTTGTGGTCTCTGTGTGTGTTGTGGTCTCTGTGTGTGTTGTGGTCTCTGTGTGTGTTGTGGTCTCTGTGTGTGTTGTGGTCTGTGTGTGTTGTGGTCTGTGTGTGTTGTGGTCTGTGTGTGTTGTGGTCTCTGTGTGTGTTGTGGTCTCTGTGTGTGTTGTGGTCTCTGTGTGTGTTGTGGTCTCTGTGTGTGTTGTGGTCTCTGTGTGTGTTGTGGTCTCTGTGTGTGTTGTGGTCTCTGTGTGTGTTGTGGTCTCTGTGTGTGTTGTGGTCTCTGTGTGTGTTGTGGTCTCTGTGTGTGTTGTGGTCTCTGTGTGTGTTGTGGTCTCTGTGTGTGTTGTGGTCTCTGTGTGTGTTGTGGTCTGTGTGTGTTGTGGTCTGTGTGTGTTGTGGTCTCTGTGTGTTGTGGTCTCTGTGTGTTGTGGTCTGTGTGTGTGTTGTGGTCTGTGTGTGTTGTGGTCTGTGTGTGTGTTGTGGTCTGTGTGTGTGTTGTGGTCTGTGTGTGTTGTGGTCTGTGTGTGTTGTGGTCTGTGTGTGTTGTGGTCTGTGTGTGTTGTGGTCTGTGTGTGTTGTGGTCTGTGTGTGTTGTGGTCTCTGTGTGTGTTGTGGTCTGTGTGTGTTGTGGTCTGTGTGTGTGTTGTAGTCTGTGTGTGTTGTGGTCTGTGTGTGTTGTGGTCTGTGTGTGTTGTGGTCTGTGTGTGTCGTGGTCTCTGTGTGTGTTGTGGTCTGTGTGTGTGTTGTGGTCTGTGTGTGTTGTGGTCTGTGTGTGTTGTGTGTGTTGTGGTCTCTGTGTGTTGTGGTCTCTGTGTGTGTTGTGGTCTGTGTGTGTGTTGTAGTCTGTGTGTGTTGTGGTATGTGTGTGTTGTGGTCTGTGTGTGTTGTGGTCTGTGTGTGTCGTGGTCTGTGTGTGTGTGTTGTGGTCTGTGTGTGTGTTGTGGTCTGTGTGTGTTGTGGTCTGTGTGTGTCGTGGTCTCTGTGTGTGTTGTGGTCTGTGTGTGTGTGTTGTGGTCTGTGTGTGTTGTGGTCTGTGTGTGTTGTGTGTGTTGTGGTCTCTGTGTGTGTTGTGGTCTCTGTGTGTGTTGTAGTCTGTGTGTGTTGTGGTCTGTGTGTGTTGTGGTCTGTGTGTGTCGTGGTCTGTGTGTGTTGTGGTCTGTGTGTGTGTTGTGGTCTGTGTGTGTTGTGGTCTGTGTGTGTCGTGGTCTCTGTGTGTGTTGTGGTCTGTGTGTGTGTTGTGGTCTGTGTGTGTTGTGGTCTGTGTGTGTTGTGTGTGTTGTGGTCTCTGTGTGTTGTGGTCTGTGTGTGTGTTGTGTGTGTTGTGGTCTCTGTGTGTTGTGGTCTCTGTGTGTGTTGTGGTCTGTGTGTGTTGTGGTCTGTGTGTGTTGTGGTCTCTGTGTGTGTTGTGGTCTCTGTGTGTGTTGTGGTCTCTGTGTGTGTTGTGGTCTCTGTGTGTGTTGTGGTCTGTGTGTGTTGTGGTCTCTGTGTGTGTTGTGGTCTCTGTGTGTGTTGTGGTCTCTGTGTGTGTTGTGGTCTCTGTGTGTGTTGTGGTCTCTGTGTGTGTTGTGGTCTGTGTGTGTGTTGTGGTCTGTGTGTGTGTTGTGGTCTGTGTGTGTTGTGGTCTGTGTGTGTTGTGGTCTGTGTGTGTTGTGGTCTCTGTGTGTGTTGTGGTCTGTGTGTGTTGTGGTCTCTGTGTGTGTTGTGGTCTCTGTGTGTGTTGTGGTCTGTGTGTGTGTTGTGGTCTGTGTGTGTTGTGGTCTGTGTGTGTGTTGTGGTCTCTGTGTGTGTTGTGGTCTGTGTGTGTGTTGTGGTCTGTGTGTGTTGTGGTCATGTGTGTTGTGGTCTCTGTGTGTGTTGTGGTCTCTGTGTGTGTTGTGGTCTCTGTGTGTGTTGTGGTCTGTGTGTGTGTTGTGGTCTGTGTGTGTTGTGGTCTGTGTGTGTTGTGGTCTCTGTGTGTGTTGTGGTCTCTGTGTGTGTTGTGGTCTCTGTGTGTGTTGTGGTCTCTGTGTGTGTTGTGGTCTCTGTGTGTGTTGTGGTCTCTGTGTGTGTTGTGGTCTCTGTGTGTGTTGTGGTCTCTGTGTGTGTTGTGGTCTCTGTGTGTGTTGTGGTCTCTGTGTGTGTTGTGGTCTCTGTGTGTGTTGTGGTCTCTGTGTGTGTTGTGGTCTCTGTGTGTGTTGTGGTCTGTGTGTGTTGTGGTCTGTGTGTGTTGTGGTCTGTGTGTGTTGTGGTCTCTGTGTGTGTTGTGGTCTGTGTGTGTTGTGGTCTGTGTGTGTGTTGTGGTCTCTGTGTGTGTGTTGTGGTCTCTGTGTGTGTTGTGGTCTCTGTGTGTGTTGTGGTCTCTGTGTGTGTTGTGGTCTCTGTGTGTGTTGTGGTCTCTGTGTGTGTTGTGGTCTCTGTGTGTGTTGTGGTCTCTGTGTGTGTTGTGGTCTGTGTGTTGTGGTCTGTGTGTGTTGGGTCTGTGTGTGTTGTGGTCTGTGTGTGTTGTGGTCTGTGTGTGTTGTGGTCTCTGTGTGTGTTGTGGTCTCTGTGTGTGTTGTGGTCTCTGTGTGTGTTGTGGTCTCTGTGTGTGTTGTGGTCTCTGTGTGTGTTGTGGTCTCTGTGTGTGTTGTGGTCTCTGTGTGTGTTGTGGTCTCTGTGTGTGTTGTGGTCTCTGTGTGTGTTGTGGTCTCTGTGTGTGTTGTGGTCTGTGTGTGTGTGTGTTGTGGTCTGTGTGTGTGTGTGTTGTGGTCTGTCTGTGTGTGTGTTGTGGTCTCTGTGTGTGTTGTGGTCTCTGTGTGTGTTGTGGTCTCTGTGTGTGTTGTGGTCTCTGTGTGTGTTGTGGTCTCTGTGTGTGTTGTGGTCTCTGTGTGTGTTGTGGTCTCTGTGTGTGTTGTGGTCTCTGTGTGTGTTGTGGTCTGTGTGTGTTGTGGTCTGTGTGTGTTGTGGTCTGTGTGTGTGTTGTGGTCTGTGTGTGTGTTGTGGTCTGTGTGTGTGTCATGGTCTCTGTGTGTGTTGTGGTCTCTGTGTGTGTTGTGGTCTCTGTGTGTGTTGTGGTCTCTGTGTGTGTTGTGGTCTGTGTGTGTTGTGGTCATGTGTGTTGTGGTCTCTGTGTGTGTTGTGGTCTGTGTGTGTGTTGTGGTCTCTGTGTGTGTTGTGGTCTGTGTGTGTTGTGGTCATGTGTGTTGTGGTCTGTGTGTGTGTTGTGGTCTGTGTGTGTTGTGGTCATGTGTGTTGTGGTCTGTGTGTGTGTTGTGGTCTGTGTGTGTGTTGTGGTCTCTGTGTGTGTTGTGGTCATGTGTGTTGTGGTCTCTGTGTGTGTTGTGGTCTGTGTGTGTCGTGGTCTCTGTGTGTGTTGTGGTCTGTGTGTGTTGTGGTCTGTGTGTGTGTTGTGGTCTCTGTGTGTGTTGTGGTCTCTGTGTGTGTTGTGGTCTGTGTGTGTGTTGTGGTCTCTGTGTGTGTTGTGGTCTCTGTGTGTGTCGTGGTCTCTGTGTGTGTCGTGGTCTCTGTGTGTGTCGTGGTCTCTGTGTGTGTCGTGGTCTGTGTGTGTGTTGTGGTCTGTGTGTGTGTTGTGGTCTCTGTGTGTGTTGTGGTCTCTGTGTGTGTTGTGGTCTGTGTGTGTTGTGGTCTGTGTGTGTTGTGGTCTCTGTGTGTGTTGTGGTCTCTGTGTGTGTTGTGGTCTGTGTGTGTTGTGGTCTGTGTGTGTTGTGGTCTGTGTGTGTTGTGGTCTGTGTGTGTTGTGGTCTGTGTGTGTTGTGGTCTCTGTGTGTGTTGTGGTCTCTGTGTGTGTTGTGGTCTCTGTGTGTGTTGTGGTCTGTGTGTGTGTTGTGGTCTGTGTGTGTGTTGTGGTCTCTGTGTGTTGTGGTCTGTGTGTGTGTTGTGGTCTGTGTGTGTCGTGGTCTCTGTGTGTGTCGTGGTCTCTGTGTGTGTTGTGGTCTGTGTGTGTTGTGGTCTGTGTGTGTTGTGGTCTGTGTGTGTGTTGTGGTCTGTGTGTGTTGTGGTCTGTGTGTGTGTTGTGGTCTGTGTGTGTTGTGGTCTGTGTGTGTTGTGGTCTGTGTGTGTTGTGGTGTGTTGTGGTCTCTGTGTGTGTTGTGGTCTCTGTGTGTGTTGTGGTCTCTGTGTGTGTTGTGGTCATGTGTGTTGTGGTCTCTGTGTGTGTTGTGGTCTCTGTGTGTGTTGTGGTCTGTGTGTGTTGTGGTCTGTGTGTGTTGTGGTCTGTGTGTGTTGTGGTCTCTGTGTGTGTTGTGGTCTCTGTGTGTGTTGTGGTCTCTGTGTGTGTTGTGGTCTCTGTGTGTGTTGTGGTCTCTGTGTGTGTTGTGGTCTCTGTGTGTGTTGTGGTCTGTGTGTGTTGTGGTCTGTGTGTGTTGTGGTCTGTGTGTGTTGTGGTCTGTGTGTGTTGTGGTCTGTGTGTGTTGTGGTGTGTTGTGGTCTCTGTGTGTGTTGTGGTCTGTGTGTGTTGTGGTCTGTGTGTGTTGTGGTCTGTGTGTGTTGTGGTGTGTTGTGGTCTCTGTGTGTGTTGTGGTCTGTGTGTGTTGTGGTCTGTGTGTGTTGTGGTCTGTGTGTGTTGTGGTCTCTGTGTGTGTTGTGGTCTCTGTGTGTGTTGTGGTCTCTGTGTGTGTTGTGGTCTCTGTGTGTGTTGTGGTCTCTGTGTGTGTTGTGGTCTCTGTGTGTGTTGTGGTCTGTGTGTGTGTTGTGGTCTGTGTGTGTGTTGTGGTCTGTGTGTGTGTTGTGGTCTGTGTGTGTGTTGTGGTCTGTGTGTGTGTTGTGGTCTGTGTGTGTGTCGTGGTCTCTGTGTGTGTCGTGGTCTCTGTGTGTGTTGTGGTCTCTGTGTGTGTTGTGGTCTCTGTGTGTGTTGTGGTCTGTGTGTGTTGTGGTCATGTGTGTTGTGGTCTGTGTGTGTTGTGGTCTCTGTGTGTGTTGTGGTCTCTGTGTGTTGTGGTCTGTGTGTGTTGTGGTCTGTGTGTTGTGGTCTGTGTGTGTTGTGGTCTCTGTGTGTGTTGTGGTCTCTGTGTGTGTTGTGGTCATGTGTGTTGTGGTCTGTGTGTGTTGTGGTCTCTGTGTGTGTTGTGGTCTCTGTGTGTTGTGGTCTGTGTGTGTTGTGGTCTGTGTGTTGTGGTCTGTGTGTGTTGTGGTCTCTGTGTGTGTTGTGGTCTCTGTGTGTGTTGTGGTCTGTGTGTGTTGTGGTCATGTGTGTTGTGGTCTGTGTGTGTTGTGGTCTCTGTGTGTGTTGTGGTCTGTGTGTGTTGTGGTCTGTGTGTGTTGTGGTCTCTGTGTGTGTTGTGGTCTGTGTGTGTTGTGGTCTGTGTGTGTTGTGGTCTGTGTGTGTTGTGGTCTGTGTGTGTTGTGGTCTCTGAGTCGCTCACACGGCTTTTAAGACTAAAGAGAAAAGGCACGTTCAGCAGCTTCATCAACTGGGAGGGTCAAAATCTGTTTTGTTTCAATGTTTAGTAAAATATGAAAATCTGGTCACCCCACCCACACAGTTAGAATTATACAACCGTGGGTTAATGATGATTAAAACCAGTCCAGCTAAATTGTTTGACTACAAATGTGAAAGATTGAGCATCTTTTCTAAAGCCCTGCAGTGCAGCTACTTTGTTTCTTGTTAGGGGCCAGGCAGCGTAGCTGCCGGAACCCTATTGTATTTGCCTATATTATTATTATTATTATTATTATTATTCTCCTTCCACTGAAGTCTAACTTCCCATGGACAAAAAATCGCCAAAATTTGCACAAAGCTCCAGTCCTATACCCAAAGTCCTCAACCTGCATTGTAGGTCAATAAACCTGAAGGTGGCGCTACAGCAACAGTCTAAAGTTTAAAACTTAAAAAAAATCATAACAAATCAGCCATAGGTGCTATCACTGTAAAACCACCACGTGAATGTAGTCCCAAGTGAGACAAAACCTTCATACGCTTTGACCTTGCAGGAATTTTGAAGTCCATCACTCTGATTTCTTCATAAACTGTAAAACCTATCAAACCTATCTCCTCCCACATTTTTTGTTCAATTGACACCAAAATCGATCTACTGTATCTTCAGACTGTCCTTACCAAACGATCCTCACAGATTTTTGAAATATGAAAAATAGAGCCCACAGCACTTCAAAAAGTTTTACTGTTAACAGTTCTGTATAGTTCCTATTAATTCTCGCCAAATCAATGTCTGATCATCCTCATAAAGAGTGACAACATTGGCCACATATCCAAGATGTAGTATGATTTTTTTCAGAATTTTATCTCAAAAATTGAATTTTTAAAAATATGTTTAATTCTGTCCTCTGAAACCAACACTTCATACAGAGAAAACTACATTACCCACAATCCAACGCAAGCTCCACGAATCTGAGACATCGCTGTTGGCAACCCTACCCAACCCCCGCCGAGGATTACAATGACTAAATTGATTGATTGGCAACTGACTGAGTACACAGCTGCTGAAGTTAATGTTCAATTATGAAAAAAAAAAAGCTAACAAAACCTGTAACCCACATTTTTCAATCAATTAATACTAAAGTTGCTACACTGGATCTTCAGACTGTCATTCACAAACTCATTGACCAGATTATTGAATTATCAAAATTGAGCTTACAATGCATTAAAATGTTTTACTTATTATTATTATTCTCCATCTTCCACTGAAGTCTAACTTCCTGTGGACAAAAAATCACAAAAATATGCACATAGCTCCAGTACTAAACCCAAAGTCCTCAACCTGCATTGTAGGTCAATAAAGCTGAAGGTGGCGCTACAGCAAAAGTCTAAAGTTTAAAACTTTAAAAAATCATAACAAATCAGCCATAGGTGCCATCACAGTAAAACCACCACGTGAATGTAGGCCCAAGTGAGACAAAACTTTCATACACTCTGACCTTGCAGGAATCTTGATTATTATTATTATTCTCCATCTTCCACTGAAGTCTAACTTCCCGTGGACAAAAAATCACCAAGATTTGCACATAGCTCCTCCAGTAGTATACCCAAAGTCCTCAACCTGCATTGTAGGTCAATAAACCTGAAGGTGGCGCTACAGCAACAGTCTAAAGTTTAAAACTTAAAAAAATCATAACAAATCAGCCATAGGTGCTATCACTGTAAAACCACCACGTGAATGTAGGCCCAAGTGAGACAAAACTTTCATACGCTTTGACCTTGCAGGAATTTTGAAGTCCATCACTCTGATTTCTTCATAAACTGTAAAACCTATCAAACCTATCTCCTCCCACATTTTTAGTTCAATTGACACCAAAATTGATCTACTGTATCTTCAGACTGTCCTCACCAAACGATCCTCACAGATTTTTGAAATATGAAAAATTGAGCCCACAGCACATCAAAAAGTTTTACTGTTAACAGTTCTGTATATAGTTCCTATTAATTCTCGCCAAATCAATGTCTGATTGTCCTCATAAAAAGTGACAACATTAGCCACATATCCAAGATGTAGTATGATTTTTTTTGAGAATTTTATCTCAAAAATTGATTTTTTTTAAAATATGTTTAATTCTGTCCTCTGAAACCAACACTTCATACAGAGAAAACTACGTTACCCATAATCCAACACAAGCTCCACGAATCGGAGACATCGCTGTTGGCAACCCTACCCAACCCCCGCCGAGGATTACAATGACTAAATCGATTGATTGGCAACTGACTGAGTACACAGCTGCTGAAGTTAATGTTCAATTATGAAGAAAAGCAAACAAAACCTGTAAAAATTAATAAACATATCTCATCCAACATTTTTCAATCAATTAACACCAAACTTGCTACACTGGATCTTCAGACTGTAATTCACAAACTCATTGACCATTGTTGAATTATCAAAATCGAGCTTACAACGCATCAAAATGTTTTACAAATGTTTTACGATACGAATGTACAAAATGAACATTGGAATGTCAACTTTCTTGTTGTCCTATTCTCTCGCTTATTGTTCCTAAACTTGTCGGAAATTGCCTGGCCCCGCCTCATCGCTGCGAAGCAGCTTTAATTACATTTGTTTTTAAGAGAAGATGACTGAATAGAATATTGAAATATCAATGTGACACATTTTGTATATTTATTTGGGGTAAATTAAGTGTTCTGTTAATTGAGCAATCAAAAAAAAAAAGTTAGAATTACCGCTAAATTAGTCGTTAGATTAATCGAAAAAATAATCGCTTATTAATCGTTACAAAAATAGTTGTCAGGTGCAGCTCTAGTGTTCTGATTTATGTTCTTGAATTTGATCAGGCCTGGATTTTAATGTGCACACAGTTCTGAGCTGTAAAAGAGACTGAATCTCAACGAGGTGAATGAATGATATGAAACTATGAACAGAATGACGTGTTAATTATGAAGTCTCCGACGTAACTTCAGGCGAGGCACGAACGTCACGGCGGGGGTAATCGGCAGAGGTTAATCAGTCACACCCCATATGACGCTAACCACCAGCTGACTGTCAGCTGTCATAGCATTGGTCAGCTCACTAGAGCGCATGTATTTACGCTGTCAAAACATGTCATTGTTCGCGCTTGCATTACTGCTGGTTGTGCATTGCATGCTCGCCCCACCTCCTCCCCTGCTCCTCCTGCGTATGTCGATGTCATCTGTTGTCATCGTTGCTCTCTGTCCGGGGTAGTTTGTCAGGTATTCCACCAGCGTCGGCTAGTGGATGCCAGAGTAGCCGCTAGCTGGTCTCTGTGGCTCTCCGTGGCGAACGTGGGCCGAAACGTCTCCGGATGGCCATCCAGCGGTCCCTCCGGGCGCCATGGACGCAGAGACACTAGGCTGTATCTCCCTCGGAACCCACGAAGCGTCGGCCCGTGGGGACCAGGGACTATAATGTACAGCAGTCCTCCTGTGGCTCTCTTTGACGTTCTTAGTGGGCTGAGTAACCTCCGAGCGTCTTCCCGATCGCGGCCCACTCTGATCGTCATTGAGGCAGGGGGCTAGATGCCGTTCCCCCTTCTGGCTCTCTGGGCCAAGCGGCCCAGAGGGGGGGAACACATAGATTGGTTCCCCCTGCTAACGCGCTTTCCACATCGGTGGAAGGCAGGGGGCCCCCGAAGAGAGCACACCGCCAAAATTCATATGCTATGTATTTATAGATGCATGCTAATAATGGGTCAATTTGACAAAAGTGATCTTGACTGAAACACCTTTATGACCAGTGATCACAGCTGTGAGTTTCTGTCTGGAACACAGAGCTTCTAGAACCTTCTATACAGATTGAGCTTGATCCAGACCGTCTGATCCAGTCCGCTAACCCTAACCTCCTCCCCCTCTCTCCTCTGACCTCCTCCCCCTCTCTCCTCTGACCTCCCCCCTGCTAACCCTAACCTCCTCCCCCTCTCTCCTCTGTCCCTCTCCCCCTCTCTCCTCTGACCTCCCCCCTGCTAACCCTAACCTCCTCCCCCTCTCTCCTCTGACCTCCCCCCTGCTAACCCTAACCTCCTCCCCCTCTCTCCTCTGACCTCCCCCCTGCTAACCCTAACCTCCTCCCCCTCTCTCCTCTGACCTCCCCCCTGCTAACCCTAACCTCCTCCCCCTCTCTCCTCTGACCTCCTCCCCCTCTCTCCTCTGACCTCCCCCCTGCTAACCCTAACCTCCTCCCCCTCTCTCCTCTGTCCTCCTCCCCCTCTCTCCTCTGACCTCCCCCCTGCTAACCCTAACCTCCTCCCCCTCTCTCCTCTGACCTCCCCCCTGCTAACCCTAACCTCCTCCCCCTCTCTCCTCTGACCTCCCCCCTGCTAACCCTAACCTCCTCCCCCTCTCTCCTCTGACCTCCCCCCTGCTAACCCTTACCTCCTCCCCCTCTCTCCTCTGACCTCCCCCCTGCTAACCCTAACCTCCTCCCCCTCTCTCCTCTGTCCTCCTCCCCCTCTCTCCTCTGACCTCCCCCCTGCTAACCCTAACCTCCTCCCCCTCTCTCCTCTGTCCTCCTCCCCCTCTCTCCTCTGTCCTCCTCCCCCTCTCTCCTCTGACCTCCCCCCTGCTAACCCTAACCTCCTCCCCCTCTCTCCTCTGACCTCCCCCCTGCTAACCCTAACCTCCTCCCCCTCTCTCCTCTGACCTCCTCCCCCTCTCTCCTCTGACCTCCCCCCTGCTAACCCTAACCTCCTCCCCCTCTCTCCTCTGACCTCCCCCCTGCTAACCCTAACCTCCTCCCCCTCTCTCCTCTGACCTCCCCCCTGCTAACCCTAACCTCCTCCCCCTCTCTCCTCTGACCTCCCCCCTGCTAACCCTAACCTCCTCCCCCTCTCTCCTCTGACCTCCCCCCTGCTAACCCTAACCTCCTCCCCCTCTCTCCTCTGTCCTCCCCCCTGCTAACCCTAACCTCCTCCCCCTCTCTCCTCTGACCTCCTCCCCCTCTCTCCTCTGACCTCCCCCCTGCTAACCCTAACCTCCTCCCCCTCTCTCCTCTGACCTCCCCCCTGCTAACCCTAACCTCCACCGGGATTCAGTCCGCTTACTGCACACACACACTCACACCCCACACACACACCCCATGCACACCCCCAACACACTCACACCCCACACACACCCCCCCCACACACACACCCCATGCACACCCCCCCCACACACCCCCCCCACACACACACACCCCCCACACACACACTCACACCCCACACACACACCCCATGCACACCCCCAACACACTCACACCCCACACACACCCCCCACACACACATACACCCCCCACACACACACCCACACCCCACACACACACACACACCCACACCCCACACACACACACACACCCCACACACACACACACACAGTCACACCCCACACACACCCCCTGCCACACACATACACACACACCCCACACACACACACACTCACACCCCACACACACCCCCACACACCCCCCACACACTCACACCCCACACACCCCCCCCCACACACTCACACCCCACACACACCCCCCCACACACACCTACCCCCCCCCCCCCCCCCCCCCATTTTGAATGAGTGTGCGCACACACACACACACACACACACACACCTCATAGGCCTCCAGCTGCTCCCTGCAGAGTGCCAGAGGGGAACAAAAGTGACTTTGAGACGGTGCAGCTGCCCAGACAGCAGACCTCTCCTCCTTCCTCCTCTCTGTCTCTCTCCTCCTTCCCCCTCCTCTCTCCTCCTTTCTTCTCCTCTCTGCCCCTCTCCTCCTTCCTCCTCCCCTCTCCTCCTCTATTTCTCTCCTCCTTCCCCCTCCTCTCTCCTCCTCTCTGCCTCTCTCCTCCTCCTCTGTCTCTCCTCCTTCCTCCTCCTTCCTCCTCCCCTCTCCTCCTCTGTCTCTCTCCTCCTTCCCCCTCCTCTCTCCTCCTCTCTGCCTCTCTCCTCCTCCTCTGTCTCTCCTCCTTCCTCCTCCTTTCTCCTCTGTCTCTCTCCTCCCTCCTCCTCCTCTCTGTCTCTCTCCTCCTTCCACCTCCGCCTTCCCCCTCCTCTCCTCCTTCCCTCCTCCTCTCTGCCTCACACCTCCTCTCTCCTCCTTCCCCCTCCTCTCTGCCTCACACCTCCTCTCTCCTCCTTCCCCCTCCTCTCTGCCTCACTCCTCCTCTCTCCTCCTTCCCCCTCCTCTCTGCCTCACTCCTCTCTCCTCCTTCCTCCTCTCTTCCTTCCTCTTCCTCCTTCCCCCTCCTCTCTGCCTCACTCCTCCTCTCTCCTCCTTCCTCCTCCTCCTTCCCCCTCCTCTCTGCCTCACTCCTCCTCTCTCCTCTCCTCCTTCCTCCTCCTCTCTCCTCCTTCCCCCTCCTCTCTGCCTCACTCCTCTCTCCTCCTTCCTCCTCTCCCCTCCTTCCCCCTCCTCTCTCCTCCTCCTCTCTGCCTTACTCCTCCTCTCTCCTCCTCCCTCCTCCTCTCTGCCTCACTCCTCCTCTCTACTCCTTCCTCCTCCTCTCTGCCTCACTCGTCCTCTCTCCTCCTTCCTCCTCTCTCCTCTTTCCTCCTCCTCTCTCCTCCTTCCCCCTCCTCTCCGGCTTCCCCCTCCTCCTCCCTCCTCCTCTCTGCCTCACTCCTCCTCTCTACTCCTTCCTCCTCCTCTCTGCCTCACTCGTCCTCTCTCCTCCTTTCTCCTCCTCTCTGCCTCACTCGTCCTCTCTCCTCCTTTCTCCTCTGTCTCTCTCCTCCTTTCTCCCCCTCCTCTCTGCCTCACTCCTCTCTCCTCCTCTGTTTCTCTCCTCCTCTCTGCCTCAGTCCTCTTTTCTTCTCCTCTCTCCTCCTCTCTGCCTCAGTCCTCTTTTCTTCTCCTCTCTCCTCCTCTCTGTCTCTCTCTTGCGCTCATTCTCTCCTCCTCTCTGTCTCTCTCTTGCGCTCATTCTCTCCTCCTCTCTGTCTCTCTCTTGCGCTCTCATTCTCTCCTCCTCTGTCTCTCTCCTCCTAGTTCTCTCTCCTCCTCTGTCTCTCCTGCACTCTCATTCTCTCCTCCTCTGTCTCTCTCTTGCGCTCTCATTCTCTCCCCTCCTCTCTGTCTCTCTCTTGCGCCAGATAATACCCAGACCAGGACTGGGGGGGGGGGGTTAGCAGGGGGGAGGTCAGAGGAGAGAGGGGGAGGAGGTTAGGGTTAGCAGGGGGGAGGTCAGAGGAGAGAGGGGGAGGAGGTTAGGGTTAGCAGGGGGGAGGTCAGAGGAGAGAGGGGGAGGAGGTTAGGGTTAGCAGGGGGGAGGTCAGAGGAGAGAGGGGGAGGAGGTTAGGGTTAGCAGGGGGGAGGTCAGAGGAGAGAGGGGGAGGAGGACAGAGGAGAGAGGGGGAGGAGGTAAGGGTTAGCAGGGGGGAGGTCAGAGGAGAGAGGGGGAGGAGGTTAGGGTTAGCAGGGGGGAGGTCAGAGGAGAGAGGGGGAGGAGGTCAGAGGAGAGAGGGGGAGGAGGTTAGGGTTAGCAGGGGGGAGGACAGAGGAGAGAGGGGGAGGAGGTTAGGGTTAGCAGGGGGGAGGTCAGAGGAGAGAGGGGGAGGAGGTTAGGGTTAGCAGGGGGGAGGTCAGAGGAGAGAGGGGGAGGAGGTTAGGGTTAGCAGGGGGGAGGACAGAGGAGAGAGGGGGAGGAGGTTAGGGTTAGCAGGGGGGAGGACAGAGGAGAGAGGGGGAGGAGGACAGAGGAGAGAGGGGGAGGTCAGAGGAGAGAGGGGGAGGAGGTTAGGGTTAGCAGGGGGGAGGACAGAGGAGAGAGGGGGAGGAGGTTAGGGTTAGCAGGGGGGAGGACAGAGGAGAGAGGGGGAGGAGGACAGAGGAGAGAGGGGGAGGTCAGAGGAGAGAGGGGGAGGAGGTTAGGGTTAGCAGGGGGGAGGACAGAGGAGAGAGGGGGAGGAGGTTAGGGTTAGCAGGGGGGAGGACAGAGGAGAGAGGGGGAGGAGGACAGAGGAGAGAGGGGGAGGAGGTTAGGGTTAGCAGGGGGGAGGTCAGAGGAGAGAGGGGGAGGAGGACAGAGGAGAGAGGGGGAGGAGGTTAGGGTTAGCAGGGGGGAGGACAGAGGAGAGAGGGGGAGGAGGTTAGGGTTAGCAGGGGGGAGGTCAGAGGAGAGAGGGGGAGGAGGTCAGAGGAGAGAGGGGGAGGAGGACAGAGGAGAGAGGGGGAGGAGGTTAGGGTTAGCAGGGGGGAGGTCAGAGGAGAGAGGGGGAGGAGGTCAGAGGAGAGAGGGGGAGGAGGTTAGGGTTAGCAGGGGGGAGGTCAGAGGAGAGAGGGGGAGGAGGTTAGGGTTAGCAGGGGGGAGGACAGAGGAGAGAGGGGGAGGAGGTTAGGGTTAGCAGGGGGGAGGACAGAGGAGAGAGGGGGAGGAGGACAGAGGAGAGAGGGGGAGGAGGTTAGGGTTAGCAGGGGGGAGGACAGAGGAGAGAGGGGGAGGAGGTCAGAGGAGAGAGGGGGAGGAGGTCAGAGGAGAGAGGGGGAGGAGGTTAGGGTTAGCAGGGGGGAGGACAGAGGAGAGAGGGGGAGGAGGTTAGGGTTAGCAGGGGGGAGGACAGAGGAGAGAGGGGGAGGAGGTTAGGGTTAGCAGGGGGGAGGACAGAGGAGAGAGGGGGAGGAGGTTAGGGTTAGCAGGGGGGAGGTCAGAGGAGAGAGGGGGAGGAGGACAGAGGAGAGAGGGGGAGGAGGTTAGGGTTAGCAGGGGGGAGGTCAGAGGAGAGAGGGGGAGGAGGTCAGAGGAGAGAGGGGGAGGAGGTTAGGGTTAGCAGGGGGGAGGACAGAGGAGAGAGGGGGAGGAGGTCAGAGGAGAGAGGGGGAGGAGGACAGAGGAAAGAGAACCTGCAGAAGTTCTGAGCGTATGTGGCGAAAGACCAAGCTACAGGTCCACCATGATATTCTCAAAGAACATCTCGCTGCCTTTGATAAAGCAATAAGAAATTCAAGGAAAGACCACTTCTCAAAATTTATATCTATCAACCGAAATAATTAGGGGCCAGGCAGCGTAGCTGCCGGAACCCTATTGTATTTGCCTATATTATTATTATTCTCCATCTTCCACTGAAGTCTGACTTCCCGTGGACAAAAAATCACCAAACTTTGCACATAGCTCCAGTAGTATACCCAAAGTCCTCAACCTGCATTGTAGGTCAATAAAGCTGAAGGTGGCGCTACAGCAACAGTCTAAAGTTTAAAACTTTAAAAATCATAACAAATCAGCCATAGGTGCCATCACTGTAAAACCCCCATGTCAATGTAGTCCCAAGTGAGACAAAACTTTCATACGCTCTGACCTTGCAGGAATTTTGAAGTCCATCACTCTGATTTTTTCATAAACTGTAAAACCTATCAAACCTATATCCTCCCACATTTTTTGTTCAATTGACACAAAAATTGATATACTGCATCTTCAGACTGTCCTTACCAAACGATCCTCACAGATTTTTGAAATATGAAAAATTGAGCCCACAGCACATCAAAAAGTTTTACTGTTAACAGTTCTGTATACAGTTCCTATTAATTCTCACCAAATCAATGTCTGATCATCCGCATAAAAAGTGACAACATTGGCCACATATCCAAGATGTAGTGTGATTTTTTTCAGAATTTTATCTCAAAAATTGAATTTTTAAAAATATGTTTAATTCTGTCCTCTGAAACCAACACTTCATACTTAGAGAACTACATTACCCACAATCCAATGCAAGCTCCACAAATCGGACACTTCGCTGTTGGCAACCCTACCCAACCCCCGCCGAGGACTACAATGACTAAATCGATTGATTGGCAACTGACTGAGTACACAGCTGCTGAAGTTAATGTTCAATTATGAAAAAAAGTAAACAAAACCTTTAAAAATGAATAAACATATCTCATCCCACATTTTTCAATCAATTAACACCAAACTTGCTACACTGGATCTTCAGACTGTAATTCACAAACTCATTGACCAGATTGTTGAATTATCAAAATCGATCTTACAATGCATCAAAATGTTTTACAAATGTTTTACGATACGATACGAATGTACAAAATGAACATTGGAATGTCAACTTTCTTGTTGTCCTCCTATTCTCTCGCTTATTGCTCCTAAACTTGTCGGAAATTGCCTGGCCCCGCCTCATCGCTGCGTAGCAGCTTTAATTCAAGAGTGCTCTTCTCAACAATTGATAGCCTAATAAACCCTGCCGTAAAAACACCAGATAACCTGCTCTCTACCTCCAAAGGAATTTGCAGCTTACTTCAGAGATAAGATTATGAATATTAGGAGGAATATCACCCAGGAAAGGCCATGCATCCCGTTCACAGATCCTCTTCCTCCATGTAATGGACATATGAGCTTGTTTACACTGGTGGACACAGAAATGTTGAGAAAAGTAGTATCCAAACTCAAAACCTCCACATGCCTGCTGGATCCCATCCACACTGATTTTTTCAAAACTATTTTTGACTCAGGACATTTAAGCCATTGTCAATGACTCCCTATCTACAGGTGTCTTCCCACCAATACTTAAAACTGCATTGGTGAGACCCGTGCTGAAGAAAAACAACTTAGACACTTAGCACATCATAGCACAGAGACGGCATTAGTCAAAGTTGTAAATGACCTCAGAATTAATGCTGACTCCAAAGAGCTCTCTGTTCTCATCCTCCTGGACCTGAGTGCAGCCTTTGATACTATAGAGTATGCAATCCTCATCGAAAGACTGGAGAAGTGGGTTGGCCTCTCTGGTCCAGTCCTAAATTGGCTTAAGACCTATCTAACCGGTCGTGATTTCTTCGTTGCCCTCGGTGAATATAGCTCAGGAAAGATCCCTATGACCTGTGGGGTGCCCCAAGGATCGATCCTAGGACCTCTACTCTTCAGCCTGTACATGCTGCCCCTTGGCAGTGTCATCAGGAGGCACAACATTAGCTACCATAGCTACGCAGATGATACCCAACTCTCTTACTGTAACACCCAGTAACTACAGCTTGGTTGACTGCCTTGTCAAGTGTATTACAGATATAAATGTATGGATGTCACATAATTTCCTCCAACTAAACCAAGGCAAAACAGAAGTACTGATCATTTGAGAAAAAGCTGAAAGAGAAACTATCTACACATTATTTTACTATGTCGAATGATTTGCCTGTTTGTGTGCTGCGTGCACCATTGCTTTCCTGTACCCTCATTTATTTAATGTATTTCGTTTGATAAAAACTAATAATGTAGGCCACAACTAGGCTACACACACAGGATATAGATAAAATGTAGTGTAAAACTAAATAATAAAAAAACGGCGGTAAAACCGCAGACGGAGGTTGAAATCTATGAGTTTGAACGCTCAGGATAATTCCTAACCTGACAGCCCTAGTGTTGCTTCAATGGCTCAGTGTGCTACTAACCATTTTCTGCCTCCCCTAGTGCCTCTCTCTCTCCCTCCTATCTTCTAACCAGGTCCAGTGGATGCCCCACTGTTGCCCGCAAACCACCCTGAGTTCGATAGATACCCGTGTCAACTGTGGATGTTGTAGTATTTAGTTAACACACGTACACACACACACAGACACACATCAGTCCACATCTGGCTTAGGCCTGGACCTGATGCTGATGCTCTTAGCCTTTCTTGCCCTGAAAATGTAATTTAATGTAATTTATTGCTCTATAAATGTTCTTAGCCATTAGACAAATATATTCCAGGAGCTTGCTCCAGGTTGCCTGTTTTAATATCCATGTTGCTTTTATGGCTCTGTGCTACTAACCCTGTTCTGCCTCCCCTCTCCCTGCTGGCTCTCTCTCTCCCTCCTATCTTCTAACCAGGTCCAGTGGATGCCCCACTGTCACCAGCAGACCTCCCTGAGTCCGATAGATACCCCCGTGTCTGCTGTCTACTGACTCTCACACAGTCTACTGACTCTCACACAGTCTACTGACTCTCACACTGAGTCTACTGACTCTCACACAGTCTACTGACTCTCACACTGAGTCTACTGACTCTCACACAGTCTACTGACTCTCACACAGTCTACTGACTCTCACACAGTCTACTGACTCTCACACAGTCTACTGACTCTCACACTGAGTCTACTGACTCTCACACAGTCTACTGACTCTCACAGTCTACTGACTCTCACACTGAGTCTACTGACTCTCACACTGAGTCTACTGACTCTCACACAGTCTACTGACTCTCACACAGTCTACTGACCCTCACACAGTCTACTGACTCTCACACAGTCTACTGACCCTCACACTGAGTCTACTGACTCTCACACTGAGTCTACTGACCCTCACACTGAGTCTACTGACTCTCACACTGAGTCTACTGACTCTCACACTGAGTCTACTGACTCTCACACAGTCTACTGACTCTCACACAGTCTACTGACCCTCACACAGTCTACTGACTCTCACACAGTCTACTGACTCTCACACTGAGTCTACTGACTCTCACACAGTCTACTGACTCTCACAGTCTACTGACTCTCACACTGAGTCTACTGACTCTCACACAGTCTACTGACTCTCACACAGTCTACTGACTCTCACACAGTCTACTGACTCTCACACAGTCTACTGACTCTCACACTGAGTCTACTGACTCTCACACTGAGTCTACTGACTCTCACACAGTCTACTGACTCTCACACAGTCTACTGACTCTCACACTGAGTCTACTGACTCACACAGTCTACTGACTCTCACACTGAGTCTACTGACTCACACAGTCTACTGACTCACACAGTCTACTGACTCTCACAGTCTACTGACTCTCACAGTCTACTGACTCTCACACTGAGTCTACTGACTCTCACACAGTCTACTGACTCTCACACAGTCTACTGACTCTCACACAGTCTACTGACTCTCTCACAGTCTACTGACTCTCACACTGAGTCTACTGACTCTCACACAGTCTACTGACTCTCACAGTCTACTGACTCTCACTGAGTCTACTGACTCTCACACAGTCTACTGACTCTCACACAGTCTACTGACTCTCACACAGTCTACTGACTCTCACACAGTCTACTGACTCTCACACTGAGTCTACTGACTCTCACACAGTCTACTGACTCTCACACAGTCTACTGACTCTCACACAGTCTACTGACTCTCACACAGTCTACTGACTCTCACACTGAGTCTACTGACTCTCACACAGTCTACTGACTCTCACACTGAGTCTACTGACTCTCACACAGTCTACTGACTCTCACACAGTCTACTGACTCTCACACTGAGTCTACTGACCCTCACACAGTCTACTGACTCTCACACAGTCTACTGACTCTCACACTGAGTCTACTGACTCTCACACAGTCTACTGACTCTCACACAGTCTACTGACCCTCACACAGTTTACTGACTCTCACACTGAGTCTACTGACTCTCACACAGTCTACTGACTCTCACACTGAGTCTACTGACTCTCACACAGTCTACTGACTCTCACACAGTCTACTGACTCTCACACAGTCTACTGACCCTCACACAGTCTACTGACCCTCACACAGTCTACTGACTCTCACACAGTCTACTGACAGACAGGGGTGTAGTGGCGACTAAAGAAGTGGTTAAACTGTAGCAGAAATGTTACCGTTTTTACATTAGTGGTGTTTGACCTGCAGTCCCCCTCAGGTCAAACAGGGCTGACCACACCCCTGCAGTCCCCCTCAGGTCAAACAGGGCTGACCACACCCCTGCAGTCCCCCTCAGGTCAAACAGGGCTGACCACACCCCTGCAGTCCCCCTCAGGTCAAACAGGGCTGACCACACCCCTGCAGTCCCCCTCAGGTCAAACAGGGCTGACCACACCCCTGCAGTCCCCATCAGGTCAAACAGGGCTGATCAATCAGATAATTTCGAAAACCACATCAAGAATATTACAAAGACATCCTTTTACCACCTAAGGAACATTGCCAAGGTGCAACCGTTTCTCTCTCAGGCTGACACCGAAAGACTAATGCATGCTTTCATCACAAGCAGGCTGGACTACTGCAATGCTCTACTATCAGGCCTACCAAAGAAAGCAATCTCTAAGCTACAAATGATACAGAATGCTGCAGCAAGAGTCCTCACTAAGACTAGACGAAGGGCACACATCACACCAGCGTTAAAATCACTACACTGGTTACCAGTCAACTCTAGAATAGACTTTAAAATACTATTACTAGTCTATAAATCTCTCCACAGTCACTCACCAGAATATATTTCAGACATGCTTGTTAGGTACATGCCCAACAGACCACTCAGATCCTCAGGTACTGAACTCTTAACAGTTCCAAAAGCCAGGACCAAGAAACACGGAAAGGCAGCTTTTAGTTTCTATGCCCCCAACCTCTGGAACACCCTGCCGGAGTGCCTAAGAAGGGCCGAAACAACGGAGGTCTTCAAGCGAGACCTCAAGACGTACCTTTTCGACCTAGCCTACAATCCCTAGCTAGGACCTTGAGACACAGAAAGGCAGCCTCAAACCTACCTGTGAATCATCTGTATACATTGGTATCTATCCTGCTATGCAATGTATGTATATCAAGTTGTGTACAGAAGCTGGTTATCCTGAAACAGGCTTGTTCTGTTCTGACAGCTGTGTTGCTTCAAAGGCTCAGCATGCTACTAACCGTTTTCTGCCTCCCCTAGTGCCTCTCTCTCTCCCTCCTATCCTCTAACCAGGTCCAGTGTCAGCTGCGGAGCTGTGGATGTCGTAGTATTTAGTACACACACACACACACACACGTACACACAGACACACATCAGTCCACATCCGGCTTAGGCCTGGACCTGATGCTCTTAGCCTTTCTTGCTCTGAAAATTTAATTTAATATAATTTATTCTTTAAATGTTCTTAGCCATTAGACAAATATATTCCAGGAGCTTGCCCCAGGTTGCCTGTTTCAATATCTGTGTGGTCTGTATTAGGGATGGGCATTTTCAGTTATTGTAATACTCGAGTACTCTATATTCATAATGAACGAGTACTCGAGTACTCGCTGTTCTGTAGCCTACCGTAAAAATAAATCCGGGAGGTCCGTGGCCATCGATGTAGGCCTACAGTAGGGTTAGGGTTAGGGTCAGTAGGGTTAGGGTCAGTAGGGTTAGGGTTAGGGTCAGTAGGCTACGTGCCCGATTAAGTAAACGTGCCCGACTGTTTAGAAATTATCCCGACGTATTTCGTTATAGCGAATTTGCATATGAATAAACAACCAACAATTTAAGCCATTCAATCCAATTGCATTTATTAAAGAACAAACGTCACAGTGGACATACTGTGTTCTTTAACTTGTGGTGCGTTCGTTTGTGGTCGGAGCTGGCAAGTCGCAAGTGGCAAAATACCTACTTCCGACCTGTGTGCATTCGAGCTATAGCGAATGATATGATGATGATGATATGATATTGACGTCAGCCGGCAACTGGGGGCTGAAACATATCCGAATTTGCGACGAGGAAGTGCGAGTTCATGCAGCGTTTTATTTAATCATTCCTAGTAGCAAGTCGCAATTCGCCACCTCCCAGTTATAAACGAACGCACCATAATCTTTTCCGTTCGTTTGGCGTTGCATCGTCGTGAGCTAGCCGGGCTAGCAAATGATGTGATTCGGGGTTGTTGTCCAGTGGTCTAATTCATTGTTTCGTTGTGCTTTAACCGCATGTGGTTGAGCTGGTTTGCTTTGAGCTGGTTTGCTTTGAGCTGGTTTGCTTATGTAAGCAAGTTTCCATAAGTATTTCCAGACTGTACTTTTACAAGCAGCAGACATGTTGACTGATGTGAGTAGCCTCACGCAGGTAGCCAGAAACACAGTGCGCAGGTGCATGAATAACGAAGCTTTTTTTTTTCATAGTGAAACAATTACTCGCCATGGTTACTCGAGTAGCCTACTGACGTCAACAACGAGTACTCGAGTACTCGTGCCCATCCCTAGTCTGTATGGCTCTATGTGCTCCTAACCCTGCTCTGCCTTCCCTCTGCCTTCCCTCTCCCTGGTGCCTCTCTCTCTCCCTCCTATCTTCTAACCAGGTCCAGTGGATGCCCCACTGTCACCAGCAGACCACCCTGAGTCCGATAGATACCCCCGTGTCAGCTGTGGATGATGTAGCATGTCCGTAGAATATTCTCTCTCCTATGATGCTTTTAGCCTCTCTCACTCTGAAATGTAATTTAATGCAATGTATTGCTTTATAAATGTTCTTAGCCGTTAGACAAACATACTCCAGGAGCTTGCTCGATCGCCTTGTTGAGAGGGGTCAGGGAAGAATTTTTACAGCTCACTTATCTGGCCCCCGGGTGATTACTGTTTTTTTGCTTCCCTCTGGAATATGTAGAGAGTGGGTCGTATGCCCACCTCCCTTGTTCTCTGTAAAGCGCATTGTGTTGCCTCTGGGTATGAAATGCGCTACACAAATAAAGCTTTGATTGATTGATTGATTGATTGAATCACATCAGGAAGATAAGAGTTCTGTAGAACAGTGAGGTAAGTGATCTGAACAGCCTGTCTGTCACTCACACACACACACACACACACATCACCAGAGGAAACTTTGGCTGACTTTCTAAACACGTCAGACAGAAAGACGGTGTGATTCACCTTGAGAGAACAATGAGTGCGTTAGTGTGTACAGTGTGTGTGTGTGTATATATGTGTGTGTATGTGGAAAACTAGCATTTCTCAACACCCCAACCCACTACAAAGACACTGGTTGCTGAGTTGTGTGTGTGTGTCTGTGTGTGCGTGCCAGCGGATGTAATCTCCAGCTCTTCAGACAGATATGTGTGTGTGTGCGTGTGTGTGCGCGTGTGTGTGTGTGTGCGCGTGTGTGTGCGTGCCAGCGGATGTGATCTCCAGCTCCTCAGACAGATAAGTGGGCTGAGGTTAGGTAGTCTGCAAACTGCAAGAAAATGTTCTGGGGACTTTTTTAAAGACAACTGGAGAAACGGGAGATGCCTTCATCTGGATCAGGTCCACTTCATCTGAGTCTGGACCTTCAGGACGACCTCGTGGTTCAACACTGACCACACAGCCCTGGGCACCGATAAAGCCAGATTACGACTTGCCAGGCTACGTGTGTGTGTTGATCCCGCTCTGCAAAATGTAGATTTTTTATATATTTCACTGTCTACTACTTTTGTGAAAACTCGACGTGGACATCTTTCACTGGGTTTCGTAACGCATCGCTGCGGGTGCAGAGGCACTAACAAAAAGTCGACATTGATGGTGGAAAAGCGACAGTTAAACGCGTCTGGAAACATGACATTAGGCTACTCACCGCTACACAGTGACAATAGAGCACAGTCACAAATCACGCCATAAACTGCTGTTACCGATCATAATGGAAACGTTGTTGGATTGAGGTGGCGATGTTAATCCCACCATCAGATGTGGTTGGTTTATAATAACCCACTGACCTGTCCTCGGAGTCCATCCTGCTGAGCGGCTCGCCGTCGGAGGAGGACATCTCCAGGCTGGCCCGTCTCTTGATCCCGGGCTCGGTCTTGTCGGTGGTCTTGGTGTGTGTGTGTGTGTGTGTAGTCTTGGTGTGTGTGTGTGTAGCGGGCGAGGAGCTCTCCTCTCTCTGGTCGGTGGTCTTGGTGTGTGTGTGTGTAGCGGGCGAGGAGCTCTCGTCTCTCTGGTCGGTGGTCTTGGTGTGTGTGTGTGTAGTCTTGGTGTGTGTGTGTGTAGCGGGCGAGGAGCTCTCGTCTCTCTGGTCGGTGGTCTTGGTGTGTGTGTGTGTAGTCTTGGTGTGTGTGTGTGTGTGTGTAGCGGGCGAAGAGCTCTCGTCTCTCTGGTCGGTGGTCTTGGTGTGTGTGTGTGTAGTCTTGGTGTGTGTGTGTGTAGCGGGCGAAGAGCTCTCGTCTCTTTGTTCTGGTTTGAGCTCCGCCAGACTCTCCCCGCTGCCCGGACTCTTCTCCGGTATAGAGACTTCACTACCCGGACTCTTCTCCGGTATAGAGACTTCACTACCCGGACTCTTCTCCGGTATAGAGACGTCACTACCCGTTTCTCCGTGATTCTCGCTGTTTTCAGGTAGTGAACCAGCTTCTTTGGAGACTTCGGGAACGGGCGCAGGTTTCTCCTCCTCCTCTCCGCCGCCGTGTCCGTCGCTCTCGTCCATTTCTCCACCGATCTCGATGTCACCCGGTTCCTGTTTCGAGTCTTCAAGGCCCCGTGTCTTTTCACCGACTTCCCCGGTGTCGGTAGAACCGTTCAGATCACCAGTTGGTTGAGAATCTTGTTCGGTTCCGTCGGTAGTCGCTGCAGCCATTGTTGAGTGTATCTCAGTGTTGAGTGTGTTGGGTTCAGACTCTCCACGGGGTTGAGCAGGGACGCTGGGGGCGGGGACACGTGACGTGACCGGCCCAGACTCTCCACGGGGGTTGAGCAGGGACGCTGGGGGCGGGGACACGTGACGTGACCGGCCCAGACTCTCCACGGGGGTTGAGCAGGGACGCTGGGGGCGGGGACACGTGACGTGACCGTCCGCATTGTGGCTCCTCCACGTGGTCCGACAAACCCGGTGCCTGGTTGGCAGTTTTATTACCGATTGTAACTACCTAGAGATCATTAGGTGGGCTAGCTTGCAGAAGCTAGCCCAACTTGTGATATTCCCACTATTTCTTTCTTTCTTTCTTTCTTTCTTTCTTTCTTTCTTTATTATTATTCTCCCCGCTTTTTTGAACCTTAACTAGTTCTTCACTTTGTGCTAGAAACTTCATTCAAACTTTAAAATGTTCATGACGTTCAGCTCTTGAACGGATCCATTCAGATTTTTGATATTTTTTATAGTTTTTAAGAAATTCAACTTTTAAAACATTTTTTTGTCCTATTGAAACTGCTTGAAATGCTTTTGGAATGTTCAGAAATTTTATGTTTTTAGAGTGGTGGCAGCAGTTGCTTTGAAAATATTCACACATTTTGTAAACTGCTGGCACTCCTACAGTTTTGAAAGCTCACACACATATTATACATCAAAATGTTCACAGAACTGTGCTGATTCGGACAATGTAAGTATCTAAGCCGTATGACTTATAGTTTTCGCTGTATGACGATTTGTTCGGCAACTGCGCTCCTCATTGAAACGTATGGCAACACACTCTAGCTTTTGAGCTGCTAATTTTGCATTTTTACTCTTTTTCTAACTCGTCGCCATGCCTACAGTTTTTAAGCTACACGGACATATAATATTCATACGGTGTCAAAATCTAGGCTGTGACCTTTATACTTTTTGAGAGAGAGCTGTCTGAAGCCAACATGCCTTTCCATTGAAGTGAATGAGAGGATGCTCAGTGTCAGTTGGGATTTGAATTTGGGGACACGTGCAGGCTCTCTGTACAGGCACCCTTTATTGACTACTGTGGTAGCATTCATATTCATTCATTCCTTCCTTCCTTCCATCCTTCTTTCCTTCCTTCCTTCTTTCTTTCTTTCTTTCTTTCTTTCCTTCCTTCCATCCTTCCTTCCTTCCTTCCTCCTTTCTTTCCTTCCTTCCTCCTTTCTTTCCTTCCTTCCATCCATCCATCCATCCTTCCCTTCCTTCTTTCTTCCTTTCCTTCGATCTTTCATTCCTTTCCTTTCCTTCCTTCCTTCCATCCTTCCTTCCATCCTTCCTTCCTTCCCTTACTTCTATCCTTCCTTCTTTCTTTCTTTCCTTCCTTCCTTCCTTCCATCCTTCCTTCCTTCCCTTCCTTCCTTCTTTCTTTCTTTCTTTCTTTCTTTCCTTCCTTCCATCCTTCCTTCCCTATCTTCTTTCCTTCCTTCCTTCCATCCTTCCATCCTTCCTTCCTTCCATCCTTCCCTTCCTTCCATCCTTCCTTCTTTCCTTCCTTCCTTCCATCCTTTCTTCCATCCTTCCTTCCATCCTTCCCTTCCTTCCATCCTTCCATCCTTCCTTCCTTCCATCCATCCATCCATCCATCCATCCATCCATCCTTCCTTCCCTTCCTTCCATCCTTCTTTCCTTCCTTCCTTCCTTCCATCCTTCCTTCCTCCTTTCTTTCCTTCCTCCTTTCTTTCCTTCCTTCCATCCATCCTTCCATCCATCCATCCTTCCCTTCATTCTTTCTTCCTTTCCTTCGATCCTTCATTCATTTCCTTTTCTTCCTTCCTTCCATCCTTCCTTCCTTCCTTCCCTTACTTCCATCCTTCCTTCCTTCTTTCTTTCCTTCCTTTCATCCTTCCTTCCTTCATTTCCTTCCTTTCCTTCCTTTCCTTCCTTCCTTCCATCCTTCCTTCCTTCCTTTCCTTTCTTCCTTCCATCCTTCCTTTACTTTCTTCCTTCCATCCTTCCTTCCTTCCTTCCATCCTCCCTTCCATCCTTCCTTCCCTCCCGTCCTTCCATCCTTCCTTCTTTCTTTCCTTCCATCTTTCCTTCCTTTCCTTTCTTCCTTCCATCTTTCCTTCCTTCCTTCCATCCTCCCTTCCATCCTTCCTTCCCTCCCGTCCTTCCATCCTTCCTTCTTTCTTTCCTTCCATCCTTCCTTCCTTTCCTTCCTTCCTTCCTTCCTTCCATCTTTCCTTCCTTTCCTTCCTTCCATCCTTCCTTCCATCCTTCCTTCCTTCCTTCCATCCTTCCTTCCTTCCCTTACTTCCATCCTTCCTTCTTTCTTTCTTTCCTTCCTTCTTTCTCTTTCATCCATATATCCATTTTTCTTTCTTTCTTTCTTTCATCCATCCTTCTTTCTTTCTTTCTTCCATCCATCCATCTATCCTTCTTTCTTTCATCCATCCATCTTTCTTTCTTTCATCCATCCATCCTTTCTTTCATCCATCCATCCGTCCATCCATCTTTCATCCATCCATCCTTCTTTCTTTCATCCATCCCTCCATCCATCCATCCTTTCTTTCTTTCTTTCTTTCTTTCTTTCTTTCATCCATCCTTCTTTCTTACTTTCTTTCATCCATCCATCCATCTTTCATCCATCCATCCTTTCTTTCTTTCTTTCATTCATCCATCCATCTTTCATCCATCCATCCATCCATCCATCTTTCTTTCTTTCATCCATCCATCCATCTTTCTTTCTTTCTTTCTTTCTTTTTCTTTCTTTCTTTCTTTCTTTCTTTCTTTCTTTCTTTCTTTCTTTCTTTCTTTCTTTCTTTCTTTCATCCATCCATCCATCCATCCATTCATCCATCCATCCATCCATCCATCCATCTTCCTTTCATCCATCCATCCATCTTCCTTTCATCCATCCATCCATCTTTCTTTCTTTCTTTCCTTCCTTATATTCAAAGAAATATTCAGAATGACACTCTTTTTCAGGCTGCAAACTCATATTTTTATATTTTCCCGGACGTCACTGCACTGCCAGCGACCTACTCTGACCCGAGGGGGCGGAGTCTCACCCCCATGCCGCTATCCACGCCACGGCCCCACAACTCAGCCCCTGAGTGGGCTAGAGACACATGGTCTTCACCGGTGCAGGCGGGTAGGTGGCCTGGAGAAGGGTACACTGTCCTTGGCCAGCTCTGACCTGAGGGGGTGGAGTCTCACCACCACGCCACTATCTACGCCACGGGCCCCACAACTCAGCCCCTGATTGGGCTAGAGACACATGGTCTTCACCGGTGCGGGCGGGTAGGTGGTCTGGAGAGGGGTACACTGTCCTCGACCAGCTCTGACCTGAGGGGGCGGACTCTCACCACCATGCCACTGTCCACGCCACAGACCCCACAACTCAGCCCCTGAGTGGGCTAGAGACGCATGGTCTTCGCCGGTGGGTGCATGGAGATTACCTGGTCCATAGTAGTTTTAGCAGTAGCTGTTACATACAGCTGCAGCAGCTAGCCCACCTCACATTTTCTCCAGGAAATGTACTTTCTAGTTTCTTATAAAAACCCACGAGAAAACAAACTCAGCAGTTTGCAGTCTGCCACTGTTGTTGCATCATGGGTCGTTCTGATGTAGACTACTTGCTCCATGATGCCGAAACAGAAGACGTCTATATAAATCTATCTCCTCCTCGGACCCTGTGGCTTAGGCCTACTGGCTAGTGGATTAGGGAATATACTGTTTTTATAGGTAGTCAAAGAACATGCCTATTTATTCTGAAAGAAGGGGAATTGCACATAGGTGAACTCAACTGATATGACTGAAGAAAATTGATTGTGACTCTTAGGTGTCACAGCAAAGGGGATGTATGTGTAACCTGCGTTTTGTTTTGCTGTACTGGAGGGATTGGGACACTCTCAGGATGGTGGATGAAGCAGTATTTATTGCCTGCACAATGGGTCCTGCACAATGGGTCATGAAACACAGTGAACATGAGCATGAATCTCTGGTCCGCCTGCAGCAGCTATTGTCCCTTCTGCTCTGGTGTATAATATTTTGAATATTATTCTATCATGATCTATCATTCATTCATCCATTCTATGCACTACAACATACAACGTAAAATCAATGACATGTCAAAAGTATTCAAATACTATATAAATCAGACACAGCATATAACTCAGAACAATACTTCATCCATTTGCAATATTTATCCTACAGAACATGACTCACACACTTGTGTGGCGGAAAAAGGTACTACAGGTGGAATGCAACATGACATTACTGGCTAGCCATGTACTAGATCGCGGATGCTAGCTACGCCACGAGTGGATTTTATAAAGTGCACGAAACATTCAACCGACATATAATAGATTACATATAATAGATTACCTGCACAATGGGTCATGAAACACAGTGAACATGAGCATGAATCTCTGGTCCGCCTAGACAAAATAAATTCAACATTAGCTTTTCATCCAACCAATGTAACCATAGCCTACTACGTCAAACAGGAATAGCTAATCAAATAAACGTTACATCAGAGTGTCAAATATCACAAAAATGTGATTCATAGGTTGGCTTATGTGTCATACAAAACGGACATTTAAGTGACGTGAAATCCAAAGTTATTATGTCTTTTTGTAACTTTTTTATGCGGACCCTTTTGTTTGCCCAACCTACCTGCAGCAGCTATTGTCCCTTCTGCTGCAGGACGACAACGATGCCACACTTATATAGAGGTTTTCAAAATAAAAGTCACAACCCAATGACGCAGGATTTACTATAAACCTCAAGGAACTTCAACTCCGTTACATACACCCCCCTAAAATTCTGCACTCTGTCACCGATGGCAAGTGGTGAACCCTTGATCTTCCTGTTGTAGAGCTTGGTGTGCCGAGCCTGCTCTTTCTGACCATGCTTTCGTGCAATCTGCACAGCCTCACGCAGATCTTTCTTCAGGCGTGACACAAACTCATTGTGATCCACCACTACGGCATCAGAAAGTCTATGTTGGAAGAGGATGTCAACCGGGAGACGAGGAACTCTGCCAAACATGAGATAGAAAGGCGCAAAGCCTGTAGTCTCGTGCTCTGTGCAATTGTAGCAGAAAGTGAGCAGCTGTAACATCTGGGGCCATCTGGCTTTGGACTTGGGAGGCAACGTTCTAATCATGGATCCGAGAGTCCTGTTGAACCTTTCAGCCACGCCATTGCTCATGGGGTGGTACGCCATTGTGTGAGACTTCTCGACGCCTGAAATAGTCAACAGCTCCTTGATCAGCTTGCTCTCGAAATTCGCCCCTTGATCAGAATGAATTCTCTTGGGAAAGCCGTAGATGAGAAAGAAGTCGTTCCAGAGTCTTCGAGCCACTTGCTTGGCGGATTGATTCTTGCATGGGAATGCGTGAGCCATCTTGGAAAAATGGTCCGTCACAACCAGCACATCCATGGACTTCCCATCACTGACCTCTGCAGACCAAAAGTCAATGCAGACCAGCTCCATCGGCTCTGAAGTGCGGATGCTCTCGAGAGGAGCACAAGCATTGGGTTCTGGCGTCTTCCCGACAACACAGCGATGACAGTTCCTCACATGATCATCGATGTCTCTTTTCATGCCGAACCAGAAGAATCTTTGTCTCGCCAGAGATAGCGTTCGGCTCTTCCCTTGGTGACCAGCTGCATCATGAATCCCATTGAACACTTGAGCCCTGAGAGAGTTGGGCACTACAAAGATAAAAAGTTGTCTGTTCATTTTTTGGTCTCTCCTCGCCTTGCACAGCAAACCATCGTGGATAACCAACTTGTCCCAGTGTTTCAGGAGCTGACGCACACTGGAGGGCTCATTTGCTCTTTCATTCTTAGATGGCTTTCGTCGTCTCTCGATGTAGTAGAGGACTCGGCAGATCGTGTCATCCCGCCCTTGCTGGTCTATGAGAGTACTGTGGGGAATGGGGGAGTCAGCCTGCTGCAGTTGAGGAACAGCTGGACACGCCCCCATGACTTCACTCAGGCCACCAGTAGAATGAGCATCCAGAACAGCAGATATATCTGGCGCTGCGACCGAACCAGTGTCCGAGGCTTCGTTGGTGGATGTGTTGTGTGGATCTTTGCCTGATCTTAGAACCATCTGATGATTGGTAGTGTACTTAAAGGCATGTTGGACAGTGTCATCCACAACACCACTGACCTTCTTCAAGAGCGACAGATATGGCTCTGTGACAAGGCGGTGGCTTATGCAAGACTGGACGAATGGTTCTCTGCTCAAAGCATCAGCATCAACATTCCTGGGGCCTGGGACATACTTTAGGTCAAAGCTGTATGATGCGAGTTTAGCCACCCACCGCTGCTCACAGGCATCCAGTCTGGGTTTTGTCAAAATGTATGTCAAAGGGTTGTTGTCAGTCCATGCTGTGAAGTGACGTCCCTTTAGCCAATGACTGAACTTTTCACAGACAGCCCACTTCAATGCAAAAAATTCCAGTCTGTGAGCAGGGTAGTTCATCTGCGACCGGGACAGCGTCCTGCTGGCAAAGGCTACTGGTCTCGCTTTCTCTTCACCAGGAGGGACTTGCGATAGAACTGCCCCGACTCCATCAAAAGACGCATCTACAGCCAGAATGAAAGGCTGGTCAAAAAGTGGGTGAGCCAAAGTCACACTGTGCAGCAGATCTGACTTTAGAGCCTCAAAAGCCATCTGACATGCAGGTGTCCAGTCAGCAGGAGTGAGCTTTGTGATGCTCAGCTTGTTCTTCGGCTTTCTCCCTTTCCTCCCACGAGACTGCTTGCTGGAGCCTGCTGTCAACTTGAAGAGTGGCTTGGCCTTTGCAGAGCATCCCTCAATAAAGTGCTGGTAATAAAGCACCATACCAAGGAACGACCTGATCTTCTTTGGACACGGTGTCTGCCCATCAGCCTCCATTAGGTTAACTCTCTGGACTTCGCTGATGGCCTCGACTTTGCCTGGATCCGTCTTGATGCCATCTTCACAGACAATGTGGCCAAGGAACTTGACGGATCGTCTTAAGAAGGAAGAAGCATTTCTTCGGGGCCAGCTTCAAATTGTGACTGGACAGACGGGAGAAGACCATCTCAAGGCGTTGAAGGGCCACAGACTCGGTTGGGGCAAACACCATCAGATCATCCAGGTAGCACAAGACACTGCTGAAATTCTCATCTCCAAAGATGGACATCATCATTCTCATGAATGTGGCTGGACTGTTGGAGAGACCCTGGGGGAGTCTGTTGTACTCATGCAAGCCAAATGGAGAAGAGAAAGCAGTGTATCTCTTATGCTCTTCCTGTAGAGGCACGTTGTAGTAGCCTGACGTCAAATCCATGGTGGAGAAGAAGGCGTTCCCACCCAGAGCGGCTAACACATCAGACTGGCGCGGCAATGGGTAGGCATCTCTGACAGTCTGAGCATTCAGCCACCTGAAGTCTGTACAGATCCTTAAGTCGCCATTCTTCTTCCAGACCAGCACAAGAGGAGATGCATAATCGCTGTGTGACTTGCGAATGATTCCTTTCTCCTCCATCTCATTCAGAGCGGTCCTCAGTTTAGCATTCTGGCTTGGTGGTATACGCCTGTACGGCAGACGAAAGGGTCTGTCATCCGTCAGATGAATGCGATGGACAAAATCTTTGGCTTCTCCACAGTCCATTTTGTCCCTCGAGAATATTGACTCATATTTCTCGATGCTCTGTAGAAGCTTGTCTTTCCAGTGCGCTGACACCTCACAAGACTCCAGGTCAATGTCAGGAAGGTCCAGACTACTCAGGGCATGTTTCATCTCCTCACTTGATCTAGGTGATGAAGAGGGGCTGCTGTCAGTACACTGGACATTAGATTTGATCTGTTCTGGCAGCGGCAGGTCATCCACAGCAATACAAGGTGACACGTCAGCTATTTTAGCATTTCTTTTCAACACGACTCTGTGGTTGGTTGGATTTATGACTTTCAGTGGGATAGAACCATCTCCCCAAAGTGGTGTGATCACTCTGCCAACCATTATCTGTGTTGGTCTTGATCTAGACTTAGTCGGCTCAACAATGACTGTGCTGCCCACAGACAGAACCGAGGACACAGGCAACTTCCCCCAGACCAGGTGCTCTGTTTGCGGCTCTAACGTCACACTTCTCTGGAGCTTCACTGTGCCTACTCTGTCTGGCACAGACTCGCCTCTCCACCTCTCAGTGTTGGAGAAAAGGGACAAAAACTCAGAGCATTTATCACTCTGGTTATGGCTGGGCATGGACATAAGTCTCCAGTAACCGCTCGTCTCTCTCAGCTGCGTCAAAAGCCTTTTGATGACGTTGGTGCCCAGGATCATCTCCTCAGTCTGGCCTGGCACAACTAATGTGGGGACAGTCATTGAACAGCCGTACACAGCGATTTGGAGGTCATAGACCGCCGTTGGAGTGACACGATGGCCTCCACAGCCAACAATCACAATATCTTGAGCCGACTGCTTTGCAATGTCTGGAATACAATCTAACAACATGGTTTCAGCAGACTCACTAAGAGTACATGCCATGGATCCACTATCAATGAGAGCTTTAAAAGAGAGACCATTCACACTTGAAACTGATGCGTGAAACAAACTATCAGACCTTGGAACTGTCTGCAAATTCTGAAAAATGACTGTTTTCTCTGAAGAAATATCGCTACTGTACAACTGACTTAAAGAGTCATAATCTGAAAAAGCCTGAAAGATAGAGGTGGGAGGCTCACTCTCCAGATCTACGTGGTCCTCCTCTACACGCAGATCAGTCAGTTTGATGCCTGGCCAGCGGGTGCTGCACTCCTCCCTCCTTGAGGACATCTGTTCCTCGTGTGGTCCGGTGAAAAGCATTGGAAACACAGTCTGTTATCTTTACAGTGTGACAAGGCAGAATGAGAGGAGTCTTTGCAGACTAGACATGGTGTGTCACCAAGACCCTTAATGCGGGGTAGGCCACTTGTCCTACTTGCTGGTCTGGACTGGGCACTATTCCTGAGAACCTTCTCCAGCATTTCAATCATTCTCTCCATAGCAGAGTGATCAGTAGACGTGGACTGTGGTGGAGACTGTACATTACGTGGAGGTGCTGGACTGCTCACCTCTATCCTATTCACAGCCACGGTCTTCTCCATGACAGCCCTTTCTTTCTTTGTCGACACTGCTCTGATACATTTCTCTGAGTGGTATTCATTCAAAACTTCTTGTACCTCTGAAGCTGACCACTTATCAATGGTCTTAGAACGGAAAGTGAGAGCTAAATCAGAATTTGGACAGTTCCTTATAAACATGCGTTCAACCTCAACGGACAGGCTATCTTGCTGCTTACCCTGTTCCTTGAGACACTCAGCAGCGACATCAGCAGCACGGTTTAGGCGAAGCCAGTAGTCATAGGGGTCCTCCTGTGGCTCAGGGAGGGTCCTGTAGAAGTCTTGCAGTGGCAGAGGTGAAAACTGCTTACAACTGAAATGCTTCCTCAAAAGGCTGTACATGGAATCTGGGCCACGTCTGATGTCAACACCACTAGATTTCACACCCACCTTGACAACATCCTTGGCCTTGCCCCTTAAATGAATGAGGATCTCCTCTCCTTGCTCCTCAGTAGATAGGCCTCCCCTCTTTTGAACGTTTGCATGAGCTCAATCCATTCTTCAAGCGTAACAGAATCTGAATTGTCACCTCTGAAAGTAGGAGGATCTTTCACTTTTCTCTGACTCACTACATGAAGCTGAGATGATGAGCTTGAAACAGAGTCCTGAACTGGAGTGTGGCTACCACTGTGTACACTAGGAGCAGACAACGGTGCTACTGGACTAGGCTTATTCAAGTGTGTGAGAATGCTGTCCGCCAGCTGCTGACCTATGTTTTGTATAATGTCACCCATCTGACCTAGAATGTCCTGAGTGTTGAAAGGAGTGGACGTACAGGGTGGCTGGTGAGTGGAGGGACTATCCCGCTGTGTGTGAGCAGTGTGTGAGTCACCAACTAGAGGATGGGAAGTATTCGCTGCCATCCCCACAGCACTAACCACCGATGAATCAAACCCTAGGAAAGGGATGGGCACCCCTAACACCCCTCTACCCCGACCACCACTAACTGGGGTTTGAAAGCACTGGGCTCCAGTAAACTGTGAGCCAGCCATGGCAATCCAAGAGATAGAAAGAAAATAAAATAAGCAGAAAAATGCCTATACACAGTAGTACACTACAATTGACATCAATATGCAATCGACCAGTTATTCACATGCTGCGGCTATCATAACCCACAATAACCCATAGGTGTGCTCAGCTGGTGTCAAGCTGTAGGATGACGACAGGCCCACCGGTCCGAGGAGTTGTTGGTCAGCGACCAATTTGTAGAACACGGGATCACGGCACCACTGTAACCTGCGTTGTGTTTTGCTGTACTGGAGGGATTGGGACACTCTCAGGATGGTGGATGAAGCAGTATTTATTGCCTGCACAATGGGTCCTGCACAATGGGTCATGAAACACAGTGAACATGAGCATGAATCTCTGGTCCGCCTGCAGCAGCTATTGTCCCTTCTGCTCTGGTGTATAATATTTTGAATATTATTCTATCATGATCTATCATTCATTCATCCATTCTATGCACTACAACATACAACGTAAAATCAATGACATGTCAAAAGTATTCAAATACTATATAAATCAGACACAGCATATAACTTAGAACAATACTTCATCCATTTGCAATATTTATCCTACAGAACATGACTCACACACTTGTGTGGCGGAAAAAGGTACTACAGGTGGAATGCAACATGACATTACTGGCTAGCCATGTACTAGATCGCGGATGCTAGCTACGCCACGAGTGGATTTTATAAAGTGCACGAAACATTCAACCGACATATAATAGATTACATATAATAGATTACCTGCACAATGGGTCATGAAACACAGTGAACATGAGCATGAATCTCTGGTCCGCCTAGACAAAATAAATTCAACATTAGCTTTTCATCCAACCAATGTAACCATAGCCTACTACGTCAAACAGGAATAGCTAATCAAATAAACGTTACATCAGTGTCAAATATCACAAAAATGTGATTCATAGGTTGGCTTATGTGTCATACAAAACGGACATTTAAGTGACGTGAAATCAAAAGTTATTATGTCTTTTTGTAACTTTTTCATGCGGACCCTTTTGTTTGCCCAACCTGCAGCAGCTATTGTCCCTTCTGCTGCAGGACGACAACGATGCCACACTTATATAGAGGTTTTCAAAATAAAAGTCACAACCCAATGACGCAGGATTTACTATAAACCTCAAGGAACTTCAACTCCGTTACATATGCAACCACCTATGCATATTTAGGCCTACTTAAAAATAACACACAAAAAAGACACATATGTCGATTTTTTTCACTTTGATATTATATAGCCTAGGCTACAGTATTTTGTGTTTATCAGTGACGAAAAACTACATTAAATCCACTTAGATCCCATGTTGTAGCTGACACAATTAAATGTGAAAAGGTTAACAGCCTACTTTTCATAAGCACTGTATATTATTTAATTGTGTCATCTGTAATGCCTGCTAACTCCTCCCAGGGACCCTGGCACCTTCAGTCCACCTTCATCTACATTCTGAACTATTAAATATTAACCAGAACCCTAACTATCAAATACTTCCAGACATACTACCAGTGGTAGTATGAACACACGCACACGCACACACACACGCACACACACAGAGTAAGAACATCAACATTTATTTTTCACATTATATAAAACAGATGAGATATGAACATTTGCATATTGACTCTATAGATAACCTCATATAGTTATAATATCTGTTCTGGTCATTCTATGGTGGACATCATTTACACAACCTACTTTACAATTTGTACAAGTCCTGGAGTAACAAAAATCCTGTTTATTGCTTTTTACATGTGCTATTCTCTTCACTCAGGACTCCCAGCTAGACAACCAAACACAACCCTAAACTCATAACAACCATAAACTCATAAAACAACCCTAAACTCATAACAACCATAAACTCATAACACAACCCTAAACTCAAAGAACTCTTTTATTATTTTTTTTAAGTCCCATATATTGAAACAGATTTTAGCCAAAGGAAATGTTAACAGTAGAAGCGTAGTCCTTATTAACACTTGGTAACCTGGCTGTCAGCACTGCACACAGTCTGACATAGGCCTATAAATAATCACAACCGCAATAAAATATGCAAATCTGTCCAACAGCAGCAATGAGTGGCACCTTATTGATGTATAAATCCACTGTATAGTTATTTATTTGTATATCTGAATATTTAAAAAAAAAAAAAGTTGAATGATCGCTTCAAAACATGAAGGAGCTGTGAGGTTCAGAGATGTGAAAATATAGAAAATGGGGTCTCTGGTCGAGGCCTACAGTAAGTTAACAAAATTAGTGAAAGACGAACATTGGCGCCCCCGTGTGGTGAAGCTCAAGCACTGCACATGTCTGAGTGGATTTGGTGCTTTGCTTCAACAATAGGAAGAGACTCTTCAAGTGCTTCTATGTACAGCTGTACAACCGCCCTCCACACATAACACTCAGGCCATGTCCAGAACAACACAAAATAATAACCCTGTAGTAATTATAATAGCATAATTATAATAAACTTTTTCTTTATCTTGTCAAAAATCCATATTTTGTCATATCTGTGTGGCTACAATGGTTTGGCATCACAGTAAGAGTAAGCTGTCAGAGTGTCTGTGGCCACTGTAACATTGCAAACACAGCGAGCTCCCTCAGTGCAATGAGGCAAACAGGCCATCTTGCTCTGTGAGACGCCATCTTGGATCTCCAGCTTGCTCTGTGAGACGCCATTTTGGATCTCCAACTTGGCATCGCTCACATGTCACTGCTAAGCAAGGTGAGGGGCGTGGCTGCAGGGAGTAGAGAGAGAGAGACACAGAGAGAGACAGAGAGAGAGAGAGACAGAGAGAGACAGAGAGAGAGAGAGACAGAGAGAGACACAGAGAGACACAGAGAGAGAGAGAGAGAGAGAGAGAGAGAGAGAGAGACAGAGGGAGATAGAGAGAGAGGGATTAGAGAGAATGGGTTTAGGAAAGGAGAAAAAATAATTTCCTTAAGATATTTCTGAAAACAAAAACATTGCATGATCTTAATCCAGAATCAGTTAGCGATGTTAAACAGCTCTGTCAGTAGTGACAGTGAGAGAGAAGATATTTAACTAACATGATCTACACATACGAGAGAGCGTAGGCTAGGAGGAGGGGTCTCCCTGGAACATCTACACACATGAGAGGAGAGAGGAGAGGTCAGGAGGAGAAGAGAGGAGAGGTTAGGAAGAGGAGGGGGAGAAGTTAGGGAGGAGGTGGTAGAGGCTAGGGAAGGAGGTAGAGGCTAGGGGAGGAGGTAGAGGCTAGGAGGAGGTAGAGGCTAGGGGAGGAGGTAGAGGCTAGGAGGAGGTAGAGGCTAGGGAAGGAGGTAGAGGCTAGGAGGATGTAGAGGCTAGGGAAGGAGGTAGAGGCTAGGAGGAGGTAGAGGCTAGGGGAGGAGGTAGAGGCTAGGACAGGAGGTAGGGGAGGAGGTGGAGGTTAGGGGAGGAGGTAGAGGCTAGGGGGAGGCAGAGGCTAGGGGAGGAGGTAGAGGCTAGGGGAGGAGGTAGAGGCTAGGAGGAGGTAGAGGCTAGGGGAGGAGGTAGAGGCTAGGAGAGGAGGTAGAGGAGGAGGTGGAGGTTAGGGGAGGAGGTAGAGGCTAGGGGGAGGCAGAGGCTAGGGGAGGAGGTAGAGGCTAGGGGAGGAGGTAGGGGAGGATGCGGAGGTAAGGGGAGGAGGTAGAGGCTAGGGGAGGAGGTAGAGGCTAGGGGAGGAGGTAGAGGCTAGGAGGAGGTAGAGGCTAGGAGGAGGTAGAGGCTAGGAGGAGGTAGAGGCTAGGGAAGGAGGTAGAGGCTAGGGGAGGAGGTAGAGGCTAGGGGAGGAGGTAGAGGTTAGGGGAGGAGGTAGAGGCTAGGGGAGGAGGTAGAGGCTAGGGGAGGAGGTAGAGGTTAGGGGAGGAGGTAGAGGCTAGGGGAGGAGGTAGAGGCTAGGGGAGGAGGTAGAGGCTAGGGGAGGAGGTAGGGGAGGAGGTAGAGGTCTACACACATGAGAGGAGAGAGGAGAGGTCAGGAGGAGAAGAGAGGAGAGGTTAGGAAGAGGAGAGGGGAGAAGTTAGGGAGGAGGTAGAGAGGAGGTAGAGGCTAGGGGAGGAGGTAGGGGAGGAGGTGGAGGTTAGGGGAGGAGGTAGAGGCTAGGAGGAGGTAGAGGCTAGGGAAGGAGGTAGAGGCTAGGGGAGGAGGTAGAGGCTAGGAGGAGGTAGAGGCTAGGGGAGGAGGTAGAGGCTAGGAGGAGGTAGAGGCTAGGGGAGGAGGTAGAGGCTAGGAGAGGAGGTAGGGGAGGAGGTGGAGGTTAGGGGAGGAGGTAGAGGCTAGGGGAGGAGGTAGAGGCTAGGAGGAGGAGGTAGAGGCTAGGGGAGGAGGTAGAGGCTAGGGGAGGAGGTAGAGGCTAGGGGAGGAGGTAGAGGCTAGGGGGAGGCAGAGGCTAGGGGAGGAGGTAGAGGCTAGGGGAGGAGGTAGAGGCTAGGAGGAGGTAGAGGCTAGGGGAGGAGGTAGAGGCTAGGAGAGGAGGTAGAGGAGGAGGTTGAGGTTAGGGGAGGAGGTAGAGGCTAGGGGAGGAGGTAGAGGCTAGGGGAGGAGGTAGGGGAGGAGGTGGAGGTTAGGGGAGGAGGTAGAGGCTAGGGGGAGGCAGAGGCTAGGGGAGGAGGTAGAGGCTAGGGGAGGAGGTAGGGGAGGAGGTAGAGGCTAGGGGAGGAGGTAGAGGCTATGGGAGGAGGTAGAGGCTAGGAGGAGGTAGAGGCTAGGAGGAGGTAGAGGCTAGGGGAGGAGGTAGGGGAGGAGGTAGAGGCTAGGGGAGGAGGTAGAGGCTAGGAGGAGGTAGAGGCTAGGAGGAGGAGGTAGAGGCTAGGGGAGGAGGTAGAGGCTAGGAGGAGGTAGAGGCTAGGAGGAGGAGGTAGAGGCTAGGGGAGGAGGTAGAGGCTAGGAGAGGAGGTAGGGGAGGAGGTGGAGGTTAGGGGAGGAGGTAGAGGCTAGGGGAGGAGGTAGAGGCTAGGAGGAGGTAGAGGCTAGGGGAGGAGGTAGAGGCTAGGAGGAGGTAGAGGCTAGGAGGAGGTAGAGGCTAGGGGAGGAGGTAGAGGCTAGGGGAGGAGGTAGAGGCTAGGGGAGGAGGTAGAGGCTAGGAGGAGGAGGTAGGGGAGGAGGTAGAGGTTAGGGGAGGAGGTAGAGGTTAGGGGAGGAGGTAGAGGCTAGGGGAGGAGGTAGAGGCTAGGAGGAGGTAGAGGCTAGGAGGAGGTAGAGGTTAGGGGAGGAGGTAGAGGCTAGGGGAGGAGGTAGGGGAGGAGGTAGAGGCTAGGAGGAGGTAGAGGCTAGGGGAGGAGGTAGAGGCTAGGAGGAGGTAGAGGTTAGGGGAGGAGGTAGAGGCTAGGGGAGGAGGTAGAGGCTAGGGGAGGAGGTAGGGGAGGAGGTAGAGGCTAGGAGGAGGTAGAGGCTAGGGGAGGAGGTAGAGGCTAGGAGGAGGTAGAGGCTAGGGGAGGAGGTAGAGGCTAGGGAAGGAGGTAGAGGCTAGGGGAGGAGGTAGAGGCTAGGAGGAGGTAGAGGCTAGGGGAGGAGGTAGAGGCTAGGAGGAGGTAGAGGCTAGGGGAGGAGGTAGGGGAGGAGGTGGAGGTTAGGAGCAGGTACAGTAGAGGCTAGGAGGAGGTAGAGGCTAGGGGAGGAGGTAGGGGAGGAGGTGGAGGTTAGGAGCAGGTACAGTAGAGGCTAGGAGGAGGTAGAGGCTAGGGGAGGAGGTAGGGGAGGAGGTGGAGGTTAGGAGCAGGTACAGTAGAGGCTAGGAGGAGCTGTCTTACTGAAGTGTGAGCTGTCGGGGAGCTGATGGGGAGGAGCGGAGGAGGGCTGGGGTGGAGAGGGCAGACCTTTCACTGCAAACACACACGCACACACACAAATAGAATAACACACAATATAATAACACACAGACAATAGAATAACACATACACACACAATAGAATAACACACACAATAGAATAATACACATGTGAACGGTCTAATTGGTTAACTTGGGTGCCGAAAGGCAACTGTCTGCGCTTCGCAACACTTTGGCGTCCGGTCGGAGCCTGGGGTTGGGGTTAGCGTTAGGGTTAGCGTTAGGGTTAGCGCACAGCTGGTCGGAGCCTGGGGTTGGGGTTAGCGTTAGGGTTAGCGCACAGCTGTATGGAGCCTGGGGTTGGGGTTAGCGTTAGGGTTAGCGTTAGGGTTAGCGCACAGCTGTATGGAGCCTGGGGTTGGGGTTAGCGTTAGGGTTAGCGCACAGCTGGTCAGAGCCTGGGGTTGGGGTTAGCGTTAGGGTTAGCGCACAGCTGGTCGGAGCCTGGGGTTGTTGTTAGCGTTAGGGTTAGCGCACAGCTGGTCAGAGCCTGGGGTTGGGGTTAGCGTTAGGGTTAGCGCACAGCTGGTCAGAGCCTGGGGTTGGGGTTAGCGTTAGGGTTAGCGCACAGCTGGTCGGAGCCTGGGGTTGGGGTTAGCGTTAGGGTTAGCGCACAGCTGGTCAGAGCCTGGGGTTGGGGTTAGCGTTAGGGTTAGCGCACAGCTGCTGAGAACGCACTGGGAGAGGTACGTTGACTGGCTAGGCTACCGTGACAGCTAACGTCAGCACCCAGTGTAGTGTTTTTGCAGACTGGAGTATTACACTGGACACACGTATGCGTTTCAGGCTTCAACGTTGACGCTTCTCATTCACTTTGAATAGAGAGCCATCATGCATTGCTGAACTGAGTTGTGGGTTCCGTTGTGTTGCTCGCGTAGCTTGCGCTGAGAGTTGAGAAAAGTCTAGCCCCGATGTGACCCCAGAGATACGCTGTCGCTCCTCTAATCTGGGGTCACGTATATAAGGATATAGTCTAGCAGGAGGGGCCCTCAGATTTTGAGGTACCCCTACCCGAGTTAGAACAAAACACAACCATGCTTTTTCATATCCCCTATGCGTCCCATTAATGAGATGGATGGTTGTGGAACTTTAGTTTTGTGGGAAATAAGTTTTTTGGGCTATCTTTAGACCTCCCCTTATATCTGAAAAAGAGCCAAATTAGGACTGTCTGGATAGGAGTGAGGTGACAAAAAAGCCCATAATTTCATAATGCTCACTCAAATTTGCATCAACTTTGCTGTGGTTTGACCCAAGTAACTGTCCAACAACACCAAAGAGTTAAAATGTAATTTTCCCAAAGAAATACTAGAATATCGTCCTGCAAACATGACTTTAGTGTAGGCGGAAATTGTTAGTCTAGCAGGAGGGGCCCTCAGATTTTGAGGTACTGTACCCCTACCCAAGTTAGAACACAACACAACAATGCTTTTTTTTTTTATCTTCAGGGTTTCCCATTCAAGAAATGCATTGTTGTGGAACTTTATTTTTGTGGGATATTAGTGAAATCACCTGATGAAGTGATGCACCCCACAGAGCCAATAAAGATCTTTCTGGGGGGTGCAAGGGTTACATTGCACAGTCTAGTTTTCCAAAGGAAGCTCTGATCTGCTTAAAGTTTTGTGTGAGAGTAGTCAGGTACCTTGTGCACATGGATTACCTGAATTTATGTTGATAATTTGTTTTAATCGTGTACTGTTGACCTCCAAACACAGTGATGAATAGGCGGAAAGCATATACAGTCAATTATTTTTCATGGTGAAATAACACAAAACTTTTTATTTGAACAAAATCAAAAGGTTTTGGAAGTCAATATCCTTTTCATTTACCATAAGCTAGCCCTTCCTGAAAGAGATATTCATTGTTTAGTGTTAATTTGGGATATGCAATCCATATCACCCTCTGAAGTCAATATAGCACCACATTCCATTCAGGCATTACATTCCATCCAGGAGTGTGCCTCCTTGTTTTTTCCTTGTTTTTTACATTTGAACTGCCATTTTTAAACTGCCACATCCAGAGGATTGTCATAATGTTATGTGGCAGAAATAAAAAATAAAATAAAGAAGAAACCCTTCACTACCAGTCTAATGACAGATCAGACAGGTAACACAAATGTCTAAATAAGATTCATTCATTTTTTATATATTCTTAAATTGAGTAGCTAAAAACATGTTTTGTGTTGAAATAATAATAATTATTTTAGCCAGCTTAGCCATCTTATTATTCCTTTAGCTAGCTAGCATACCATTGTACAATGCTAATTGCAGATACAAAGCTAACTCTTGACAGTGTGTGTGTGTGAGAGAGAGAGAGAGTCTGTGTGGCAAATATGTTAACTGTGTTCTCCGTATTCACCAGCTGTGTCCGAGTCCAGCTGTGCACTTACTGTATGGAACCAACAGAGCCAGCACAGTCAACAAGCCAGACACTTTCACTTTGAAGGAGAGTAGGTCACTTGAGTGGGGAGAGAGTCTCTTGTGAACTTCGTCATTTCGTTCCTGGGCGACTTTCATTATTGTTTTTAGTCCTTCCAATTTGGGATTCTTGATATACAAAAAAAAATCCATATATTAAGTCTGTGGCGTGGTGGCAAGACTCCGCCCCCTCACGTCATATAGGGAGGGAAAGTAATCTCATTGCCCCTAGCGGTTGTGTTCCTAATGCCGAGAGAATGAATGGGATTTCTCATCATAGCACATTTTCTGAAAAATTATATCTCAGTCTACATCGAAAAGTTAGTAGAATGCATTAAATATGATATACTTGGAGACAAACTTTATTGATTCTGGTGATCAATCAATTTTCAATCACAATTATGTATATATTTTTTTGTGGTAAAGAACTACATACGGCATGCATGACATCATTTTGTGCACCTCTGCGAGCTTGCTGACTACCAGCTAACATCTAAGCTAACACAAAACACAACCAAATTACAAATCAGTACACCTACGAAAATGCCGATATGCATTGCATGGCTGGCAGAATACTTCAGCAATAACAAGAAGTGCATCCCATGTGCTGACAATCATTTTAGATCTGGCCATGTAGAAAAGAAAATTTAAACCCATAGGATGGAGAGAGCCTAATTCATGTATCCAGTATAGTTCCCTCTGGCATAATCTATCTATAGATCTGGCCATGTAGAAAAATGCTGCTATTCACAGGGGGAGCTGTGAGGTGTGGTCAGGGCTAGCATGAAGGACCGCTCATATCATGTTACGGTGAGTTAGCATCATAAGTGAGCCTATTACAGTTAGGGGTTAAGGTTAGGGGTTAAGGTTAGGGGTTAAGGTTAGGGGTTAAGGTTAGGGGTTAAGGTTAGGGGTTAAGGTTAGGGTTACGGACCAGTAAGAATAGCCAGGCGCACCTGCGGATCAGACCAGCTAAGACCAGTCTGACCAGCTAATACCATCCTAACCAGCTAATACCATCCTAACCAGCTCACGTTAATAGGAGCTTTGGTTATGACATTTCACAACGTAGCACTGTCCAAATGCAATTCAACTCAACTTATTATTTGTATCCATCTTTCCAGCTCTTTGGGATCTCTTGGAAATGAGTAGAATTTGCAACCATTCATCTCATACCGATGGGAGCAATCTGGCGCAAAGCACAGCATTTTTCTCATGAGTGACGTACATAAGCACGCCCGGCGTTGTAGTCCATTTATGAAACGAATGGAGCAATTTCAAAAATTTGAAAGAAGGCAAAATGATTTTAGAAATTCTCACAGTTAGTAGGTTATTACTGTAAAGACACTCACAAGTTTTTGTTTTGATAACTTCACCGAAATGGCTTCGTAGTAATTATTAAAAAAATCTGGTCTATGGAAGTTTACATTGAAACTCTTCTCCGATAGGAACAAATCCGCTAGGGGCACATGTTTTCACTTTCCCTCCCTACTGGGTTGGGGGCAGTGGAGCCCTCTCCGGGATACCCACCTGCCCCCACTGGTGAAGTCAAGTGTGTCTCTAGCCCACTCAGGGGCTGAATTGTGGGGTCCGTGGAGTGGACAGTGGTGTGGTGGCAAGACTCCGCCCCCTCGCGTCATATTGGGTCGGGGGCAGTGGAGCCCTCTCCGGGCTACCCACCTGCCTCCACCGGTGAAGACCGTGTTTCTCTAGCCCTATCAGGGGCTGAGTTGTGGGGTCCGTGGCGTGGACAGTGGCGTGGTGGCAAGACTCCGCCCCCTACCATCATATTGGGTCTATACTATAATAAACTAAATAACTAACTCAAATACTCATTGAATTGCTGAAACTGAACAAGGAACACAGTCTATCTAAGCCTGTTGCTGCCCTCCCGTGGCCGAAAACGGTAAATGCAGTCTATCTGCCTCTTGTGGTAGCAACATAGAACTGCAAGTCAACAACGGGACGGAGGCAGCCAGGGAGGGATGAGAACCGGACATTTGCTATCCTAGGTGCGCTGGCTTACAGCCATGCACAAAAAAGGGCCATTGACCGCAGTAAGTACTGGAACAGGTGAAAGCACAAGGTTAAAGGTTAAAGGTCCTTAGTGCTGCCTCAGAGAGGCTTGATTAACACATCTTCGCATGCTGACACATCAAGATCTATTTGCTTATGATGCTGAGTAAGTACCACAGAAGCTGCCTCGCACACTACATTTCAGAAAATAATATTTCAGCAGCCAGAAACAAGCATCTGTCAGAAAATAAGTTCACTGAACATCAAAGAGCTTTCATTGAGCTAACTGAAGAGTTAAATGAGACAGTCTTTTCAGATGATATGACTGTCAATAATATGACTGTCACAACACTGAGTGCTGTAACTGAGAGCTATGGAAGAAAACTTAGTAAAGTGGACGAATCAGCTGCAGTATACAAGTCATGGAAACTCAAAGAAAAGTTGGTCCAAAGTTATGGAGACAGGCTCATTTTCATTGGACGTCCTGGAAAGTCAATGGGGAACACTGAACTAGGGGAGAGGACAAATGGACAACCAACAAACAAAGGGAAACAAACAAAGACGTGTCAATAAGACAAACCAGACTTACACACAGGAAGACTGGAGCATGGCGGAACAAGGAACAGAAGCACAGAGGAACCACAGGAACTGGACAAACACAGGGACTACAATACTGGAGAAAGCTGGGGATCACAAAAAGCATGGAGCAAAAAAAGGACCGGGCAAAGACCCAGGGAAACATGGAAGCTTCAAAAGGAGAACAATCAAGGAGTGAGGGGGAGAAGTAAACCCGGGCACGAGGGGAGTGGACGTCAGCGCAGGACACGGATAATATGAGCTAGGGACCGCTGGACTGAGGCACTGAGGAGATACTCTAGGGACCGCTGGACTGAGGCACTGAGGAGATACTCTAGGGGCCAGACTGAGGCACTGAGGAGATACTCTAGGGACCGCTGGACTGAGGCACTGAGGAGATACTCTAGGGGCCAGACTGAGGCACTGGGGAGATACTCTAGGGACCAGACTGAGGCACTGGGGAGATACTCTAGGGGCCAGACTGAGGCACTGAGGAGATACTCTAGGGACCAGACTGAGGCACTGAGGAGATACTCTAGGGACCAGACTGAGGCACTGAGGAGATACTCTAGGGACCGCTGGACTGAGGCACTGGGGAGATACTCTAGGGACCGCTGGACTGAGGCACTGAGGAGATACTCTAGGGGCCAGACTGAGGCACTGGGGAGATACTCTAGGGGCCAGACTGAGGCACTTGGGAGATACTCTAGGGGCCAGACTGAGGCACTGAGGAGATACTCTAGGGGCCAGACTGAGGCACTGGGGAGATACTCTAGGGGCCAGACTGAGGCACTGGGGAGATACTCTAGGGGCCAGACTGAGGCACTTGGGAGATACTCTAGGGACCGCTGGACTGAGGCACTGGGGAGATACTCTAGGGGCCAGACTGAGGCACTGGGGAGATACTCTAGGGGCCGCTGGACTGAGGCACTGGGGAGATACTCTAGGGACCGCTGGACTGAGGCACTGGGGAGATACTCTAGGGACCAGACTGAGGCACTGGGGAGATACTCTAGGGGCCAGACTGAGGCACTGGGGAGATACTCTAGGGGCCAGACTGAAGCACTGAGGAGATACTCTAGGGGCCAGACTGAAGCACTGAGGAGATACTCTAGGGGCCAGACTGAGGCACTGGGGAGATACTCTAGGGGCCAGACTGAGGCACTGGGGAGATACACTAGGGACCGCTGGACTGAGGCACTGAGGAGATACTCTAGGGGCCAGACTGAGGCACTGGGGAGATACTCTAGGGACCAGACTGAGGCACTGGGGAGATACTCTAGGGGCCAGACTGAGGCACGGGGGAGATACTCTAGGGGCCAGACTGAGGCACTGGGGAGATACTCTAGGGGCCAGACTGAGGCACTGGGGAGATACTCTAGGGGCCAGACTGAGGCACTGGGGAGATACTCTAGGGGCCAGACTGAGGCACTTGGGAGATACTCTAGGGGCCAGACTGAGGCACTGGGGAGATACTCTAGGGGCCAGACTGAGGCACTGGGGAGATACTCTAGGGGCCAGACTGAGGCACTGAGGAGATACTCTAGGGGCCAGACTGAGGCACTGGGGAGATACTCTAGGGGCCAGACTGAAGCACTGAGGAGATACTCTAGGGGCCAGACTGAGGCACTGGGGAGATACTCTAGGGGCCAGACTGAGGCACTGGGGAGATACTCTAGGGGCCAGACTGAAGCACTGAGGAGATACTCTAGGGGCCAGACTGAGTCATTGGGGAGATACTCTAGGGGCCAGACTGAGGCACTGAGAGAAGTGTGGAGCACTGTGGAGCAGCGCGCACCTGCAGTCACTGAGAGCGACACATGTGCTGGGCATTCTGAATACATATTCCACATATCTGGAACAAACTTCCAGAAAACTGCAGGTCTGCTGCAACTCTTGGTTCTTTTAAAACAAGCCTGAAGACTTTTCTTTTTGCCACTGCTTTCTAAGAGGAGCTATGTTTATCAGTATACTGCACTGTAACTTTTATTCCTGTATTCTATTTGTCCTGCTTTTTGTTTAAATGTCTATAATGACTTGCTCTTTGTTTTAATGCTTTTAATTTGTCCTGCCTTTTGTTTTAAATGTCTATAATGTCTTGCTTTTTGTTTTAATTGCTTTTAATGTCTCATGTAAAGCACCTTGAATTGCCCTGTGGCTGAAATGTGCTATATAAATAAACTTGCCTTGCCTTGCCTTGCCTTACGGGGCGGATTTGTTATCCAGGGGCAACCCTCTGTATGCAGACTGGAGACTTCACCCCGAAGTTGTGAAACAGATTTGGTCACGGTTCGGTCCGGCGACCGTGGACGTTTATGCTATGGCGGAGAACGCCCAGTGTCCCCTGTTCTTCTCTCTGCACGATCAGGGAGCCCCACTGGGTGTGGATGCACTGGCGCACGAGTGGCCAAGGACCCTCCTTTATGCATTCCCACCGGTGGCTTTCATTCCTCCGACTCTGGCCAGAGTGAGGGAGGGAGGCCTATCGATGGTTCTAGTGGCCCCATGTTGGCCAGGGAAGCACTGGCTGTCTGAGATTTTTCAACTCCTGTCCGGCCCACCATGGCCGTTGCCACGTAGGGACCTGCTGACTCAGGCGCGGGGGGAAATATTCCACCCACACCCGGAGAGGCTGGCCCTGTGGGCCTGGCCCGGGAGGGGCTCAACCTGACTTTGGTGGGACTTCCTCACGGGGTTATCAACACTATTCAGTGTGCCAGAGCCTCGTCAACCAGGACGTTGTACGGGCATAAGTGGCGTGTGTTTGAGAGCTGGTGCTCAGAGTCACATGCTGTTCCTTTTCAGTGTTCTGTGACAGTGGTTCTGTCGTTTCTACAGGACCTGATTGAGAAGGGTAAAGCCTTCTCAACAATCAAGGTGTATTTGGCGGCTATTTCAGCTTACCGTATTGGCCTTGGTGGAAAGACGGTAGGCCAGCACCCGTTGGTGTGCCAGTTTATGATAGGGGCCCGGAGAAAACTGCCTACGTCCCGACCGTTTGCTCCTTCATGGGATCTTCCTACGGTACTGGATGCCCTTTCCTGTCCACTTTTTGAACCGCTGGAACTGGTGGAATTGAAAGTGTTGTCCCTAAAGACGGCCCTGTTGCTTGCTTTGGCCTCGGCTAAGCGCATAGGAGTAGTCCATGCACTTTCAGTGCACCGGGAGTGTACAAAGTTCTCCCCGGGGGACTCTAGGGTCAGTTTGCTGCCTAACCCTGCCTTTATTCCAAAGGTTGTAGGCTCTTGTTCCCCTATAGAACTGACTGCCTTCTACCCCCCGCCTTTTGCTTCTGAGGAGCACAGGCAGTTGCATACTTTGTGTCCTGTCCGCGTGCTATGTATTTATTTGGATAGGACTGAGAGGTTCAGGAAGGGTGACCAGTTGTTTGTTTCTTGGGCCAATTCACACATGGGGAAGCCGGTGTCTAAGCAGCGTCTTTCCCATTGGATAGTGGTGGCTATTGCCCTGGCCTACACTAGCATGGGCCTCCAGGTTTACGTGCGCACTCTACGAGGGGTTTAGCGACCTCGTGGGCTCTCTTTAAGGGTGTCCCTATTCAGGAAGTGTGTGCAGCGGCATGTTGGGCTTCTCCCCACACTTTTGCTCGTTTTTATAGGTTGGATATCACGGCACCAACTCTAGCACATTCAGTCCTCAGTTTGGGTTCCTCTTAGGACTTGGAGTCTGTTGTGTGAGAGTTGTCGTTTTTTGCAGGTATGTCTGGCAATCCGGGAGTCAGTATTTTCCCATAGTGAGACACGAAACGAATGCTATGAAAGAGAACTCTAGGTTATTTACATAACCCCGGTTGTCTGAGTAGCATGAGTGAGTGTCTCACCAGACCACCCTCCTTGCTACGGAAGCGAGGAAGAGGTGTGCTTGTTTTGAATGACGACTGACACCGTGTCTACGCCTTATATAGGAGGAGGGTCCTCCCTTCCAGACATGGGCGTCATCTGTGCCAGCCAATGAGGGCTGGCGCAATGTTATTGAGCTTCTGATGAGGTCACGCAGGGGGCGTTCCCATAGTGAGACACTCACTCATGCTACTCAGAGAACCGGGGTTATGTAAATAACCTAAAGTTCATGCCTCTCATCCGCCACCATTACTCAACTGTTGTAATTTTGTCTGTACAACAGGTCACTTATTGTCGATGTCCGATGTACGATGTCACTTATTAAAATGTTACGTTTTTCAGGCGAGAAAGTAACTAGGTAGGTTCACAAAATGTAGTCAGTTTATCAAAATAACCCCCTCTTGAATAACCCCCTCTTGGTTGGTGCTAGCTACATCACAGGCTATACTGCTTGCTTGCTAGCTAGCTAACGTTCGTCAGAGTTTCTTTATATTGCACATAAGGGGTAATGTTATATTTAGATTGCAAATACTAGCTGAATGATTCTCACGTTTCAATGATGTTGCAGCCAGAGGAAAATCCAGCAGAACCTGCTGCTCTACTCACTAGCCACCATAATTTGTGAGTGCCACCACCCAGCTGGCATAAGCCATTCTGTAATAGCTATGCTAGCTAGGTCATGTTAGCTGAATGGCTGTCAGCTGTGTCCAAACCTAGCTTTTTCAGAAACAACAACGATGATGCACCTTGAGCAGTTGTTGCAGTTTATTAGCTTTCTAAATAGTTTTGGGTCAGTGACATTAGGCTACTGATATGCTAGTGGTGTAGTTTTGTATTTGTCGTATCGGAGATATTGGTCCTCATTCCTGAACATTTTCTTAAGTGCCTTCTTAAATGTCTTCTTACGAACTTCGTAAGACCAACCCTAAGAAAGATCCCCGCCGGATTCATGAATGGGTGGAAATGTGTTCCTAAACTGCCAAAGTGTTCTCAGCTGTGCTCCCCTTCTTAAGTTGAATGCGCGTCCTCGTACACCTGAATTTGCCTCCATTAACGCCCCGCCAGTTCTATTTCGTGGAGCTCCGCCCCACAGGGCTAGCTCCTATTGGCTAGCGAAACCCAGCTAGCTACATTGACTGAAGAAAAAAACATACACGCACCTGTGTCCAACCAGGTCCGGTGCACCACTGTATAAGCGGGCTACGCCCGCACATCTGCTCCTTCGAAATTTTCAGCTCGCATTGCTACTGGAGAAGATAAGAAGATGTCTACTCAGCGGACCCAAGCGGAACTGGCGGCGTCCCTAGATGACCCCCTGCCGGTGCCGATGGATCCGCCGGATCGTTTCTGTGTCTGCGGCTCCCGCTACAGCGACGTGGGACACCACCTCTGCTTCCGCTGTCTGGGGCCGCAGCACGCCAGAGCGGGTCTGGCTCCGTCCCCCGCCTGCGAGATCTGCGCCCTCCTGGACCCCATGGAGAGGATGCTCCGGGCGCATTTCTTCGCTCCGCCGCCGCTGGAGACTGAAGGTCTGGTCCAGCTGGTCGGCGAGGACATCGGCGCGCCCCCGCAACAACCGGCGGCCCCGATTACCTCCCTCGCGCCTACGGATGATGAGGAAGAGCTCTCCGAGGCAGACGAGGTTCTCTCTGCGTCGGAAGCCACTACGGCTAGTGGCGCCTCCTTCCCGGGGCGGGGTTCATTCGATCGCGACCTGCCCCGGCTGCTGGAGAGAGCCGCGCATCACCTCGGTATCTCCGTCCCGGAGGTTGCTGCGACTACGGGGCTCCCACTGTGGAGCTCCGTCTGCTACGGGCGTCCCTCTCAGCCTGCTCCTCGTCTCCTGCCGGCTATGCCTGACCTGGAGGCGTTCGTCGAGGCTGAATGGGAGCGGCCGTTGGCCATCAGAGGTCCGCTTCGCCAGTTCAGCAGAGCTACGAGGGTAACCGGCTGGACTGACGTAGCAGCTATCGGCTCTCCTCCTCTGGAACCCGACATTGCAGCGGTCCTGGTGCCTGGTTCCTCCGCCTGGGGCTCGGCCAGGAAGCCTCTCATGCCGGACGTCAAGGACAAGACAACCCTGTCCTTGGCCGACAAAGGTTTTTCTCTGGCCGCGCAGGCCGTGGCTGCCTCCTCCTCCATTGCTATGCTGGCCATTTACATCGGCCAGCTAGCTACGGAGCAAACCCCCCCCTCTATGGATGAAGACAGGAGAGCGGAGATGTCCGAAGCCGCCGGAGCCGTTGCTCAGCTTGTGAGAATCTCCGCCTCCTGTCTGGGTGGAGTGATGGCCACGTCGGTGGTGCAGCAGCGCCACCTATGGCTCTCCCTGACTCGTCTGCGCGAGGAAAACAAGAGTGTCCTCCTCAACTCACCGGTCAGTAGGGAGGGGTTGTTTGGGGCGGCTGTGTCTAACATCCTGGAGCAGTGTCGCAGCCAGGAGCAGGACCGGCTCCTCCTCGCTCGCCACCTCGCTGCTCCGGGGGAGCGCAGTGTGCCGGCACGTCCGCGTGCTCCGGCTGATGCTGCCGCGACTGGGAGCAAGCGCCGGCGGACACACAAGGCTAAACAACCTGCCACGGGGTCCCGCCCCGCTACGGCCCATGGACCGGTTCGCCCGGGCTCCTGGACTGCGCACGCGGCTCCTCCCCCGCGACCTCCCCCTGCCTACCCCGCCCAGGGTGCCGGGACCGGTCCGGCGTCTTCAAGCGCGCCCACCGCTCCGCCTCCGGCTTGGGGTAGGAAGAGGCGCACCTATTGACGGTGCGTGGAGATGCGTGACTGTGTTGTGCCCACACCACGCTCTGTTAAGAGCGGCGGTGAGCAAGTTTCCCTGCTCAATAAAGCATACACGATGCAACGTTATCAAGCTAGTTGTAATGTGCAGTCCGCATCTCCTCCCTTTTCAACTACTGTAATGTTCTCGGCTAGAGCCGCTGGGTCTTCTGTGAAAGAGTCAGAATTGACCACGGCAGGTCTCGCCGCAGCTGGTAGACCGGCTCGAGCCGCGGAGTCTTTTCCTGCTAAAGCAGACGTGACTCACGCGGGGCTCGCCGGCTCAGCTGATGTGATGTATTCGGCTAGAGCCACCGGGTCTTCCGTGAAAAAGTCGGAATTGACCACGGCAGGTCTCGCCGCAGCTGGTAAACCGACTCGAGCCGCGGAGTCTTTTCCTGCAAAGAGAGCAGACGTGACGTGCGCAGCTCTCGCCGGTTCAGCGAATGTAATATATTCGGCTAGAGCCGCCGGGTCCTCTGTGAGAAAGTCAGATTTGACCACGGCAGGTCTCGCCGCCCCTGTTCTAAACAGACCGTTTGGGTTTTTAACAGAGGGGAGGTGTGCGCCCAGGCCAAGTGCTATGGCTGTACTGCCCTGTTCGGAGTTTTCTCGGGACCGACCGCTGGCGGGGTTTAGCGGCGAAAAAGATGCGCTAGACCCCCAGACGGCGTTCGTTCATTCGGGCCGAGCGTTCGAGCCTCTCCCTGTGTGTTCGACAGGTAGAGAGTTTTCACGCTCACCGGTCAGTGAGAATACTTCCGTGTTTACTGCCTCGGCTGGCTATTTAACACTGCCCGCCTCTCATGTCCCGTCTAGTCGGTCTGCGAAAGACGGCACCTTGACAGATCATGCAAATGAGAAGGCGGGGCTTCCCGCATTGCAACACTCCGCCGTTTTCTCTCAATGGGATGAGCACCGGCGGCTTGTTAGCAATGCGGACGGTGTCGGCTCACTTCCTCTTTTTGTGAATGAAGTGCTTCTTGACAGGAATGCCATTCATCCTCGCGCTGTTCAGGGACATGGAACTTCCAATGGGGATTTTTCATCTCCCTTTCGAGGGTGGCCCGCCTTGGGCCAGGACAGCAGAGTTTCTCAGCTGTCCGGTGGCGGTCAGGGCCAAATTGAACTATGGCAGGTTCCTCGATCTGTTCCCGCGATCTCCGGCAGAACCTCTTTCCAACCGCTTCACAGTCTGGCAGGAGAGATGTCTCCTGGACAGCTGGTTGCAGCGTGTTCTACGGGAAGGGTATCTCATTCAGTTTTGTTGCCCCCCACCGCCCTTCACGGGCGTAGTGGAGACAGTGATACCGCGTCCCGCTCAGGCTGCCGCTCTGTCAGCAGAGATTGCAGAACTGATGGCGAAGGGAGCGGTAACTGTGGTCCCGTTAGGCCAGAGGGACGAGGGATTTTATTCCCGCTACTTCCTCGTGCCAAAGAAGACGGGGGGCGTGAGGCCGATTTTGGACCTCCGCCTTTTCAACAAAACGGTGGCGAATCTGAAGTTCCATATGCTTACGGTGCGACAAATGCTGGAGGCATTCCTTCCCGGCGATTTTTGCACCAGCATAGACCTCAAGGACGCTTACTTCCACATACCGATAGCTCATCGGCATCGGAAGTTTTTGCGTTTCGCCTACCTGTGTGTGGCGTACGAATATACCAGACTCCCGTTTGGATATGCGCTCGCCCCCAGAACCTTCTCCAATTGTGTGGAGGTGGCGTTGAGGCCACTGCGCCGGCAGGGCATCAGGATCCTGGCGTACCTGGACGACCTGCTGGTACTGGCTCCGTCGCCTTTGTTGGCTCTGATGCATACCGCCACGGTGGTGCGGCATCTCACCGACCTGGGGTTTGCAATCAACTGGGAGAAGAGTGCTCTGTGGCCGGCCCGTCAGATTGTTTACCTAGGTATCAATCTGGACACGAGCGCCATGAGAGCACGGCTATCCGATTCAAGGAGGGAAACACTGGAGAAGAGTCTCAGTGTTTGCCGTCCTTCTCGAAAGATCGCGGTTCTGTCGATCATGCGCCTTCTGGGTCTCATGGCAGCCGCCCATGTGGTAGTGTCACTGGGCCTTCTTCACATGAGGTGCGTGCAGAGATGGTTCGCGCGGCTTCGTCTGGACCCTGTGAGGCACAGACGGCGCCTTGTGCGGATGCCGGGGTCGTTGTCGGCAGACCTCGACTATTGGAGGGACCGGCGCGTAATAGCGCACGGTGTTCCAATAGGCAGGGTGTCGGCTCACGTCGCTGTCTTCACAGACGCGTCTCTAAGCGGCTGGGGTGGTACATGTCTGTCCCAGGCCGTAGGGGGTTTGTGGGCCGTCGGAGAACGGCGCCACATCAACCTCCTGGAGTTGGAGACGGTGCTACTGGCATTGCGCCACTTTGTACACCTGGTACAGGGGCGCGATGTGCTGGTGCGGTCAGACAACCAGACCACAGTAGCTTACATCAACCGACAAGGGGGAGTCCGCTCGCCAGCGCTTCACCGTCTGGCGGTAACGCTGTGGCGATGGGCTCATGTCAATCTCCGGTCACTGACAGCGCGGCACATTGCCGGCCGTCTGAACGTCGGGGCGGACCTGATGTCTCGGGGCGGGCCTCACCCGGACGAGTGGAGCCTACATCCTCAGATAGTGGCTCAGCTCTGGACCCGGTTCGGCAGAGCAGGGGTGGATCTCTTTGCTTCGAGAGAGAACGCGAAGTGTCCCCTCTGGTTCTCTCTGAGACAGCAGGACCAGCCTCCGCTGGGCGTGGATGCGTTCGCGCATGCCCCCTGGCCGGGGGCGTTGCTGTATGCTTTCCCGCCGATGGGGCTGATTTTACCATTGTTGGCCAGGGTGCGGTCAGAGGGTGCATCAGTGATACTGATAGCGCCGGACCGCCACTGGGCGAGATGGTATGCAGAAGTGATGGCCATGACTACTGTAGAACCGTGGCACATCCCTCATTGGCCGAACGCTCTGTCCCAGGCGGAGGGCTCAATTTGCGCACCTCCAGTCTTGGGACGGCCGCTGGTGGCCTGGCTCTTGAACGGCGGAGATTGTCTGATAGGGGACTCTCTCCGGCCGTGATCTGTACAATTCAGAGCGCGCGCGCGGCTTCCACTGCCTTGGTTTACTCTGGCAAATGGGCTGCTTTTGCGCGTTGGTGTGAGGAAAGGGACTTCGCTCCCGAGTCATGCTCGGTCGAGGCGATTTTGGAATTCCTTCAGCACCTGATGGATCATGGTGGCGGTTTGGCAGCATCCACTATCAAGGTGTATGCGTGTGCTATTTCCGCATGCCATGAGGGGTTCGCCAAAACTACGGTTTTCGGGCATCCCCTGGTTAAACGCTTCCTGGCCGGCACGCGCCGTCTTCGCCCTGTGCGTAAGGCTGCGGCGCCGCCTTGGGATTTGCTCTTGGTTCTGGATGCGCTATGTAAAGCGCCGTTCGAACCAATGGAGTGGATATCTCTCAAGTGGCTATCGATTAAGACCGCGCTGCTCCTTGCTCTGACGTCGGGCAAGCGGGTCAGTGATCTGAGGGCGTTGACAGTTTTTCTCATCACGGGTGATGGGAGCAAAGCTGTGTTGCGCACGGATCCATCTTTCGTTCCGAAGGTGGTCCGGGGCGCCTATAGGGCACGGGATTTGGAGCTGGGAGCCTTCTATCCTCCGCCTCATGCGAGCGAGGAAGAGGCCCGCCTGCATTTGTTGTGTCCTGTGCGTGCGTTGACGTGTTACGTCCAGCGCACGGCTGCGGTCCGCACCACCCCCCAGTTGTTGGTTTGCCACGGCCCAGGGAAGGTGGGTTCTCCGTTGTCGAAACAGCGTCTCTCCCATTGGATCTGTGAGGGCATCGCCCAGTCTTACGTGACTGCGGGTCGTCCTCTGCCTGGTGCTGTTCGGGCACACTCCACAAGGGGTGTGGCCACGTCAGTTGCCCTGTTCAATGGTGTGTCAGTGGAGGACATCTGTGCGGCGGCGACTTGGTCGTCCCCGTCTCTTTTTGTCCGTTATTACCTTTTATCCATGTCCTCTGTCTCTGTGGCGTCATCTGTGCTAAACACAGCCGCCGGTGCGAGCCAGCGTTAGACAGGATTTTTCATGTAGGTGTTCGGCTCGAGTCGCCGGGTCTTCTGTGAAAGAGTCAGAATTGACCATGGCAGGTCTCGCCGCTACTGGAGAACCGGTTTGAGCCGCGGGGTCTTTTCCTGCTAGGAAAGCAGACGTGACTCACTCAGGTCTCACCGGTTCAGCTAAGGTAGGAGCAGGCCCGTCTAGTGACGTTCCGTTCCTGTTTATGTGTGAGGCTGGGACGGGCTTGTTACGGAGTAACCGCTTTGGTCCAGCTCTCGCCCCACGTACCTCTCCTTGCCCTCGGCTGTGATAGACTGAGTGTGGCGGGGTGGGGCCAGTGCTTGGGTCGGATCAACTGTTAGTATGGTCTCGCCTTGGAGCCCTGGCTTGTGTCCTGACTGGTTTCCCTTACTGGGGCCAGCAAGAGTGTATGGTGCGGTCGTGTAGCTCCGCTTATGCCAATAGGAGCTAGCCCTGTGGGGCGGAGCTCCACGAAATAGAACGATGGTTACGTATTGTAACCCTAGTTCTATGAGTGGAGCGGAGCCCCACAGGGAACAGACTTGCTGACCCCGCAGTCTGCTCGCTGAAAATTTCGGTTAGGAGCAGATGTGCGGGCGTAGCCCGCTTATACAGTGGTGCACCGGACCTGGTTGGACACAGGTGCGTGTATGTTTTTTTCTTCAGTCAATGTAGCTAGCTGGGTTTCGCTAGCCAATAGGAGCTAGCCCTGTGGGGCTCCGCTCCACTCATAGAACTAGGGTTACAATACGTAACCATCGCTCCTTCCTACAGGGTCGTGTGCACACAAAATCCCCAGACGGCGCGGAAAAAGTTGAGACGTTCCCAATTGACATGCTTGATGTTCAAGGTCATGTGCAAATTCAAGGTTTTATTCGTCACATGCAACATACCAGTAAAATGAGCAGTGAGATGTTTCTCCGCTGGCTCTTATAACGTGCACACTAAGCTTAAGGGGAGACACAGTAGGTGAAAACATCGTTTTTCATTCGTCAAATTTGAGATTTTGTGCTAGTTTGCTTCCATAACATGTCTTCTTTCATACTAGTGGAAATAAAACATCAAAAATACGCATTTAGATGTTTATTTTACTTCATTTAGTCCGTTTGCGTCTGTAGATTCTTCCGAAAATCACCAAAAGTTAGCCTTCTTTCGAAACGAGCCGAACCGCGGGCGTTATTTGGACCCGGTCATGTGATATATCATTAGAAAGATCTGGCTCTCGAGCGTTATGTTATCACAACCAAACCTGATAGTTTCATTTGTATCAGCAACCAATCGTGGAAATACAAAGGCGGGTTTGATGCTAAGCGTGAAATCTCATTGGCTGTTGTTGATTTCTGAGAACGTGATTGGTTCAGCGCGTCATGTGACACGTTTCCATTTCCTGATATCTAATCCAAACAATGCCGTCTGTAAAGCGTTCTAAACGTAATAAGCAACAACGACAACAGTGTTTGCCCGCAAGGTTGAACAGAAAACAAGAGAAACTAAATGGAAAGGTTTACATTTATGAGATATAAAGTGCCTATTCGCGCAAGTTGTCATTAGCCGGTGCTAGCATGTCCAGTGAGCAGCAGGGAGATGAGGCTAGCGTTAGCATGTCCAGTGAGCAGCAGGGAGATGGGGCTAGCGTTAGCATGTCCAGTGAGCAGCAGGGAGATGAGGCTAGCGTTAGCATGTCCAGTGAGCAGCAGGGAGATGAGGCTAGCGTTAGCATGTCCAGTGAGCAGCAGAGAGATGCGGCGCGTTTGAATGAGCTGATAACTGGGTTGATTTATCCTAATTGTGCAAGGACTGGTCTTAAAATTAACATAGATCCTCAGAATAGTGGGTTCTGTAGTACTTTGCTCTTAGAGTGCAGTCTTTGTGAGAAATGGCTATCGCAAAAGTGTCTACACATCGACTCGGCTTCATGATACAACTAGGAATGATGTGCATTTGATGTCAATGTGAGGATGGTCCTCTTAGCGCACGAGTTAGGGTTGGGGTATGCAGCTCTCCAAAAGATTAGTAAAGTGTTAGGGATCCCAGGGCTTCATCTGAAAACGTATCAGAAACATGACAAGAGGGTGACAGGTAGACTATTGAAACGTGTTCCCTCTTTCTCTCTCTCTCTCTCTCTCTCTCTCTCGCCAATATCAGAAGCCTATACATATGCACAGTAGTCTCCCCTTCTCTACCTGTGGCATTTCTACATGCATCCATAAACTGACCAAATAAACTGTTTTAATTTCAGTTGCTGAAATAGAGAGAGGTCTGGAGTCCTTGCACAGAAGCAGAGAGCAGATTAGGCAGGCATATGCAGATGTGGACCCAGAGATAGGTAAGCTGACTGCCAATAAATGCAAAATGTTACAAAATTATTACAGTTATTGAGAATTATTACAATAATTCTCAATAACCAGCGTTCAGTGGACAACATGAAGGCGGCAATATGGGGTAGTCTGCTTCACTGATGACAACCCCATGCGCACCAGGAACATATTGTGGTTTTAGGACAGTTTTGTGGACTGCAGCTGAGTGGGTTCTACAAACCAGCTGCCTAGAACAGTTTTGTGGATAGCTAGTGTGGTGCCATCTGAGGAGTGACTCTGTAGACCTATGACGGCGTAGCTTGATGTCTCCTATGGTGTTGCTTTTGACGATGGTTATATCACTTGTTTGTTTGGCAATCTATATTTAGCTTCTATTGGTGTTTACCCTGCATTGTTTACCACATCTTGTCCTGTTTATTTATGAATCAGCTTACTCTTCATGTTCATTCATTCATTCATTCATGTTTTCTCCATGTAAAACGCTTAAAAAAAACACAAAAGTTAGAAAATCTGTTTTCTCATGCATGTCCTCGTCAAATGTGTCTATCTTTGTCCATGATCTGTTTAACAAAATAATACAAGCTTTCTAAAAGGGAATGTTCTCTTCCCTACTTACATTGTCTCGTCTCTAGTCTCGTATTACTAACATCCCACTCGTGGGCTGTACCTTGACGTGGTGAGTGGGCTTCCAACTAAACAGGTCTTGCTTCTCTATACAAAATGTCTACTCCTGGACTATTCTGAATCCACAGCATGCTGTGTTATTCAGATTTCAGTTTCTATGTGTTTTCAGATTTTGTGTAATGTTGTTACTAATAATGTGATTGGATATTGTGTTTGTAAATATTGGTTTCCAATGCAAATGTATGTTTTTTTACAATACAAATTTTCAAAGCTCGTTTTCTCAAAATGAGTTATTTCTCATCTTAGGGACATCAAAACCACCACTTGAGTAGCACCTACATACAACTTACTTTCCATTTTTGTTCCAATCCATATTCTGAAGGGTTTGGCCAAGGGGGATTTTTAAAATTTCATTCATAGCTTGATTTATATAACAGTTTATCCCTTAAACATGGCGAAAATTGGTCTTTTTATGACTGTTGACAGTATTTTCTGATTTCTGAAGTGAAGAAAAGAGATATCAAAAATCCCCCTTGGACAAAGTTTGAATAGGGATATGTGAACAAAATGAAACAAGAATTCTGAATCTAGCTTGTCCCGAAATTATGCAAATTAGCGCATATTTAGCCCATATAATGCCTAATTTGCATATTAATCCATAAGATTTCAGAAAACTTGTAATACAAAAAAGATGCTCCTTAATGTACCTAACAAACTGGGGGAGTTTGATGGTGATACCTATTAAAGTCCCAGTTAACCAAAATCAGAGATTTGCTTAAAAAAAAACACATTCTATGTGTTAGTGATGCATTGCTGATAACATGTAAAAATGGGATGAACCATGTGGGGGAGAGCCGGGACGAAAGTAACGGAGGACGAAAGTAACATGCGCATTTTCTCTAAAACTACGGCAACCTCGAAGACGTGGTTACGTTTGTACATGCATATACCAGTGCCTTAGCTTCATACAAAATTTCGGCACCAACCGAGTTTGTTTGGTGGAGTTATAGCAGGAAAACGTTTTTAAGCGCCATAAGTAAAAAAGTGGTCCCCTAAGTATTTTTCGATTGTAGAATTGTGTTTACTTGTTTAAGTTTGTAAACATATGTAGTTTTCTTAAGACATCTAGTGACTAAATGATAGCATAGGTTTTAAGTTTCATGCGATGAAGTCTTGGAGACTAGCCAGGGATAAGTGACGGGAGAGCGGAGAGGGGCGGAAGTAACAGTAGCCTGCGGGACGAAAGTAACAATAGCTATTTCGCTCTGTGATATTTGACAGTGACTTACAATGCATTTATTTTGTTACATTTACAGAATATGCCGAGAATTAGGGTGAGGTAGACCAGGAGAGGGTTATTCTCCCAAGAAACCTGCAGACAGGCAGCATAGGAGGTCATAGCTGGGCAGCTGTCTGTGCGCTGTATGGATTTAGAATTTATAGCATTTATTTAATCTATACAAACATTATATGGTGTATAATAATATATGTGTTGTGTGTAATAGTATATGTATTGATAGTAAAGAGACTTACAATCCTGAAATACAGAGATACGAGGACCCTTCGTTTGCTGTTACTTCCGCCCCACTGTTGTGTTACTTTGGTCCCGCTCCATAGGGACGAAAGTAACATTCCACTCGGTACGTTCCCAGCCTATTTATGTTAAACTCATATATCCTAGAACGGAAATTACAGTCAATAATAGTGAAGGACGTGTGCAAGTTGTGTGTCACAAAACATGGAATCTCTACCTCTATTAATTTCGAAGTAAATTGGATCAAACGAAAAAGTGTTACTTTCGTCCCGGCTCTCCCCTAGTACTGAATTGTGAAGTTAGACCAGTTTTGTGTTTTTGACCAGTTTTGATTTCTGGATTTTCTGGGCGGGCTAAAAAAGGTACTTGATGACGTAGAGTGGTGTTCTTAGCATATCCCCGCCCTAACACTATATAAAGCTAGAACGGATTTGAATCTTCGGTTCTCCTGCTCAATCTTGAGTCAAGAATTAGCTAGTTTTAACCAGCAGTCTAGAATTAGCTAGTTTTTCTTAGTTAGCAATGCCTATGCATAAAACTAAACGAAAATGCATCCTTCCTGGATGCCAGCAGGAATGGGATGATAAGGTCTCCTTCTTTCAACTCCCGAGTAAAGCTTAAATGAGAAACAAATGGTTAGCATTTTTGAAGAGCCATGGTGTTACAGAGTCTGTCACCGCTAGCGCCCGCCTCTGCAGCAAACATTTCACTCCCGAAAGCTTCTGCAATTATAATATGAGGCTTTTGGGTTTCACGGACTCACGACTGGTCCTGGTGAATTCGGCGGAGCCAACCATCTCCCTCCCCGGCCTCCATTCTCCTCCTGTCAACCATCTCCCTCCCCGGCCTCCATTCTCCTCCTGTCAACCATCTCTCTCCCCGGCCTCCATTCTCCTCCTGTCAACCATCTCCCTCCACGGCCTCCATTCTCCTCCTGTCAACCATCTCCCTCCCCGGCCTCCATTCTCCTCCTGTCAACCATCTCCCTCCCCGGCCTCCATTCTCCTCCTGTCAACCATCTCTCTCCCCGGCCTCCATTCTCCTCCTGTCAACCATCTCCCTCCCCGGCCTCCATTCTCCTCCTGTCAACCATCTCCCTCCCCGGCCTCCATTCTCCTCCTGTCAACCATCTCCCTCCACGGCCTCCATTCTCCTCCTGTCAACCATCTCCCTCCCCGGCCTCCATTCTCCTCCTGTCAACCATCTCCCTCCCCGGCCTCCATTCTCCTCCTGTCAACCATCTCCCTCCCCGGCCTCCATTCTCCTCCTGTCAACCATCTCCCTCCCCGGCCTCCATTCTCCTCCTGTCGCATCAACCTTTGGTGCCGACACCGCTGCCTTGTGTGCTTATAGCTAATTAACGTTATAACGTTAGCTAGGTAACGTAAGCAATAGGAAAATACACTGCTACGTTAATCTACAAAATATGTGTCTTAACATTTATGTGGTAATGTCAGCTATGATGAATTATATGTAGTCTTAGGAGGAATTATAGCTAACATTAGCTATGTAGTTTGTTGCAGATGGGAGTGTGTATATAACCTTAGTCTAGCTAACATAGCTAGCAGCACCGACCAGGCGACCACCCACCAAATAACGTTACGGATGATATATTATGACTATAAGCGTTAACTATACAGAAACTGCCTGCCATATTTGTGGCACCTGATGTGCGTATGGGTTCACCGGTAATGGTTACAGTATATTTGTCCAGCGGGAGACCGGGAGGCGGGAGCGAGGGGGATGGTTAGGTAGACCAGGTAGACCAGGTAGACCAGGTAGACCAGGTGGAGAAAGACGCACCCTCTCCCAGTGAAGCGGTGCTCGGCGGCTACTGGCTGAACATCCCAGTTCTGTTGGATATGAGAGGGAAAGTTGAAGCCGAGTGCTCGTTATTCTCACACATAACATTGCCAACGAGAGTGGATGAGTCTGTCCCGATTATCAACTCCGGTAGTGGACGCTTCATCGCGCTATCAGCGCTGTTCAAGCCAGTGACTAAAAGGTACATTTTAAACAACTTTTTCCATTGATCCCAAGGGACGACAGGATCGCCTGGGAGGGATAGGAATGGGTCCGGAGGTGGCAGGGAGAAAATAGGGACAGACTCATACATTCCTCGTTGCCTGTTTTTGTATTTTGCATCTAAGGGCAGTAACACTGGCGCGTTGGTATAGAGTAGCTACAGTTTTACCTGTGTTGTTTGTCAGGAGGTAGGTTAGGAGGAAGCATCTGTGCGTTTCACTCATTAGACAAGTGTAATTTCAACTCCTCTGTTTTCACAAAGCTGTGCCTTCCTACCACAAAAGAGACGGCGTGCCAGTGTGACTATGCAGACCAGAGAACGGTACTATTTGACAGGTTCTTCCCTCCACACCCCCTCCCCACG